>NC_056726.1:1890442352-1890457352 GCF_019279795.1 Protopterus annectens
GACGTCAACCAGGTCGATCAGGCATGATCTGCCATTCACAAAGCCAAACTGTGTGGAGTCCAGAGTTAGGAGATCATCCATATCTTGGTCATTCAGTTCACTGAAAATGCGCCCATACCCGTACATAGTAGACTTGTCAGGCTAAGGGCCCAATAATCCCCAGAGCCTGTAGATGTGACCCCTTTATGGAGAGGGATGACTGTAGCAGTGTGCCATTTTGGAAGGACAAAGCCTGAGGTGAGGCTGCAACTGACCAGCGCACACATATGTGGTGCCAGGTCTCCTTGTATGTCATGTAGAACACAGCCACGGAGGATATGTTGGGGTCCCATGGAAGCTGTATATTTGCCTGTGGACAATGCAGGTCTAACCTGGCCTGCAGTAATGCTGGGTGCCTGCCATTCATCTGCCATTGTGATTGTCCTGTTGGGGGAGAGAGGGGTAAAGCTGCCTTTGACTGTGTTATCAAGACTGTGGCCAATATCTGTTGTGTCAGGATAGGAATCAGCATTGTGCAGTAACTCACAGCAATTGTGGTTATTGCTGTGGAGGTCGTTGATACAACTATCAAAGTCTTTTGTGATTGTTGTCAGTGTCTGCTGCAAATCTTCCTTCACAGCTGCCTGTAGGTGATTCCATGAGGGATCCTAAGTTGTGTTTGATGCTAATAAGGGGGTTCTCCAGTCGTGGGACACCACCATTTTCTGCAACAGTGTCCTCCTTCTGTTGTACACTTTAGTAATGGCAGGGGAACATCACAATGGCTTCCGGTGTTTGGAGGACAGTATATGTGTTATTTTGGCTATGGCTAGTACCATGCATCCATGTACATGTTTGTGCAGTGAATATGTGTATGATGTGACAGTCATGCAGCTATTTCCCTTTGGCATAAGTGCAGTGAAGTCAACCACCCCTGTTTTTATGACTGCAATGTCAGCACTGGAGACATTTTGAAAGGTGGTTACCTTTGTGGGGGGGGGTGAGATGTTGAGCTCCATGTTGATTACATCATGTTTGGATCTGACCAGGTAGGGATTGACAACTGTGGTCGAGCAACAGTCCCATATGTAAGTAATCAAGACAGGTCAAGGTTGTTGCATCCTCTACTGGGAGTCGATATGAGCTGGTCCAGGCCATTGGAATTGATGAATTCCATGAAGCGTTGGGCCAGTGTACTGGTGCTTGACTACTTTCCCTAGGTGATGGAGGGGTAGTTGAAGTCTCCTACTATGTCAGTCTTGGCTTGGACCTTCATAGATGCCAGGGTGTTGAGGAATGTGCAGTGACAGTCTAGGAACATAGCTGGGAACTGACAGCAGGATATGATGCGGATTGCACTATTCCCCAAAGTCAGTTTTACAGGTAGTACCTTTGATGCATTATGCTGGGATACTAGTCTGGAGCTCTGCATATCCATTATGGATATGGAGACAACACCACCTGTGGAGGTGTGGTCCATGTTTTGGTGCTGACAGCTGTGGAATGCATCATAGCTTGTTAGTGCAGGGCTGCTGTCTGCTGCTTTGAACCACCTCTCCATTACAGCACAAATATCAATGTCCTCCACTCTGAGGACTGCTTTGAGTGACTGCATCCTGACAGTTAGATGTCTACTGTTGAGCAGCATGACCCTCAGATTGCATACATGTCTAGCTGTTATGGTGGTAATTTGAGTTGGAACACTGCCTAATAAGGCACTATAGGGGTGGCAAGACACTTACCCTGTACCTGGAAACCCAGAGCTGACAGATTTCAGACATCTCTGGCAAGGCATTGAGGTCTGCCAATCATGTTATCCCAAGCATAGAGATACTAGATCCCCTGAGAATGACACACAACATGTAAGCCAATTGTGCAGTCAATTATCTGTTGATAGTACTATAGCATCTTTCTGTGTGATGGCAGTAAACTGCTCAGGGCAACTGTCACACCTACCTGGACCACATAATCTGAGTGTTCAACCATGTCTCTTGTCATGTAGCCCAGGGAGGTGTGTCTCAGGTTATTCACACCCACATGGATGATAACAGCGTGATACTTGTAGCTGTTGTGGAGTGCCCTGACTGGGTGTGGCATGTGTTGGATGCTGACACGACAGTTGGCTGTTACCTCATCCATAATCAAATAGAGAGTGGGACATCTGTGTGCTGCAGTACTGAGTCACAAATGATCACTGTATTGTGTAAGGTGGTCAGCCTTAGGAGCTTAGGTTGAGAGGCACACTGTGTAGGAGACATATATGTCCTTTGGCATGTGCTATGTCATGGTGTCTGAGTGGGTGTCTATCTTGCTGGTCTGTGCTGTTTGTGTAAATGTCCACTGAGTGCCTCTGTAAAGGTGGGTGTGTGGCTTTTCAGTGTATGGCAGGGCTGTCATTGTGGGAGTTGTGGTGAGCTATGTGGCCCACATGGTGTGGTGCAGGTGTTGATCTCATCCTCTTGACCAGCTAGTCCAGTCTTTGCTGGAAAGTGCATAGTTCCACATTTGGTGAAATAGGGGTAACTCTCACTGGTTTAAGTGTTTGGAGTTTAGAGGAGAGGGTTGTCTGTGTACATGAGGCAGTTGCAACAGTGTCTCAGACTGGACAATTGCATGAGGTTAATGGGTGAAAGCACAGAAAACCGCACTTCAATCATGCCAGGAGTGGTGGTCATAAGTAGTAAGTACTGGGGCTAATTCCATGATGAATGAGTACTGCTGAGGGTTCTCAGGTGTGATACACTTATTGATGCAATAACCTGTTTAAGTGCAACACTATAATGCTATTTGAAGTGCAAGTCAGAAAGAACTAGCAAGATGTACGGTAGAAACTGAAGACAGACTTTCTGCCACCTGTAATACTTTACCTCAGCTGTGCAGTTATCAGCACCTTTGGCCAGTTATAAGTCCAGTAATCTCTGTAGTGCATGCAATAACTGTGTAACACTATAGTAGACATAACTAGATAGGCAGGAGTTCTCATCCCAATACTGGCAAGTGTGTGTGTGTGTGTGTGTGTGTGTGTGTGTGTGTGTGTGTGTGTGTGTGTGTGTGTGTGTGTGTGTGTGTGTGTGTGTGTGTGTGTGTGTGTGTGTGTGTGTGTGTGTGTGTGTGTGTGTGTATGTGTGTGTATTATACCATACACTTCCCTTTACTGCAATTTAGAAGGCCTGTTGATGTCATTCACCTTAGAAGTACCTTTGGACTAGGTGAAATTGTATAATCTCTGTGGCATGTCTGATAACTGCGTAACACTATAGTAGAAATAACTAATTAGGCAGGAGTTTGTATCCCAATACTTTTAAGTGTTTGTGTGTGTGTGTGTGTGTGTGTGTGTGTGTGTGTGTGTGTGTGTGTGTGAGAGAGAATCATGTACTGTGTGGGTTATACCATTTATGACTTGCATACCACCCTTTCCACTTCCCCTCACTCCAATTTAGAAGTCCTTTTGATGTCATTCACCTTAGACGTACCTTTGGAGTAGATGAAATTGTGTAAACTCTGTGGCACATCTAATAACTGCGTAACACTATAGTAGAAATAACTAGGTAGGCAGGAGTTCTGATCCCAAACTGGCAACTGTGTGTGTGTGTGTGTGTGTGTGTGTGTGTGTGTGTGTGTGTGTGTGTGTGTGTGTGTGTGTGTGTGTGTGTGTGTGTGTGTGTGAATCAGATACTGTGTATCTCCACAATTTTGATTTGTATTCCACCCATTACACGTTCCCCACCCTACTTTACTAGTGTTGTTGTTGTCATTCTCCTTAAAAGTACCTTTGGACAAGGTGAAATTGTGTAAGTTGCGTGGTGCATCTGATAACTGCGCAATACCATAATACAAATAACTAGCAGGAGTTCTAATCTCAATATTAGCAACTGTGTGTGTTTGTGTGAGAATCATGTGCTGTGAGGGTTAAACCATTTTGAGTTGTGTAACACCATATTCTTCTTCTTTCGGTTGCTCCCATTAAGGGTCGCCACAGCGGATCATCTGTTTCCATTTCTTCCTGTCCTCTGCATCTTGCTCTGTCACACCAACCACCTGCATGTCCTCTCTCACCACATCCATAAACCTTATCTTAGGCCTTCCGCTTTTCTTGTTACCTGGCAGCTTCATCCTTAGCATCTTTTTCACAATATACTCTGCATCCCTCCTCAGCACATGTCCAAACCAGTGTAATCTTGCCTCTCTGGCTTTGTCTCCAAACCTTCCAACCTGGGCTGACTCTAATATACTTATTCCTAATCCTGTCCACCCTCGTCACACCCAGTGCACCATACTCATCCTAATTTAGTAGTCCTGTTGATGTCATTCACTTTACAAGTACCTTTGGAGAAGGTGAAATTGTGTATGTGGCACTTCTGCTAAATGTGTAATGCCGCAATACAATAACTCGATAAACAGGAGTTCTAATCTCAATACTGGCAACTGTTGTGTGTGTGTGTGTTTTTGTGAGAATCATGTACTGTGAAGGTTATACCATTTTGAGTTGTATAAAACCATACTCTTCCTAATTTAATAGCCCTGTTGATGTCATTCACCTTACAAGTACCTTTTGATGAGTTGAAGTTGTATAAGCTCTGTGGTGCATCTGATAACTGTGTAACACTATAGTAGACATAAATAGACAGGTAGGAGTTCTAATCTAAATACTGGTGTGTGTGTGTGTCATATATTGTGTGGCTGATACCATTTTGATGTGTGTACCATACATGAAAGGTGACCACCTCCTGATGCCATTACTTTATATAGTGTGGTAATGGCATCTGGCTCACATACAGCATGTGAAACCATTGTACAGGTCATACCAGTCCTCTGTACAGATATGTCTGGAACATCCCGGTGTTTGGAACCTAGTAGTGCTCTGCCTGCCTTAACAATGCCCATATATGTGATATAGTTGCCAAATAGGCCACCGTGAGTGTACTGATACATATGGCAGCATCAGGTATCATACCTGACTGAAATAGTATACTGATAGAATGTCTGCTACCCTCACACTGCTCCAGGTTTGTAGGTGCAATACATGAGTCCAGATGCTTGATTTTACAAGTGAATTTTTCATGTCATAGGTCACATTAAAGGTTGGGAAAGGTATGGACTGACATATTGTGGTCTCATTCAGTATATTTCAGAAACAAATGGCAACTTAACAGGTGTGTGTACTGATTTTATATCCACTGTATAGCAGTAATGTTTCACACATGTCCCTACCTTAGTCAGTTTGTCCAACACATTTTACTGGTGCCTGTCCAGACTTCTTGCACTGACAGGTTATGAGGAATGCTACAGGAATGTTGCATTCTCTTCAGATAGGCCCCTGTGGTGATCACTGTGATGCAATACAATTAACACCTCCACAAGTGAACATGCACATAAGCAATATGGCTATTACTCATAGTTATGAGGATGGTAACTTGCATGCCATCCACATGCCTAGGGTATTGCCAAAGCACAACCGAACCATTCCATACCCACCAGTTTCAGGCTGCTGTCCCATATGCAGACCAAAGTGACCTATGTAGTTGTGGGAGAGAGGTATTGTCAGCAGAATCACACGTGCCCTTGGAAAAGAATGGATGCAGCATGTCTGCACATCTACAGTACAACAGCTAATACTACACATTTTGCTGTCCATCACCAAAGATTTGCACTTCTGTGTATTAGAAATCCCCATCCACAACTGCAATCTGACCTGGCGCACGCATGTAGATACTATACAGATACAAGTATGTCTCATACAGTAATCTACTAATCCCCACTGGGACCTTACCTGCATGCTCCTTGTCCATTGTGTGTGCCGCCCACTTCCAGCAAGTGGGGCTTTGTACCCTGTTGTTGTACTGTGATGCATGGCCCAAGCTTAGGAAGGAGCTCCTCATTTGGTGTCAGTGGGGGCTGCATGGCTGGCCTCCCACCTGTGGTTGTCAGGTCCCTGGTCATGGCAGCAGCCCTTTGCCAGGCATGGAGTATTAGGTTCCTGCTCATATGTATGTGTGTACAGGCCCATCTAATTTACCCTGTAGACAGGGTCATCCCACAGGGTGGTCCACTCCCGCAGATGTTGCTGCCTTTGGCCCAGCAGTGCTGTGTGGTTCTGTATTATTGCTTCCATTATCAGGTTGCATTCTGCTGGTGAAAAGGTCTCCAACTGGTGATGTGACATTGCACCTGGTAGATACTAACAGGGAAAAACATCACAGGACCCCATACATTTGGCAACAATATGTCCAGTACCTGCATGTGTATCTTGAATACCAGTAGCCAACACTCCCAACCATACCAGTAGCCACCACTCACAACCATAGCATACCCCTGTAATCTATCAGTACAGTATCAGCTTGCATTGCACTCCTGGTCCTGATGAGTCATATCGCCCACAGTGAGGGCAAGTTGTTTGCATAATCTGTCATTCCTCATTCAGGTCTAAATAAATGGATGACATTAGCCATCTTCCATGCAGATGGTGTGTGGATGGTGCTACAGCTTGGTGTGACTACAGTGTGTAATGCAGCTGGGAGCACATGCCTGAGTTCATGTAGGATGTAGACAGGGATGATATGACATCCCATGGTTACTTACATTTGTTACCTTTCAGTCGGGCATATGTACCTGCTCACTGGTGATGAGGGGAGGGGTGTGGGTGCAGTACATATCCATCTATAGTGATGCTGAGCTGGGGGGGTGTTTGCCCTAACCCTATCTGCATCAGGTTGCCTGTAGCTATGTTGTGTGTGTATGTGAGCTGACTGGCCACCATTACAGGTTGGGCTGGCATGTTGCCTCCAAGATTGCAGACATATGGGAAGATGGCCTTGTGATTGTCCCTGGTGGATGTCTCCAATTTCTACTCATAGCTGGCCTTACAGTAATCCACCTGTGACCTTATATGCTTGTTCAGACAATGGCTGACCTGATGTCAGGTTAGTACCTGCCCCTACTTTGCTCTGTACAGCCACTATAGTGACCAAGTCTGTGGTTTGTGTAATGCTGCTGTCCAGCAAAGGGGATTACTCTACTTCGGTGGAGGCAGGTATGACAAGTAAGGTATTGCTGAGTCCATACAGCTATGTATGTGTTCAGTCAGTTGTTTGGAGTGGGCATGGCCACAAAGTCATAACACAGTTGGACACCTTTCAAATGTAGTCATGATAATCATGCTTACTGTACTTACCATGGCTGTGTTAGGGTAATGCAACAACGAGTAGCTGTAGACATATCCCTCTTTTGGGTGCGCAGTAACTAAGATTACACATGTGTACAACATGTACAGCTGTTTAAACTGACATTTTGCATCCCATGTATGTTTTCATGAGATGGACACATACACTTACTCATACTGATATGTGCATAGCTAATAACTCACATACATGTCTGTTCTATGTCAGTATGGCACACTAAATTCACACTGTTGCTGCACAGTCATCCCGCTCAACCTGTTACAGCAGGACATTTGTACGATGCCATGCATACATGGGTCCAATGGGACAAAATTAGTGACAGTGTCTTAATATAGCTGTAACATACTTGAGTCATTCAATAGCACAGTAGCCTTTGCACTGAGAGGCATCCCCTGGATGATGTCCAATAGTCATATGTCAGGAAGAGAGATGAAAGGCTAGGAGGGTGGTATTTAGGGTAAGAATCGTTAATGTTGGCAGTATGAGTGGTATAGGGACCAGGCAAGCTGAAATGATGTCTAAGGGATGGTTGATATATTGTGTGTGTGTGCAAGAGACCACATGGAAGGGGATCATGGCTGGGTGTATGGTAGGCAGGTCACAATTGTACTATCAAGGTGTGGACTGGAGGTGAAAGGGGGTAGAGCTTCTGCTGAAGGAACAGTATGCCAAGAGTGTTTTTGGAGGATGACATAAGTGTCTGATAGAGTTATTTTTCTGAAGCTGTAATCTGATGGTGTAATGATGACTGTTGTTAGTGCATATGCTATGCAAGTTGGTTGTGTGATGGATGAGAAAGAGAAATGTGACATCAGTTGGATGACATGGTGATGACTGTACCCAAGGGTGACAGACTGATCATTGCAGCAGATGTCAATGGGCATGTTGGTGAAGGGGACAGAGGGGATGGGGAATTGATGGGTATGTATGGTATTAAAAGGAGTGGAGACAGTGAGATGGTAGTGGAGTTTGCAAAAAGGATGGACATGGCTGTTGAGAATATGCACTATAACATGAGGGAGGGGCATAGAGTGACATACAAGAGTGGAGTAAGATGCGCACAGGTGGAATATATCCACTGTAGGAGGTCCAGTTTGAAAGAGATTGGAGACTGTAAAGTGCTGACAGGGGAAAGGGTATTTAGGCAGCACAGAATGTTGGTATGTGATATGATGTTGGTGATCAAGAAAAGGAGGAGTGTGGGGGCAGTACCAACGATAAAATGGTGTGAATTTGAAAAATGTGTTTCTGAGGTGGAGTTCAGGGAAGAGTTGAGACAGTCACTGGGTGGCAGTGACAATCTATCACATATCTGGTTAAGTACAGCAGAGCTGGTAAGGGAGACAGCTAGATGGGTACTTGGGGTGACGTGGATGGAGGAAGCAGTACAAGCACATCTATTGGTGGATTGAGGAAGTACTAGACAGTATACAGAGGTAGAGGTTGGGGATGAAGGAGTGGGTTTGTCAGAGAGAGATGAGAAAAGTAGGCAGGAGTATGAGGAGATGTGCAAGGCAAACAAAGAGGTGGCAAAGGCTGAGGATGGGCATATGAAGAGTTCAATGACAGGTTGGACACTAAGGAGGGATGACAGGAATTGAACCAATTGGCTAGACAGATGCACTGAACTAGGAAAGATGTGCAGCAGATAAGGGTGATAATGGATGGTGAGTTGTATGTATTCACAAGCGAGGAGAGTGTGTTGAGCACATGGACAGTCTACTTTGAGAGGCTGATGAATGAAGAGAATGAGACAGAGAAGGTTGAATGATGTAGGTATGGTGAATTAGGAAGTGCAATGGCTTAACAAGGAGGATGTAAGGATAGCTATGGAGAGGATGAATACTAGCAAGCCTGTTGGCCCACATTACACACCTGTGGAAGCATGGGGATGTTTAGGGGAAATGGCAGCTGTGTTAGCCAGACTGTTATTGATATCTTGGGTAGTATGAGGTTGTATGAGGAATGGTGAGAAAGTGCTTGGGTATGGTGTTAAGAATGAGGTTGATGTGCTGAACTGTGATAACTACAGAGGGATAACACTGCCCAGTCACAGCATGAAGTTCTGGGTAAGAGTAGTGGAAGCTAGGTTATGCAGGGAGGTGAGGAGTACTGGTCAGCAGTATGGTTTCATGCATGGAAAGGGCACGACTGATGTGATGCTTGCTCTGAGACTGTTACTGGTGGAATATAGGGAGGGTCAGGAGTTGCTCTGTGTCTCTCTGGACTTACAGAAAGCATATGTCAGGGTGCCTAGACAGGAGTTGTAGTATTGTATGATGAAGTCTTGAGTTGAAGAGATATATGTATGAGTGGTACAGGATATGTACAAGGGTGCTGTGACAGCAATAAGGTCTGCATTGGGATTGATGGATGTGTTTAAGGTGGAGGTGGGATGACATCAGGGATCAGCTGTGAGCTCTTTTTGATTTGCAATGATGATGGACAGGTTGACAGACAACATTATACAGGAGTCCCCGTTGACTAGGTTGTTTGCAGATGACATTGTGATCTGTATTGAGAGTAGGGGACAGCTTTTGGAGACCCTGGAGATGTGGGCATATGCTCTAGAGAGGAGAGGAATGAAGGTCAGCAGCACTAGAACAGAATATATGTGTGTGAATGAGAGGGAGGATAGCAGAATGTTGAGGATGCATGGAGTACAGTTGGCAAAGGTGGATGTGTTCAAATGATTGGGATCAACATTTCAGAGTAATGAAGACTATGGAGGACAGGTGAAGAAGAGAGTACAGGCAAGATGGAGAGGGTAGAGAAGAGTATCAGGAGTGATTTGTGACAGACAAGAACCAGTAAACGTGATATGTAAGGACTACAAGAGGGCAGTGAGATCACCTATGTTATGTGGGTTGGAGAAAGTGTTATTGACAAAAAGGCAGGATTCAGAGCTGCACATGGCAGAGTTCATAGGTTCCTAGGTTCATAGATAGGTACTAGGCTATTGGGCCAAGGGCCTACGTAAGCCTAGCCAGCAAGGTTCCCTGGCTTACGCCACCCAAGAAATTTATTTTCCTGTGCCACTGTTGAGCAGAGACAAAGAAGTGATCCCCGGGGTGTATTTCCTATTTCCCATCCACTCATCAAGATTTTTCTTGAAGAGTGCTAATAAAGAACTTTTCTTGACATAGATGGGCAGCCTGTTTCAGAGTATGGGAAGTCTCTTGGGCAGGAATCTATCCCTCCAGCATGTCCTGTTTATTGTGGTGACAAGGTTTAGGTCCCCTAGAGCATGTAGCTTGGAGGGATTGGGATTTCTTTAAGTGTAGCATGTCCAACAGCTCTGGGTGTGACATAGCTTTATTTGTTAGGCAGAGATCACCTCGGAGTATGCGATATGCCATTGGAGTAAAGCTGGAGTTTTTTGAGACGGTCAGTGTAGGGCATTTGCTTGAGGCAAGTAATCCTCTGTATGAGGTACTTCTGTGGCCTTTCCAGCTGTTGCAGATGTCTTGTGAGGTACATTCCAAACGGGGCATTGTACTCTATAATGGGTCTAATGAGTGTCGAGTAGACGGGAACAATGATCTCTTTTCAACTGGATGAGAACCCTTTTAAGATGAGGTGTGCCAAGTAGAAGGACTTCCTGACTACTGTGGCAATGTGACTATCAAAGGAGAGACTACTGTCCACCTGGGTCCCAAGATCTCTTATCACGCATTCATTGTTAAGTAGGTTGCTGCCTATGTGGTAGTTCATGGGTACAAAGTTTTTACCAAAGGGGATGACATTGCACTTTTTGGCATTGAGCTTGAGGCCATGGCTCTGACACCAGGTATCCGTCTCAGCGAGGCCCTTCTGTAGGCTGTCCACATCATTTGGGGGATTGACCATGGCTCCTAGTTTGCAGTCATCTGCAAACTTTGTTAGCCAGAGGCCTTCTGTGTTAGCCTGTACTTCAGAGAAGTAGATACCAAACAGGAGAGGTCCCAGGACTGAATCCTGTGGTACTCCACTTGTCACTGGTTTGAGGTCAGATTTGGAGTCTGCAACTTTTACAGTATGTGTTCTGTCAGTGAACCAGTTGGCAAACCATCTTGTGACATAGGGATTTATACCTAGTTTAGTGAGTTTAGCTATAATTCCATAATGGGGGATGGTGTTGAAAGCCTTGGCGAGGTCAAGATAGGCTGTGTGAACCACCTTACCCTCATCTACGGCTTTGCTGACTGCCTCAAAGAAGCCAATCAGGTTCAGGAGGCATGATCTGCCTTTCACAAACCTGAACTGGGTGGGATCCAGAGTTTGGAAATTACCAATGTTGTTGTTTATGAGTTCCATGATGATACGTTCCATGGCCTTGCAGACCAGGCTTGTCAGGCTAATAGGTCAATAGTTCCCAGGATCAGTGGTGGCTCCCCCTTTGTGGAGTGGGATAATTGTTACTGTGTACCATTCAGTGGGCACAAAGCCTGTTGTGAGGCTATTATTGAACATGGTGCTTAAGTGGGGAGCCAGTTCATTCTGAAGTTCATGTAAAACACAGCCTGGGATGTTGTCCGGTCCCATGGATGCTGTGTTTCTGGCTTTAGAGAGTGCAGCTTTTACCTGCATAGTTGTGATTACAAGGACTCTGCATTCTTCCTGTTTAGATATGGGCCCTTTAGGGGGTGAGGGGTGGTGAAGTTAGCACTGAACCTATCTGCCAGGATGTTGGCAATATCAGTTGGTTCTGTAATTTTCCTGCCGTTGTGCTGTAACTCGGAGCAGATCTGGGTGTTGCCATAGAGATTCTTGACATAGCTATAGAATGCTTTGTGGTTGTCCTTAGAATTAGTGGCGATTTTGTTTTCATAACTAGCTTTGGATGATCTTATAAGGGATCTCAGCTTCTTACTGAGGCTGACCAGGGAGCTCCTCCACTCATGGGATTTTACTCTCTTTTGCAACAGTTTCTTCCTTCTTTTGTACAGTTTGTTTATGGCACAGGACCACCAGATTGGCTGCCTTTTTTGGAGGATAGCGTCTTGGTTCTGTTTGTTATAGTACAATCCATGCACTCGTGTAAGTGCTTATAGAGAGCATTTGTGTAGGATTCAGCAGTTGTAACTGTATTGTCCATCTGCATGGGTGTCATGAAGTTCACCGCTTCTGTCTTAAGAAGCATGAAGTTGGCTTTGGAGAAATGTTTTACCTATGTCCCCAAATGATGTCAGGCTTTGTCCACATGTCATGCACTATGACGCTCAGATGTATTTAGTAGCATTATTTCTTGCCTTCATTCCTCCTACCATCCCAATGATGTAGTCAACCCACAGACGTTACAGGGAAGAGGCCATAGATATCAGTCCTGAGCCTGTACATTCTGAGGTGAACTGTACATTTGAGACATCTGTACATGTGTGGCCATTGTTGAAAGACTGTCAGGATTGTGTACACATGTCATATGTACATGTTATTTCGTCTGTGTATGGAGGGGGGTAGATGTAAGTGTTATGGCTTCTTTTTTATCTGACTGTGCATGTTGCTCCTGTGTCTGTTGGTCTATTGAATGTATGCCTTTGTAGCAGCAGACTGAGACATGTCCTGTACCACGGTCATGATTTAGACTACACTGAGAATTTGACCACTATATGTAGGGGTAGTGTGTGACTGTAAAAATATGTATTTCTTCACACAGTCCTTATACTCTACTGTTCATTTGAACTACTGGTATGTGACTGTGACTGTGGTGGAATTGTTGTGGGTATGCACTTTCACACTGGTGTCTGATTTTTTTGTACTGTAACATCCCTGTAATGCCTGACATCCCAAAGGGGGATGACAAACACATTCACTGACATTAAGCTTAAGGCCATGGCTCTGACACCAGTCATTGGTCTCAGTAAGGCCTTTCTGTAGGATGTCAACATTATTTGGGTAGTTAATAGCTCCCAACTTGCAATTGTCTGCAAACATTTTCAGCCAGAGTCCCTTCATGTTGGCATGGACTTCAGAGAAGATTAATCCAAACAGGAGTAGACCCAGGACTGAACCCTGTGGAACTCCACACATGAATGGTCAGCAGTCTGACTTGGGCTCAGCTACTTTCCCACTGTGGGTTCTATCTGTATGCAGTTTGCAACCCACCTACTGTTATAGGGGTTGATGCATAGCTTAGTGACTTTATCCATGAACCCTGAGTGGGGAATGTTATCAAAGGTCTTGGCCATATTGAGGTAGGCTGTATGAACCACCTTGCCTTCATCCACAGCTCTGGTGGCTGACTCAAACAAGTTGACCAGGTTGATTGAACAGGCATTATCTACCCTTCACAAAACCAAACTGTGCAGGATCCTGAGTCTGGACATTCCCATATCCCTGTTTCTTAGGTCCATGATGATATGTTCTATAGCTTTGCATGACAACCTTTTCAGGCTAATAGGGCGATACTTCCCAGGGTCTGCAGCCACTCCTCCTTTGTGGAGAGGGATAACTGTTGCAGTGTACCAGTCAGTAGGGACAAAGCCTGAGGTGCAGCTGTGATTGAACAAGGCATACTGGTGAGGTGCCAGTTCACTCTGTAGTTCATGCAGAAGACAGCCGGGGATATTACCAGGTCAAGTAGAAGCTGTATTCTTGGCTTTGGAGAGTGGTGTGTTAACAAAAGCAGCAGCACTACTTGGTGCCAGGCAGTCTACTGGTATTGTGATTGGTTGTTTGAGGGTGAGGAGAGGGGTAATGTTGCCACTGAATCTGTGTGCCAGTATATTGGCAATATCTGCTGACTCAGTATAGGAGTTAACATTATGCAGTAGCTCAGAGCACATGTTGGTATTGCCATGGAGATTCTTTACATAACTATAGGAGGCCTTGTGGATGTCTTTACTGTGTGCTGCAATTCTGTTTTAGTGTATTTCTTGAGAAATCTCATCTTTTTGTTGAGGGTGATAAGGGTTTTATTTCCAGTCTTGGGACTTTACCTTATTCAATACCAGTTTCCTCCTGCTGTTGTAAAGTATTTTGGGCAGGGGACCTCCTGACTGGCTTCCCTTTTCTGGAGGGGAGCATCTTGTTTCTATTGGTTATGGTAGAATCCATGCATTTATGTACGTGTTTGTACTGCATCGATGTGTATTTGGAGGTCATGCAACTAGTCTCCATTTACATGGGTGCCTTGAAGTTAGCCATCTCTGATATTTGGAGGACAAAGTTGGCTTTGGAAAGGTTTTTCATGGTGGTTAACTTTGCAGGGGGTTGGGAGTAATGTGGATTTCTAAGGTGATGACACTGTGGTCAGATCTAACCATGGCAGAGTTGACTATCTGTGTACAGCAACAGTCACCCATGTTAGTACTGACTAGGTCAATGATGCTGCTACCTGTAGTGGATGTAGAAATGAGCTGGTCCAGGCCATTGGAATGGATGCATTCTAGGCAACATTGGGCAACTGCATTGATACATGGGTAGCTTTCGCAGTTAATGTTGCGGTAGTTTAGGTCAATCAGTGTGATAGTGTTAGGTTGTACAGTAATATTCTCCAGGGCACTAAGGAACATGGGGTTTGACTCTTGGGACATTGCTAGGAACCTATAGCAAGCTACGACTTGGATTGCTGTCTTACCCTTTGTTAGCTACACCTGCAGAATCTGTGATGCATTATGTTGGGCTACCATTGTGGACATGTGTGCATCCTTTGTGAAAAAGGAGTGCTTTGAGTGAGTGCATTTGAGATTTAGACTTGTAGTGTTGAACAGTGTGACCCTAAGATTGCATTTGTTTGTAGCTGTTATATATTTAGGTATATATATGTATGTATGTATATATATATATATATATATATATATATATATATATATATATATATATATATATATCTATATATATATATATATATATATATATATAT
>NC_056726.1:1890462352-1890489852 GCF_019279795.1 Protopterus annectens
TTATTATTATTATTATTATTATTCTCATTTTATGTACTTTCTTTACATTGCATTCTTTTGTGGCTGTACTGCCTGGGACACCTGTGTTTATGTGGGGTTTTCACATCTGTAGTACACTGACACCTTACATTTTGACGTGCTACACTACCCTGGTCATCAAATGTATAATATTCACTACCTATTTATAAAAATATATATTTTAGCTGTATTTCACATATGAAAATGAATGGACTGCTTTGGGGCACAAACTGTGACTGACTGTATGTTAAGCGAAAGCTCTAACCACTACACTATCCACTTTCGCTGTTGTGGCTGCATGTTTCTATTTAACTCCTTTAGATGTTTAAACTCTACTATGTAAAGATGCTCAACGTGAACACCTGCTCAGCTATGCTTAAACTTTATTGGGAACAGAAAAAAAAATATTTAACTTTGTGTTCTGTTTTTATTTTACTTTAGTGGTATGCACATTGCTTTCTGCCTTTTAGGGCAGGACATCTGGACAAAGCCAGACAAAATGGGGTGGAGGGAGATAGAGCCAGATTTTAAATATTGCTCTGGCCAACTTAGAAAGTTGATAGGATAACATGCTTTGCATTGCATGACTTTTCTGAAGGGTGCAGTGTCTGAAACTGCATTGTCTTTCATTATTTTCCGATTTCACTCTTTAATGATTTTCCATTATTCATATGTGGAGTGGACCACACTTATGAGACTAACATCTGGAATTCTATGAATATCTGTATGGTTGAGGGGTATGTGTGTGCATTTGCACACATTTCCTGCTTCTGCAGCATGCAGAAGTGCCATACGGCTTTAACAATACAGGGGGTGTGTCTCAAAAGCTGTGCCACATCCCCTGTATTGTTTTCTCTTGCCGTTTTCATTTTCAGTGTCCACTGACACTGAATACTGCCATAATATTAGAGTTAAGCTCTAATATTATGCCAGTATGGCTTAGAAAGTGCCGTACTGCACTTTCTGAGTACAGGGGGTGTGT
This sequence comes from Protopterus annectens, assembly GCF_019279795.1. Lineage (NCBI taxonomy): Eukaryota > Metazoa > Chordata > Ceratodontiformes > Protopteridae > Protopterus > Protopterus annectens. Next base: position 1,890,463,353 of record NC_056726.1, read on the forward strand.
GTAGTGTCCGTGCACTGCTCGGATACTCCCCCTGTGCTCATACATGGATCATGTCCATGTTGAGCATACAGCAGCATGCCTTCATGAATATTGAAGGCATACTGCTGTTCTATACAGACACAAAACACTCTGCGCAAGAGTACCTTATTCTTGCACAGAGTGTTCATGAATCCCGGGGATGATCTGCACAATTTGCATGGAAGCTTTAAGATGATAATGTGAAATCTGATAAGTAGATCATCATCATCATCTTCAACAACCTGCTATTCCCCATTTTCTTCATGGTGTGGGGATGCTCCTTCAACTATCAACACCACTCTCAATTGAATGCCACTTCCCTACCTTCATTAAAAGTCATGCCTGACTGTTGTAGGTCCTTTGTTATGCAGTCCATGCATCTCCTTGCTAAATGCCCTCGTTTCCACTTGCATTCTTCCTGTTTGTCTCCAAATCTATTTCACCAGATTGGATTCTCCTATTCTGCACACATGCTTAAGCCACTATAACCCTTACTCTTTGACCTTTTCTGCAACTGGAGCTATTTGGAGTCCTTCTCTGTTGTCCTCATTTCTTTGTCTTTCCCATAGTGCTCCTCCTATCACCCATCTCAGATAGTTAATCACTATAACTTCTACCTTCCTCAACTGCTCTGCTTTACTGCCAATGTTTCTTTACCATATAGTTGTACTAGTCATATCACTGTTTTTTGCAGTGCCAATTGGCTACATCACCGCTGATTCCAGATTTCACCTCATTTAGAGTTCCCTTCTCCACAATCCCCCCCCCCAGATATTTGAAGCTGTTAACCTGTTCCACTCTTTTCCCTTCTATCTCAATTTTCAGCTCCTTCTGATTTCCCCATTTTCTGATATCACAGGTGTCTTATTTGCACTCAGCTTCATCCCATGTGCCTTCAGTTTTGCATTCCATTCCTTTAAACTTTGCTGAAGTTCTTGATCATAGCCTGCCTGTAATGCCACAGCATCTGCATAAGGCAGCTTTGTTTATCTGCCCCTCCAACCTAGCTACTAATGTATTCCATCACACCAGTGTGAACAGCAGTCGGCTCAAAACTAAACCCTGATGTATGCTCACTCACTGAGAACCAGAAATAGACCCAGAACAGACTCATGTAGCAAATATGTCACAGCTGCAATGTCTACCCTGCTGGTAGTAGTCTTCACATGCTAATTTATATTAGTCACTGTTTAAAAAAAATAAAAATCCACCTCTTTGTAAAAGCATTAAAACTGTCATTAAACAAGATAGATTAATTTGTTGTAGTCAAGTATATGGTGCTAAAATCTAATTAAATCTTGTCAACCTGTAGTCTAGAATCAAAAGCTTCACAAATATTTGCCAATGAAGTGATGATTACAAGCAAATACAAACCTGCTTTTCTTTCAACAATGCTGGACATTTCAAACAAATGGAACTCATAAAGTTCACTATCATTTTGTTGATTATATTCCTTTCAAGTATTTTCCCTATTTTAGCTAAGCAAACTTACAGTCCTGCATTTTCTGTACAAAGTCTCTGCTTCTTTATATTTTCAAAGTATTGCACTGGGCTTAAACTGTTATTAAACAGATTAAAAAGTAGTTAAATTAATTTTCTAGCACTTTTTTCCATTATTTGTAATGCCATGTACCCTGGGACTGCAACTTTTAATAGTACTGCGTCAGTTGTTGAAAAACAAAACATTTCATATTATCTAAAAGATCTTTTTTGTATCTAACACCATTTCTTTATAGCCATTAAAAGGTTCTGTTTTCCAAACACTAGGCCTGCTTATCTCTCATGTTTTGGTCCACTTTCAACGAAAGCAAAAAATTCCAGCAAGGATTTTAAAAATGGATTGGATACATTTATATGGAGCATGTTAACATTTTCATGGTATTTCCCTGCAGCACAAACCAGTAGAGGAAAGCTTTGTTCCTTTAAAATAAAATTAAAAATGCATAAAATATTCATCATCTTGTAGTCCTTACTGCTCAGTGTTTAACTGAAACTCATCCTTAGCATTTCACACTCTGTCATCAAATATAATTTGATGCTAAAATATGGAAATTCCTCTTTTGCATGACAAAATAGGTTTAGTAAAGATCAATTGTCTGTAAAGCAGTCTGTGTCATTCTTAAAAAAGTATCATATGAGCATTTTAGGCACAAAAAGATTTCTAACAGCTTCCTATCACACAGCAGGAGACCTGTGATAATTTTTTTTCCTATCATCCATCAAACAGACATATTTATTTAATACTGTCAGACCAACAAATTCAAGAAGTCTTGAGTCATTTCTCGAATATGTGCCTGATAGACTCCAAACACTTGGTTGAACTTGTGTGGTATATCTGTCTCGGGGTATTTAGAAATATGAACTTTGATAATATTATCTTGGAGAACCCTGAATACTTGCAACTGACAGTTTAGAATGTCAGCTGTCATGTAGGAGACTTATGCATGTCATAATATTAGAGCTATAGCTGGTTTGTTTATCTGACAAGGAATCTGGATAAAGTTACTAGACTCACTTTAATTGTACATTTTTTTTTTCATTAAAGTAGCAGGATTAGAGGATGTGGAAATATTTTCTGCAGTCACTTAAGTAATTGCATAACACTACTTTGCATTTTTGACAATGTTTGCAATTAGATTTTATTCTGTCAGATTGACTGTGGAGAACATGTTTTTGAATGCAGGATCCTGTATGATACATAAAAAAATATTTTAGTTATGTGCCTATGTGAAGCTAAATCACAACTCCACAAATACAAGTTTTTCTTTCTGTACTTTTTTTTGCGATTCTCAGTAACATAAAGAAATAATACAAAACTAATCACAAAATGATTTAATTTAAACTGTACTTTTTCTATCAACAGTCACATCCCTTAAATCAAATAATACTGCTAGGTTGTAAAAAGTGGTGAAGAAAATATTATAATTCATAGCAAAACAGTCCAGGGGATTCATTAAGATTGTGGCAGCATCATGGCCAGGCCAACACTATTTGTCTTCCTACCGTGATGATCAGATTTGCTCACCACATATGCATGCTGCCAAGACAGTTTGTAATACAATAAACATCTCCTTGCATCTGCATCACAGGAAACACATTTCAGAGAAACTGAAGAATTGCTTTCAGGGCAAACAAAATGCATGAACCTGGGTTACAACTCCTGATATTGTTTAAGATTTTCCAGGATGGTGGATTAGTGAAAATGCTATAGGAATAATCTTAAAAGAGGTGACTGGAGAACATATTTTACAGGAACAGAAGAGTTGATTGTGTATATCATTGCCAAACTTAATTTTGTAACATTTCCTTCTCAAGTCCTGCTCTTCAGTTTCACTGCCGCTTATCATTCACACCTGCCACTTCCTTTCAGTAGCAGACAAACCTCATTTGGTCACCTAATCCAAGTTCCAAGACAGCAGCGTAGAGAGTGAATGTCACAACATGTTTAGGCTTTTGTTCCTTCTTAACACTTGCAGAGTGGAATTCAATTATCTGTAAACTTTTAGTTTTAAAAATGTTAACATTTAAATGTCAGACATTAAGTTTAATCCTGCTGTACCATTAAAGATAAATCATATTTTTCTTGCTGGAATAATTGTCATTTGTTTCCTGTTAAGTTAATTAAACCTGTAATATAATGCTTGTAGGTCAATGCTAAGCTAATTGCAATGAAGAGCCATTTTGAGCCCAACCAATAATCTGAGGTCAGATTCAACCTGTACTTTGTGTCTTTGAGCTGAAGACATTAACCATTATGTCAATACTCCCCTCACGCTACTCTACACTCGCTAGGGGGTTGTCCATCTTGTATAAATTTGTCTCTTTTCATAATAATATGAGACACACTAAGTAGGATCTGTCTGTCAGAGCAGTCTTGAAGTACCAAATGTTTAGAATACATGCTCAGATGTTATTAATACTAATAAAACATAAAACACTGATACATAAGTGAACACTTTGTAAGACTATTGCAGCTTCTTCTGAAAAATGTGACTACACTGACAATCCACAGTCTTCTTCTTCTTTCGGCTTTATCCCGGTTAGGGGTCGCCACAGCGGATCACCTGTCCGCACATTGATTGGCAGTGGAGTTTTACAGTGTCGAGTTGCCAGCCCGGCGCCCAACCTTCCACAGAAGGCACACTCACACGCACACCTAGGGCCAATTTAGAGTGTCCAATCCACCTGCAGCATGTCTTTGGGATGTGGGAGGAAACCGGAGCACCCGGAGGAAACCCACGCGACCACAGGGAGGACATGCAGACTCCGCACAGAAGGCACCCCAGCCGAGGATCGAACCGGAGAACCTCTTGCTGTGAGGCACACTGACAATCCACAGTACAGTACATTATTTTCTGTATCAGTCTGAGAATGGTTGCTTTATTATTTATACCATAAAGGAATGAAGGGCATTGCCCCCTCACAAATGTTATCAGTAATGTGATGCAGTGCTTAAGTTTACTTACTTGACTTTATTATTAGATCTATACTGAACTATAAGACTAGGAAAAGGTGCACAGTATATTGCAAAGGAGATCACTATGGGTCCTAAAAATGTCCTTCCAGCAACACAAGCAGTAGTAATATTAACAAAAAAAGAAATCGGCATTAGACAGCAGTATGAACAGAAAAAAGGGAGTGCAGAAATAAAAGAAAAATAAAAAAAATTAAATAATTACTCCAATTATTGGCTGCTGTTTGTTCCAGACAGAGGGTAATAGAGTCTGGAATGTTCTTCTTTATCTTCTCTGTTCTCACTGAGATGAAAGGTGCAGCCTGTCACACTTCATAAATTCAGACTCTTCTTCAAGGAAAAACAAATGCATTCTACTTGATGGAACACTTCTGCTCGTTATTGTTCTACAAAAAGTCATACCGCACACCTAAAAGGAGGAATGGAGTATAACATGAAATGCGCCTTATAAAAATATTTCATGACTAGCAACATCCCTGTAAAACATGGCTTTGTATTATGTTTTATTCATTGTCTGTATATCTCGCTGCTACTTTCCCACTTAAGAAAAATGCCACAGGCATATCAGAAAAGAGTAACAGAGCCTAATGAGAATGTAGCACTGATAGTGAAAATTATAATGCAATTACCTGACATACTCTGTGACAAATAGAAATGCAAATGTAAGCAAAGCTGCTATGTGGGTCATATTACTGAAATAAAGCAATGTTAACTGTAGGGATCCAGCTATCTGTTGTCACAACTAAGTCCTTTAAAAAGAACTGAAATTCTGTAAATTAATTTGTTTTGATATACTGAAGTTAAAACTAAGTTATAAAGATTAGCTTTTATGCTGAAATGTCATTTTGGCTCCATTTGAGAATGCAAAAAAAGCATTTGTAAAAGGAACATCATTTCAGATGAGTGCAAATGTCAACAAAGTAAGACTTTTTATGTGTCTATATTTGTGTGAGTGTGTGTGTCTTTGTGTGTGGTGTGTGTGTATACCTTTTTATTGCCAGCACCCATCCCTTGACCAAGCTGCACATTTGCACATTTGTTCATCATTTGTGAGAGTCTCCCATGGGTTATGTGTTGTGTGTGTGTGTGTTTGTGTGTGTGTGTGTGTGTGTGTGTGTGTGTGTGTGTGTGTGTGTGTGTGTGTGTGTGTGTGTGTGTGTGTGTGTGTGTGTGTGTACATATGTGCGCACGTTTATTTCCCCAACTCCATCCCCTCAACCAGACTTATTACATTTAATCCCCAAGGGTGAGAGCCTCTCAAGGGTTATAGTCTTTTAGACGGCCATCAAAGTTTTTCTTCTGGGAGTAACCTGACACCTGTCCATGGTGGCTGACATGCTCCCTCACACAAGCAATGGCCTGTTATGCCTTCCCAAGAGGAAGAGCACATTCCTGCCCATCCCTTACAAAGGCTGATGCAAAAATATGACTTGGCAAATCTGATGTCATTTTCCTACCTATGTACAACACATTGTACACCTCTGTCTCAAGTAGGTGCTGACATTATATATAGCCAGCTCACCTCCATGCTCAGAGGAAAATTGAGCTAATACTGGCCACTCACTTTTACCATTCCTTGTTGGCCTAATCAGTGCCCAGTTTGCTGATTGATCCTGTACTGTCTGGGTTGCACTTGGTGCTTTATTCGCCTGTGTAATGAAACAAACACAAAGCAAACATTTTCAGATTAAGATGACATTGAACATATTTGGAAATCAAACGTAACTTAAAAATGAACTTTCATCTAGGTAATAAATTAAAGGATATCTGAGCACCTGTGATACCTTCTCAAGCAAAAAAAGTGTCAGTATGTTAAAAAATGTGTGAAAACTCATTGTATGTATTGCTATTAACAATATAAACTAGTTTATGATAGAAGTACTCTTGGATATTATTTATAGAGGATGCAACACAAATGTTAACATGATAGGTCCACAAAATTGAAAGTGTTAAGTGAAATGGTAGTGCTGAAGCCAGAAATTATGATGGTTTTGGTCCAAAGTACATCTCACATAGCCTGGGATCTTTTACTGGCTAGTGCACTGGAGGAGACAACTGAGATGAATGGGAATGAGTGGCATAACTGAGTCATCCATTCCACAATGCAGGGTGTTGAGGAACTCTTACTGCAAGAGATCCAATTAGTACAAGGCTCAGGATTGGATCACTCTTAAAATGTTAAGCTGATAAGGATATGCAGACAATCTATCTGGAATTATGGGTGAAAAGATGCATATGGTGTCACTAGGACCATCAAAGAAGGTATAGTATCACATTTTCTGTCATAAAGGTGAAAGGTAAGAGCATGAAATAAAACACTCGCTGTGTCCCTAATAGATTTTCCTTATTTGTCAACTCTTGCTATGGGTAGAGAGGAGTAAGCGGGAATGTAGCGGTAGGGTCTTGATGACTGCAGAAAATGCATGCCAAAAGTAAAAAAAAAAAAATATATATATATATATATATATATATATATATATATATATATATATATAGTTAAATAAAAATGTAAATGTTCGTTTGTTCAAAATCTTAAATCTCCAAAAGTTCTTCACCGATTGCTTTGAAATTTTCACACAATGTTGCATTTGAATACGCTCGTGTTTTTATATACCTACTATTATATAGATGTCACACGTTGCATTCGAATACGCGCGTGTTTTTATATACCTACCATGGATTCTGTATATTTGTATAAAAATATGCAATTTTATATGTTTTTGTTCTAACTTTCTTTCTTCTTTTTCAGTGCAATCGATCTGCTTTAGTTCATCCAAATAATGCCTCACAGAAGATCAAACTTAGGTCGTTGTACTTGCAGAGCAGAAGCAGTGCGACGAGTAATTGCAAATCAAACTGAGGAAGAACGGGCATCAGCGAATGAGCGAAGCAGACAAAGAATGGCTCAAATACGTGCCGAGGAAGCAGCAGGGTGACGTTCAGCCAGATTTGAGGCTGCACGGTTGCAAGCATGGCGATCGCGTTCTGCAGCTTCAGATCTGCTTCATTCCCAACAGAATGAACGTGACAGGCTGAAAGTGGCTAAAAGGCGTCAATGAGAAACAGTAGATCAGAGTCAAACACGACTCCGTGCTCAGCAATCATATGATTACAATCGCCTTGCATTCCGGTACAACCCAGCTGATGATTATAGTTTGAGCCGGCATGTTCTCATTGGCACTATGACTGAAGTGTGTCCTTATGGCATGGCTCTAAAATGTAATGGAGAAACGAAAGGAATGTGTTGCGCCACCAGAAAAATTAAACTGCTTCAACTTGGAGAACTGCCAGAGCCATTAAAAACTTTGCCGGATATACCGCCGAATCAAAGCATTTCCTATCTAACATCAGGAAATACAACTCATGCTGCCAAATGACGTCATTCCGCGCAAAAATCGTAACAGCTCAATTCATGCCAACTTTCAAAGTGAAAGGACAAATTTATCATAAAGCCGGCTCCCTGCTTCCGTTCCCAGATGGTCAACATAAATTCCTACAAATGTATTTCATTGATGATGGCAATGATGAATTGAATGCACGCTGCAGAATTTCTACTGGCATACAAAGGTCCATTGTTTCCCAACTGCAAGAGCTTCTTCACGAAAAAAACAATTTAGTGCATTTGTTCAAAACAGCAATTGACATGATTTTCCATCTGATACACACAAGATTGTTATTCATGCTGACAAAACGTCTGCTGGAGAACATGTGCAAAGATTCAATGCTCCAACTATAGACAAAGTGGCAATTGTTACAGTCGGAGATCAATTCCAACCTAGAGATATTGTTCTTCATCGGAGAAATGATCAATTGACAACAGCTGCAGAAACTCATCGATGCTACGATGCCCTGAAATATCCAATAATTTTTTGGGATGGTGCTGATGGATATCACTTCAACGTTAAGATGATAATCCAGTCAGTGGCGAAGAAACAAATATGAAATGCAGCGCAATGAACTATTATTCATACCGATTAATGATTCAAGAGAATGAAGACAATCGCATTTTGAAATGCCGTCAATTGTTTCACCAATACATCGTAGATATGTATGCAAAAATCAAAACAGAACGTTTGATATTCATCCGTTTAAATCAGACCAAGCTTCACTCTGAAGAATACGTTCAGTTGCGAGATGCAGTTGTAAATGACGGTAATACAACTAACGTTGGAAGACTAATGATTTTGCCATCTTCATATACAGGCAGTCCACATCATATGCATGAGTATGCTCAAGATGCAATTGCGTATGTTTGTCACTACAGGCGTCCAGAACTATTCATTACATTCACATGCAATCCAGCTTGGGACGATATACAACAGCTCTTACTTCCTGGGCAATCGCCAGTGGATATGCATGACATCACAGCACGTGTTTTCAGACAGAAGCTGAAATCGCTGATGGATTTCATGGTAAAACATGAAGTGTTTGGCTCTGTGCGCTGCTGGATGTACTCAGTGGAATGGCAAAAGAGAGGATTGCCACACACACACATATACTAATCTGGCTCTATAACAAAATCACTTCAAACGAAATCGATGATGTAATATGCACTGAAATACCCGATGCCGACGTCGATAAGGATTTGCATGAAGTTGTGATGAAAAATATGATACATGGACCTTGCGGTACACTGAATCCAAATTCACCATGCATGATAGATGGAAAATGCTCTAAATGATATCCTCGAGCATTAATATCCAACACAGTTACAGGAAACGATGGATAACCTTTATACAGAAGAAGATCAGCAGAAGATGGCGGTAAATTAGCAACCATACAAATGCGAAACAGTGACATCGAAGTAGATAACCGGTGGGTTGTTCCATATTCGCCTTTGCTATCAAAAACATACAAAGTGCACATAAACGTGGAATACTGTAACTCCATTAAATAGATCAAATACATTTGTAAGTATGTGAATAAAGGCAGCGACATGGCAGTTTTTGGCTTGCAACCAGAAAGAAGTGATAGGAATGCGGTCATACATATCGATGAAATCGCACAGTATCAGGCTGGAAGATACATAAGCAGCAATGAAGCTGTATGGCGAATACTTTCATTTCCAATACATGAACGAATTCCAGCTGTTGTTTACTTAGTAGTACATCTAGAAAATGGACAACGCATTTATTTCACAGCTGCAAATGTGCAACAAATAGCCCTGAATCCACCGGCTACAACGTTAACTGCTTTCTTCACGTTATGTCAAAATGACGCATTTGCAAAAAGACTTCTGTATTCAGAAGTGCCTACGTATTACACATGGAATGCGAGTAGAAAATCATTTGAACAATGCAAACGAGGAGAGCTAGTCGACGGACAACCTAGCATATTCAAAGAAACTATGATAGGCAGACTGTACACCGTGCATCCCAATCAAGATGAATGCTTCTTTCTTCGCATGCTGTTGGTAAATGTGCCCGGTCCAATGTCTTTCCAGCAATTGAGAATTGTCAACGGCACTACACATGCCACTTTCCACAGTGCATGTCAAGCTCTGAATTTATTGGAGAACGACCGACACTGGGATGTATGCATTAATGACACATGCAATACGTCACATCCATATCAAATCCTTGCATTGTTTGCAATCATTTTGACCGCCTGCTCTCCTTCATCTCCAACAGAGTTATGGGAGAAATATCAATCGCACATGGCCGAAGATATTTACTGTCGAATACGCAAGGAAAATTCAAATACGAACATGGATTTCACAGCAGAAATCTACAATGAAGCATTGATAATGATTGAAGATTTGTGCTTAGAAATTGCGAACAAAGTTCTCAATCAATTGGGAATGCCATCACCGAATCGATCTGCTGCTGCTTCGTTCGATGTAGAATTGCGTCGTGAACAGAATTACAACACTGGTGATCTTTTGTCGTATGTGCAATCAAATATTCCTAAGCTAACACTTGAGCAAAAAGGCATTTACGATCAAATAATGCAAACTGTCAATAATGGGGTTGGAGAAATCTTCTTCTTGGATGCACCAGGAGGAACTGGTAAAATGTTCCTAATTACATTGATTCTGGCAGCAATTCGATCCCAAAATGGCATAGCCTTAGCTCTTGCATCGTCCAGAATAGCTGCGACATTGCTACCAGGTGGAACAACTGCTCATTCTGCTTTGAAATTGCCATTGAACATGCAATTCATTGAAACTCCCACGTGCAACATTTCCAAAGTGTCCGGCATGGGAAAAGTATTGCAGAAATGCAAACTTATTGTTTGGGATGAATGCACAATGGCGCATAAAACATCGCTCTAGGCTCTTGCAAGATTTTCGTGGAAACATCAGGCCATTTGGAAATGCATTAATATTGCTTGCAAGAGATTTCAGGCAAACATTACCTGTACTTCCTCGATCGACACCAGCAGACAAAATAAATGCTTGCCTGAAATACTCTACTTTGTGGTGACACATAAAGATGTTAAAATTGACTACAAATATACATGTCCAGCTGCAAAACAATCAATCCGCTGAGATATTCTCACATCAATTGCTGAAAACTGGGAACGGAAAGGTGCTGGTTGATCTGACCTCAGGACGAATTTCATTGCCTCATAACTTCTGCAATTTAGTGATGTCAAAAGAAGAATTGGTTGAAAAAGTATTTCCAAATATTCAAACCAATTATAAGAATCACGATTGGCTGACTGAACGAGCTATTCTTGCAGCCAAGAACAAAGACGTCTACGAACTTAACAATATTATTCAGTCTAACATTCAAAGCGAGGCAGTCACATACAAGTCCATTGACACTGTTGTGGAAGCAGATGAAGCGGTTAATTATCCAACGGAATTTTTGAATTCACTCAATCTGTCAGGGATGCCACCGCACATACTGCAATTGAAAATTGGCATGCCAATTATCATGTTGTGAAATATCAACCAGCCAAATCTTTGCAACGGCACTCGGCTTGCAGTAAAAAAATTAATGAGCAACGTCATAGAAGCAACAATCTTGACAGGACCTTTCAAAGGTGAAGATGTCCTCATTCCTCGCATTCCTATGATTCCAACGGATATGCCATTTCAATTTAAGAGATTGCAATTCCCAATTTGATTGGCATTTGCAATCACCATCAACAAAGCTCAGGGCCAATCTTTAGAATTGTGCGGTTTAGATCTACACACGGATTGCTTCTCACATGGACAATTATATGTTGCATGTTCTAGAGTCGTCAAACCAGACACTCTCTTTATCTGCACAGACAATGGAACAACAAAAAATATTGTATACCCACAAGCATTGTGAAATAAAACATATTAGAAACATGCGCTTTCTCTCTTTCTTTTCCATTTAACCAGACTGAGCCACAGCAACGCGTGGCCGGGTACAGCTATATATAAATAAATAAATAAAAGCTGCCAACTAGGATGGTAATTCATAAATGTGCTATATTGCACTAGTTCTAATGATATATAGAGATTAAATCCTCACTATGACCCATTTAACTTTGATTTTATTACTAACTCATGAGTTGTTGGAGCTGGCAAGGGAAGAGTGGGTGTACCCGTCATGAGGGCAATTTGTCCGTACAGGTTGCAAAATGGCTCAATCCTATTGAAGGATGACAGATGAAATGCAGATTTACCATATAATTTGTGTTTGGCTCTCCAAGCCATGACTACTATTTTGCTGTGAAGGAAAAGTTAGTTTGCTTTTGATTTCTTGTACTTTCTATTACTTTATTGCCTTTTTTTATTTTGTATACTGTGATTTTTTTTACACTGTGTTTTACTTGTATTCTGCTTTTAATTGTATATTAAAACTTGAAAAGAGACCACAGGTGTGTTTCTTGTGAGTCAGACAGAACTGTTTCCCACCCTATTACCCTGTTACTGTTGTTTTCTTAAACACCACTGTCTTTCTAGCTGCCTGCCCCTTATGTTAATTTGACCATATATCTCATTCTCTCTCTCCTTTCACTAGCTCTTGTGAGTAAGAACAAACTTATCATTTTGTGAAATCACTCTCCTTCAACTATTTAAATTTATTGACCATCCCACTGCATTCCATAGTACCAGAATACAAAAGTGCCCACCCACTTTCATTCTTTCTTGCTCTTTTAAAAACAGTGGCTCTCCACTTAGACAGCTAAAACGTAAGTTACCCACTTTCCTATCTAACTGCTTAGTGCACACTGCAGTGTTTAGGATAAACCATTTTTTTTCATCTTACCTTTAAACATCTATTACAAGACCACATTCTGCCTCTCAGTAGTCATCTTGGAATTAGTGCCTCTGTTTTCCCCTGGTGAGAGAAGTAGCACAGGGACATATTTCTGGAAACTGCTTATCACCAGAAAGCCTAATAACTGCTTTATATGTGACAGCTTAGAATCCATGCGTATATTCTGGTGCTGATAAGAGAAGGAGCAAAGTGCATTGATTCCAGACTAGTCCTGGTTGTAGAGTGAGTATCTGTGCTTACCATTCCTGATTGGTCTGGTTGCTATTCAAGGCATCTACCAGAAAAAAGTTACAAGTCTGCAGACCCTTGCATCATCTGGGACAAGACTTTGGATCACCAAACAGGGTGTGGCCTGCTTCTCTTCTTGGGATTGGTGCTACCATTTTGCTTCTGGTGAGATAAGAAGCAAAGGAGTATTGTATCCCAACAGAGTGAAGCTGTGGTGAGACCAGCATTAGTAGTAGCCAGGCAGTAGCCATTCATGCGACTCCCTTCTTTTCATCATTATTGACAAGCTAATTCTTTGTTTTCAGTAAGTACTGCTTGATTTGTTTCTAACTTCAGAATATCTGCCAAAATACTTCATCCTTAAATTTTCAGGGTATACTTATTAGTTTCCGCTCAAGTGTTTGGAAGTGCTCTTTACAGACTAAGACATCTTGAGTGACATTTTTCCCATAAAAGCACATTTAAAATTTCTCCTATACCTAGTTCCACACAGGGCAGCTAGTTTACAGTGACAAGCACAGTCCACATACTTGCAAACCAGGTACTCCTGACAGTGACTGATATTCTCACTCCAACTGTCTAAATCAACAAAAAGAGGTCTATTGCCATGGATATGAACTTTCCTACTGTCTCTGTTACCAGCTTGGTGGAAATGGGCATCCTAAGGCAATGTAGAAATTGCCTCATGTTTATGGACAACCAGTTAATTCTCAAACAAACTGATATGGTAGGTGAGAAATGTATTTACACACTGTTACTGGAGGCAAAGTCCTCACATAAAAGTACTCCTAATGTCAGTAAGGTTGTCAGTAGTACACATACTGCACCCATCACACACAATTCAAAGCAGACATATCAGCCCACATTCTGAGGCATTTACATGTAAATGTCCTAAACCACAATGACTTACTAGATGAAGTACACATAACAAATACCCTCAACAGCCCCAAATGTACTCTTTCAAAACAACACCCACATCAACACGTAGAGCTACATCTCATGTAGCCTCTACCTCCAAAGCCCATAAGGCAAACCACCGCACAATCCAACATTCTAGTCATTGTGGACTCCATCATGAGACATACTGATTTCCTTCTTACCAGGCTGAGTAAGGAGTAAGGAGAAAGTTATGGTCAGTTGCTTATCAGGGGCTAGGATCTGCCACATTACACATGCATTCAGGTCATTGGACTACAATTACCAATATGACTCAGTCATAGTCCATGTAGGAGTAAATGACCTGAGATGTACCTCCCTAGACTATATGAAGAGACACATCATGGAGTTCTCAGAATGTGTGTATCAGGGTGGTATGAGTCTAGCACTGAGCAGCATTTTACATTCTACAAGGATGATGCCACAATATGAACAAAAGATGCTTGACTTTAATAATTGGTTTAGTTTCTGGTGTCATTCTATGGAGGTGCAATATTTGTCAACATGGAAGGAGATGGTCAACAGACCACACTGCATTGCCAGGGATGGTCTGTATCTCTGCCCTCTAGGCTTTCAAATATTAGCTAACACATTGTCTCCCCCCATAGTGCCTTTTTTAGGGAATGCCAAACTGAAAGTACTTCCAGGGATGGTCTGTACCTCTGCCCTCTAGGCTTTCAAATATTAGATAAAACATTGTCTCCCCCATAGTGTCTTTTTTAGGCAATGCCAAACTGAAAGTACTCCCAACATAGCAAATCAAAACCAAGAAAATCTAAAGGTATTACTGCTTGATGCTAGGAGTCTAAACAAAAAACTCCACTCCCTAGAAGCTCACTTTACCCTAGAGAATGCTGATGTTTGTGTGGTCACTGAGATGTGGTTTAAAGCCATGGAGAGAACACCAACGGTGCAAGGTTATAATGCCTTCCACACATTTAGGCCAGCTATTTTGCAGGCAGGGAGTAAACGTGAAGGTGTCTTTATTTATATGAAAAATAAATATACTTCAAGTCTGGTCAAACAGGACAATCCTGTTGAGCTGCTCCATGTTCAAATCACCATAGGTAAAATCCAACACCACTTCCTTGCAAGCTCTAGGTCTCCCTCTATGACCCAGGAAACCTATACCATGTATTTAAACTTATTAGAAACACTAGCTATCCAACCCAATAGCATATTCATGGGTGACTTCAATTAACCCACTATTAACTGGGAATCCTGTATGACACCAAACATAAATACACAGAGATTCCTGGATTTTGTAACACAACCTGTCTAGACCAGATAATCAATACACCAACCAGGGGTGCAACTATGCTGGATCTGGTCCTCACTAATATGGGAGACTGCTGCAGACTCCCTACTGCAATGCCTTCCCTGGTAAGGTCAGACCACAAAAAAGTCTAATTTGAAGTAAAAATAAAAGTTTGGTGATACATTTTTCAGCTCACCATTTATCAAAAATTAAATATCAAAAAAGTTATCCAAAAAACCTAAATCTTTTTTGCAGGTGGCTTGCCTCCCTGCACCCCCTGATGTGGGAGGCACTACACTCACATCCCCCATCATTGTATATACCAACTCAATGGCTGCACCATAGTAAAGAAAAGGAAAAAAAAATCACAGAGCTGGCTTGCACAATAAAATATATTGTGGCAAAACTCACAGTGGCATTACATTCTTGCATTTAAGCCACTTGGACTGGCAGTGCAGTGAAAATGCATTGGTAAGCCCTGGACAGATCTTGCCTCTTTGCTGCAAATTTTCAGTACTGGAGAATGAAGGAGTTCAATACCAGTGAGGGAAACTTGATGTTCAACATGTCAGAAGGTAGTAAGCATATAGAGATGATGATATATGGCACTTATTATGCTGCATACTATCATCACATTGCAAAATATACAAATACAAAAGTCAAGCAAACTATAGCAGACCACATGCAGCCAAAAGACAACTTTTATTGTCAGACTGGTAAGAAAAAATTTACTAAAATGGGACATTGTATTTATGAAACATTTATGCGGAGATCGGACTTGAATTTGTGCATGTGCTTTAGCTGACTTCATAATATTGTCAAATAAGTGTGATTTCTAAGAGGATCATGTGATTTTAATTAACTGAATCATCTAAAGAGGAATGCAGTTGTTGAAGATGCTAGCCCGATAAATAAGGTTTTCTTTTCACTTTGAACGATCGGCTGTAGTTTACTGGATTTTTCTGTTTATGGATTGCATTATATTTTGAGTATGGGGAATATATTTGTTTCTTCATTACATTATACTGACTGTGGGCATGTGATACTTAGTTACAGCAGGAAAATGTTAGGGCAGTCATACACAAGGATTGCTCTAATATTGACAAGTGGCATCCTGCTGGACGACTAAATACATTGAAATGACACTTTTACAGAATTTTCATATCCTAAAAATGTATATTTTCTCTGATATGTATCAGTTTCTGAGTTGTTAGAACAGTGTTAGTTTGCAAGGGATTTCCTCCTACATGGAATATGGGAACCTTATCCATTTCATAAAACACTTAGTTTTGTTTGAGTTCAATTTAGAGAAAGTGATTTTTCACTGTACTCCTTATAGTAGAATTAGATGTGATCAGTTATACCATTTACATACATTAATGTATTTCACATGCTCAGTAAAGGTATAAAAAGAGCTGATTAATAGGTGCTTGTTTATGTCCACAGTCAGCAAACAATTCTGCTCCTATACGTCTTATATTCCATGCACATAACTGGACTTATTTGGTTGATCTTCTCAGCAAAAAAAAAAAGTTTTTTTTTTTTGTTTTGTTTTTGTCTCTCCGTCTGCTAGTTTCTTCGTTTGTTTTCAACAGGCAGGTCCACCGACTTTTTTCAACAATAACTTGGGCAGTTAAGGTAACCATACCTTACTAAAACACATGTAGCATACAAGATAGTACAATACAGGATCAATTTTAGACATTACAATGTACAAACATTTATATGAGGCTGAATACAGGGATAGTTCATAGGTTCATACTAGGCTATCTGCCCTAGGGCATTTATAAGCCTAGCCAGAGTGTGTTTGGCTTTCGCCACCCATTTTAAATGAATTTTGCTATGCCCTTTTTCGAGGTTAGTATACTGTGCCTCTGTCTAACAGTGACACAGAAGTGATACCCGGGGTAAACCTACTATCTCCCATCCACTCATCAAGATTCCTCTTGAAGACAGTCAATAAGGGACTCTGCCTAACCTGGACTGGGATTTTATTCCAGAGTAAAGGGAGCCTCTGGGTTATGAATCTGTCCCTCCAGCATGTCCTATTTATTTCAATGCTGAGGTTTTATTTCAGTGCTGAGGTTTACATATAGTGATATAGTTGTCATGTTGGAAGCTATGTGTACAGAGAGTCAATGGGTGCAGCATGTTGTTCTACAGGTGTTACCCAGTTTCAAAGCATTTATATTGGTATTCCTTGGCAAGGTGTTTAAAAAGTTTCTTTATTGAATTTTTTTGAAATCGTCAGTTTTCTAATATATTGTGGTACTGAATTCCAAGTGGCAGGGGCATGTTTGGTGTATGCCATTTCTTATATATTTTTTAATGAAAGGGTACCTCAAAAGAGTGATTGATTCCTCTTTTTTAGAGGGGATGAAAAACATGATATTCTTTTTTTTTTTAAATGCAATGGTTGGGCAGAAGAACCACCGCTATATTTTGAATTTCTTGAGGTCAAATGTGTTACCCCTGCTATAACAGGTAAATTTACTTTTGCAAGGACAGGCAGGTGGTGCTGCTTAGAGATAGATAACATGAGAAACTTACAAACCTCAGTAGCTAATAACTGTAATCTCTAATAGGTAAATGCTCAGAAATCCTCTACTAGTGTTAAAAAAGCTACTAGAAACCATTAAAATGCCAGAAGATCATAAGAAGAACACATGCAAAACAAATGTAAACACCTTTGTCCACAATGCAAATAAGGATTTGGATAAAGTCATCCTATGTACAAGATTTTAGGTTGGCACTGAGTGGCATCTTTTAGATTATCTGTTTTAAGGATTGGTGCTATAACAGCAAGTCAGTGATTGTTATTGTTACATTGTAAATATAGGTGAGTGGTTTTGCAATGTGATAGCAGTTTCAGAACTTTAGGAAGTTAATGAGATTGTTTAGTGAGTTTGCCAGTGGTCAGGTTATCTAATGCTGTTCATACTTGTTGGGTACTAATTTTTCTGAAATAGAATGGTGGTAGATCTAATAGATGGTGAAGAGGTGTGCTTGAGTTGTTAAGAAGTAAGTTTTATGTATGCTAAGTGTCTACTAAGTGACATAGGAGATCATAATCAGAAAATAATATGTCTTCTTTTGGGGGGGAGGCAGAGGTGAATTGGTGTTTTTAAAGTATATTTATCTTTTACAACCATTTTTTAAGATCTAAGCCATGTTACAGAAAGAATGGGATATAATTGTTAGATCTTAAGATCAATTGAAAGATTGGTAAAATCACCACAACTATGCAGAGAAAACATACTGCAGTGAATGATTACTTGGCGAATAAAAGTATGTATTCACATCATGTTTTAAGAACATTATAAGAAATGCAGAGAGAGAAATGAGTTTTTAGAGCTAATTGACTTTCTGTCCCAAGAGATATCTGTTAAAGGAAAGTAATACTTTGTTATTCGATGTAAGAAATAGAGTACTGGACTTTCCAAGATGGTGGACGTCTGAGTGGTACACTCTCCACAGATCTCCTAACAGGAATCAACTAGCTCACCTCAAAAAGTCAAATAACTACAATATTGATGTGTTAATTTTGTGAAACAGGGCAAAATATATCAGATACCAACTAATAAGAGCTCTTCCAGATACCAAAACTGATTAAATTTCTTATCCTTTCATCTCAGAGCTCCCTTGAAGTATACCACCATGTGTAAGCCCTAGGCCTGAAGATACAATTACCAAAAACCTGCAAGCAAAATATTGGTCTCTGCTATTCTCAAGATGCACAGACTACAAAAATGAAGCTATCAGCAATAGTATCACCAGAAAAGGAAATATTAACTAAGAGACAAAAAAACTACGAAACAACAACAAGAAGGGTCCAAAGCTAATACAAAACAGAAACCTGAAACGAATGTGTAGTTGGATAAATTAAAACAAGTCCTTTTACCACTGCAAAATGCAATTCAAAATTTCTCTGATCAGCTAAGCAGTTTCTGTAATACCATAACTCAAATTGCTGACTGCATGGACAGGATAGACGAAAGAATACAAGCAAATGAATACCAAATAAAAATACTCAGAGATGAGCTGAGCACCAAGAATACTACACTTACATATATGCAGCAGAAAATTACTGACTTGGAAGATAGGAGTCATCACAATAATCTATTGATAAGAGGTCTCCCAGAGAAATACTAACATAATGAATTAATAAATGTGGCCAAACAGATACTCAGCACAATACTGCAATCTGGTGAGGAAACTAACAACATAGTAATAAAAAGGGCTTATCGAGCTTTATGGAGAAAACAAGATTTAGATCAGCCAAGACAAAGATATGTTAAAATATTAAACTATCAAGATGCGCTAAGAATTTTACTTGCAGCCAAAAAACAAAAACAGATAATAGGGAATGGCTACAGAATCACCATTTTCCAAGATCTTCCATTATCTATTAAAGAAAAATGCCAAAGCCTCTCACCTTTCTGTGCAGACTTAATCAAACGTAAAATTAAATTCCAGATGCGCTTCCCAAATACCCTAATTTTTTACAATAATGACACTAAAATAGCAGCCGAATCACCTGTGGATGCCAAAGCAGTGTTTATCAAGTGCTCCTGTAAAGCACCGGACTTATGAAGCTCCATTGGACCTAGATTTCCATTTATATAGATCCAGGGATCTGCACGTTTTCTCTTTTTACTTCTTGTCATTTCTATATTTTAATACGGTCTCCGGTTTCGATAATCAGGGGTTAATATACTGGAAGCCCATCCTTAAAACTAGTTAGTAGGCCTTGGAACGCAAGGCACAGAAACTGGTGTACGTTGGGAAGAATTAAAAGCAACAGCTTCCTGTGTCTCTAGACCTTCACCCTCAAAAAAGCCTGTGGCATCAGCTAGATCAAACCGACAGGCAAGATATCATCCAACAAAGCAAGGGACAAAACCTCCCACTGTAGATTTAATCTACGATGTCAATTAAACTCGGTTTTTGAATGGAATCGCTTCAAGAAGAAGGGTTATGGAGTCAAAGACTGGACAAATACGCTCATTAAGACAGAAGAACTTGGCCCTTAGCTCTTCCAAACTGAAACAGGTACTGCTTAGAATATGCTCTGGGTAACCCTGCCATAAATAAAATGCTATGTATGTATTGCACTCCCCTTCCTGACATTAGCTACAAATATTTGTCGATACTTCTTAGAGAGTGTTATTGATGCACAGATGCTAAAGATATGGGAATTCATTTCCAATATTGTTCTAAGAATGGAAAGAAGGTTTACTGTAACTATAACTACTGTTCCATACTCGGCCCAGATGCCTTCACATAATAGCTTAGTAGACATGACTGTAAAATCAGAGCATCTTATAGGAGTATAAAACTTGATCTAATTGTTGAATAATGTTGTGTTATAAAATTTTTTGTGTTTGAGTTGTTCTTCCCTGCAAGTTAGTTAGTGTAATGTTTAATTTGAACTATGATTATTATAATTATCTATGTCCCTAAATTAAGTTTGGGGAAGAAGTGTGTAACTTTAGGCTACTTTATACTTTAGATTTGATTTAACTGTGTTGCATAGTTAAGACAACTGATATGATATAGTGAGTTTTCTGTTTAATTGAACTGTCTGCTATCCAGTCATACACATTTCCATATGACAGGAATGATGTAGATAACCATTTTTAGTAGACCCATAATGGAAGCTATATACTTTAGAACCATCATAATGTTATTGTGTATTGGAAACAAATTCACTCTAGACTGACAAGCAGTTTCTATTGGTGCAATTTGTGAGCACATATTAATCATTTCATACATATATTCTAATATACATTTTAATTACTGCTTTTTAATTGAACAAGCTACAGAACTGTTTATTGGTTTTGGTTATGGTACACCTTTGCTACACATGCCTGCGAAGGGGAAAAGTCATTCAGAGAATAAATGGGTCTTTAAAAGTGACTATATAATTTAAATCTCTGTGGATTTAAACAAGAAATGCTACATCCTTATATTGGTAATGGTAGACAATTTTGTATGTCATATGGGAACCTACATGATTGTTCTAGTGGTTGTATCAGCTGTCCTTGCAAGAAAACTCTTTTCAGCTTTTAGGATCCATATGATTATGGTCCATTCTCAGTTACCAAACAAAGCAATTTTAGTTCAGTGAACAATACTTTGGGGAACTTAATCTTAAGGCAGCCTTGGATATGTTACTGCATTTGTTCTTGCCCTGACTTCTAACCTGCTCTATTTAACCCCTGCAGGTCTTTAACACTAGACATCAATACTTTTAGAATTTTCATGAGAGCAATACCACTTTGAAGTCATTTAATGTCAAATATTACTTTATTATCATTCTGGCACTAAGTTTAAGTTGGAGATTAGTGGATTGTGATGTAGAGTAAAGGATGACCAATCTTGGGATAGGTATGGTAATGTATATTAGTTTAAGACGAGTGGGGGAATAGGTAACGCTAAATATGCTAAGTTTTAAAAGTTACATCTTCACAATATTAATTTGGATTTCACTCTTGCTTTATTTGATAACCCTTCCCATCCATACTCCTCTAGTCAGGGAGTTCAAGTGGTTAGACACATGAGCAGCTCTGGAGGAGTTAAGTGCTGCAAAACTAAGAGATGTTTTCACAATACATAGAGAGAAGAAATCTTGGGCTTACATTTATAATAAATCTCTGTTAACAAAACCCGTAACAATCAAACGTTGTCATAAAACTTAAAATGTGGACAATAAACTCATGGAACGTGAGAGGATTGCAAGATAAGGATAAGAAAAAGTTATTAATGCACCTAATATTCGAATCAGAAGCAGATATTTACTTCTTACAAGAAACACATATGCTACATGACAAATGGGAGGGGGATTTAAACAAGAAGTGGATTAACACTATAATTGCATCTGGAGACAGTACTAACTCCAAGGGCATTGTTATTATAATCAAAAAATCATTTCAGGAATCTATCATTGAGTGTAAGCATGATATAAATGGTAGATGGTGTTACTTCATTTCATCGAACACCCAAATGTTAAAGCCAACTCTATGCCTGAATGTATATGGCCCATGCTTGAATCAACAAAATTTCATCTCGGAAATTCATAATGCACTATAAATATCCAGACCACTATTATATACTTGGAAGAGATTGGAACTCACTAATTGACCCTATGTTTGATCGCTCTAGTAAGTCTATCTCATACAACTTTCTAGCATCACTAGCTCTTAATGAGCTCATATCAGATTTCTATCTCCTTGACCCTATCTCCTTTGGAGAAGATTTAGATAGAAATAATCATTACATGTACTATTCTAAATGTCACAATTCCTGGTCCAGATTAGATTTCTTTTTAATCTCTGAAACTTTTATAAGGGGAGATATAAAATATTTCATTGAACCCAGATTTACTCTTTAAATCGGAAGTGATTAGTGAATTATCAGATATCTTAATAGAGTTGGATAATAATATAATACACTCATTCCATATGATTATCAATGGGTGGCTTGTAAGGCGACTCTTAGAGGCACATTAATTCAGAAATCCTCATATTTCAAAAAATTGGGGAAAGAAAAAAAGAGTAACATAGTTGTTGAACTTAAGGAGTTGGAAAGAAAATTCCAGGCCATCAAATGCCCAGACCTAGAGAAGCTGATAAATGAAATGCAAAAAAAACTGTTTGAATTACACAAACAAAACTATTCACTACAATAACTTAAATTCATAGCTAGATATGCTGAGTGGGAGCAAACTCCATCTAGAACGCTGGCGAGAATAATTGATAAGCAGGAAGCCTCTAGGATTGCAGTATCAAGACAAGATATATAAGACCGACCAAGAGATCCTAGAAATATTTAAACAAATCTATACAGAAATATATAGTTCAAATGCGCTACAGACTCCTGGCCCTGAGATAGAAGAATTCCTAAGAGAACTTAAATTTCCAAAGATTAACAATAATCAAGCAACACTTCTTTCGTCCCTATTCAAACAACAGGAAATCATCTAGGTCATTAAGAACTTAAAATCAGGTAAGGCACCAGGGCTGGATGGTTTCACCACAAATTTTTATAAAACATTCAAACAGAGACTTTCTTCTATACTCTTGAAAGTGTTTAATCACATTAGACTCAATGGTTTGACTGATCTCTATATAAATAACTCAAAAACAATCTTTATTCCCAAAAACAAAGTTGACAGAGCTGACCCCCACCAATTATAGAATGATTTCCCTGATCAATGTAGACATTAAAATACTAGCCTCACTCCTAGCAGAAAGACGTAAGAAAATAATGCCATCACTTATATCTCTGGAACAATCTGGGTTCATGTTTAATAGGCATACATGAGACAATACTCTAACTTTAGACTACAAGATTCAACTTATCAAAAAGGAAACAAATCCCAGGTATGCATTAATCTTAGATGTCTGCAAAGCATTTGATAGAGTTAACTGGAATTTTTTATTCTTATCTTTCTCTTACTTTAACATGACAAAAGATTGTATTAACCAGATAGAAACTCTATACAACAATTCCTACACATATCTATACATTAATAGAATCCAATCAAGTCCCATTAAAATAGCAAACAGTACAAGACAGGGCTGTCCACTGTCACCACTACTATTCAATCTTTTCCTCCATATTTCATAAAGAACCTTCCACTCAATACCTAGAATTTTGAACTCCAAAGTAACGCTGTCCACATTTGCAGATGATTCGAACATCTATTCTGAATTCCCTAATAGAGATCTGAGGAAAATTGTGGCATCAATAGACGAATACTCAAAAGTCTCAAATTATCAGGTAAATCACAAGAAATCGCAGATATTTCCCATCAATCCCCTTAAGCACAGTGAATGTTATTTTCCGGAGTCCCCTTTTAAAACAGTATACTCTATTAAATATTTAGGGATATTTTATGACCATAATTACCTATCCATGTTTCAGAATAATGTGGGGAAAATATGGTCCAATATTACATCAGACCTAAACAGATGGAGACACCTGAAACTATCCATGATGTCTAAAGCAGCAATAATTAGAATGAACGTTTTACCAAGGCTATTATATCATTTTAATGCATCAAATGTAGTAATTCCAAACTACTTTTTTCACAGAATTTACAAGGGACTTGCTATTATTATTATTATTATTTGGTATCCCAAATCTGATAAGACAAGTTATTTAAAATTAACCTATCCTAAAGAGAAAGGTGGATTAAGTCTGCCCGACTTCCAACTTTATCACAAAATCATCTCTGCTATCAGGCTGACTCTAATTACACATTTTTCTGCTGATAAAGAGATTTGGTCTCCAACATGGGCCAGGATCTGGTATCAACATGTAGTCAGGGAAAATATAAATCCCAAATCCATCCCCTACATATCTAAAGATAACATAAAGAATCTCAAGAATAAATACTACATTAAAGCAAAATATTAGGATTTTTCAGGATTTAATAACAACCTTTAAACTGGATGGTGTTCTTTTTCTCCTCCAACCTTTCTATTTCAACCCAAATCTCAAAATAAATAATAAAATGATAAATCTTACAGAGTACCCACTAATCAAGAATTGTACTCTGTGGGATATGTATAAATATAAAGTGAAATCATTACAAGAACTATGTGAAGCCCGAAAGTTAAATAAAAATATACCATCATCCTATGCCAAATTAGAGAGATCACTACATCAAGGACCAGGAACACAACTATTAATGAGGTTGATGTAAGTAGACTTTTAGACATTATGGAAAGTCTATAAAGTAGAAATAAAGCACTCTTCAACACCTATAAAATGGTCAGTGCCATTAAGTATGAAAACTTGGTACTCTGCTCCAAATACTGGGATGATAGGGGAAGATGGGATATCATAAATCATCCCTATCATAGGAACTAGCAATTCTCCATATTACTGAATCAAAATTATTGGAATTCCACATTCTGATTACTCTATGTGCTCTAATTAAATTGTACATTACCAAAAATTAGTTAGATCGGACCCAACTTTCATGGAAAGGTTTCAGAAATATGGCAACAACATATATTTCTTCTCAAAAACGTATTATAAGGAACGCAAGAGAACGAGTTTATTATCAGAAATACTGGAAGTTACTCATTGATCATATCTTTGACATGACAAAGGAGTTGTTTTGGTTTATTTAACTGTAACAATTATGAGACAGGTAGAAGTATACAAAGCCCATCTCTCTGAAGTAATACCATACTTCACCATATCTTACTTTAATGCATGACATAAAAACAAATTCTTATGTTTTGTTCTCTCATATTTCCCTCACTTTAGCCTTTGTAGCACTTTTGTAGATATTGTAAATAGTTGCTTGATCTAGAATAGCTGAGTTTAGTAGTTTTTAGATGTAATATATGTGTAAACAAGAAGTTAGTCTTTTTATATGCGTGTACAACCTAGTCTGTATTTGGTGTATAATATAATAAAATTGTTATTAGAAAAAAAAAGAAGTAGATTACTGGAAGAAACAAATATAAGAGCTGGCCCCATGCATCTCAATACTGATTGAAATGTAACACCTTTCTAGTACCATGACAGATATGATGACCTAAAAGAGATATATAAAAAATGAGTGGAATGTGAGAAAAGAAACTATGGGAAATTCATAGGTCATATAATTGGTTGAAAGATGTTATAGCTGATTAACCTAAGTTTCTTGATAAAATGATGAAAAAATGAAAGAAAATCTGTGCTATTAAGACATGAAAAGTAATACTTTGGATAGGTTTTCTTCAGGTACTTTCCTTGCTTAAACTGTATACAGTGTAAGTGCATTGCTAACAGTGACCTGTTTGTGCATACAGTCATTAACAGCGTGTCTAAATTACAAATGCTTGCAACTTGTGATACTGAAAATGTTTCTTATTTGGCATATTGCAAGAAATGTGAAGCACTGTATGTAAGAAAGTGAAACAAAAACATAAAGTACAGAATGACTGAGCACCATTCACAAATTAAGAGAGATATTATGACCAATGCTCTGCATAAGCCCATGGAAGAAAAAGATGACAATCCTGACTTTTTATTTAGTGTATACAATAACATTGTTATTAATAACATATCATGCACCTATCCTGTTTGCTTGATATTCTTTGTAATGTGTATGGATTCAAATAATTATTTAACACAATTGCCACTTCTCTGCCAGTCTCTGAGCTGAAGTGCACCAATACCCTTTTTGCAGGCTTAAACTCAAACAGAAGATGTATGTCATGGCTAGTTAACTGTTTTACCTTGTAGTACCCTCACAGCCTATTGGGAAGGCTACCCAAAACACATCATACTAAATTTGTAACTAACAATAGTCAATAGTATTAATGCTGTCAAAATTTGAAACATGATAGTCAACATAAAACCACAATGCCCTTGACT
>NC_056726.1:1890494852-1890527352 GCF_019279795.1 Protopterus annectens
AGGACTCATTACTGGGCACATTGCGGATGCTAGGAAGACCACTTCTGGCTAACATAAAAGATTGAAATAATACTAATTTCATGAACTTTAAGCTTACATTGACTTCTCAAAAGATTTGGCGAAATTAAAAATATATATATATATACATATAGATATATGTAAATGTACTCCCATATTCTTATCATGCTGTCCAGTTTTACTTTTCCAGTTGCTGTGACGGAAAGGTCTGCATTGCTATACTTCAATTTCTTAACTGAAGAGTATACCTGGTATTCAGCTAGAACCAAGGAGGCATCACTTTAACTTTAACTATTTGTATTTTTTACTTTGCCTCACCTGTCTTACATAGCTGACTGGTATGTGAGTGTGGGTCTGTGTGTGTGTGGGTCTGTGTGTGTGTGTGTGTGTGTGTGTGTGTGTGTGTGTGTGTGTGTGTGTGTGTGTGTGTGTGTGTGTGTGTGCGTGTGTGTGTCTGTGTGTGTGTGTGTCTGTGTGTGTGTGTGTCTGTATGTGTGTGTTTGTGTGTGTGTGTGCCTGTGTTTGTTTGTGCATGTGTGTGCGTGTGTGTGCGTGCGTGTGCGTGCGTGTGCGTGTGTGCGTTTCTGTGTTTCTGTGTGTGTGTGTGTGTGTGTGTGTGTGTGTGTGTGTGTGTGTGTGTGTGTGTGTGTGTGTGTGTGTGTGAGAGAGAGAGAGGATCCCTTTTGTGAGCAATGGAGATCGTTGTGGGATACTCAAAATAGGCAAAGCAGATGGAAATGGACAGGGTAATTGCACAGGTATATTTTGCAATTTAAATTTTAGTAATTTTGATTTCCAAGGACATTTCTTTTCTGTTCTAAATGAAATAAATGGATAAATGCTGCCAGAAAGACTAGGTTGTATGATGACCTTACTAACTTTGATAATAACAAATGGTATGTGCTGCAAGCTTTTGTGTTATCTCTTCTCGTGGTTTAATTGCCTGGGATGCCAATAGTTTTCCTAAAAGAGAACCATGTATTTAGCTGGTTACTTCTGCAGTACATGAAATGCTTGAACATGAATGTTTAAACTTAAGTAAAGAGGTGGGCATGGTTAAATCATTAAAGTATGCTCTTGAGAAAGTTACAGAAACAGACAACCTACAGATCAATACGTTACACTAAATCAAATACTATAGGGAGTACAGTTCTTGTAGATAGCAACAATATAGTTAAGTCAGATATGCACTCTGATAATTTTAATAAAAAATGGAAGTGTCTCAAACTAGACCAAAGCTTTTATGATTAAGGAATATTTCAGGTGAATTCAAATAACATTATAACTGTTAACAAAAAATTGTAAGCTCTTTTTCCTTCAACAGATGAAGGTATTCAAGTATAAAATCAATCCTTGAGTGCTCTATGTCTATAATCTTTGATATTAGTTTTTCTACTGATGTTAAAAAAAAATCACTTTTACCTAGATACTTTAACAGTTCAGCACTTGAGGAGGAAATTAATATTTGTTTCCAGTGAGATATATTATAGAAATAATAATTGGAATAATGAAAGTCAGTCAAATGGATTCATAAAGATTCCCTATTATGGGTTGAAAGAGCAGCAGAGAAAAGGCCCTGTTTCTGCAATATGAGATTCTTGAGTGAGGCAAGACCTTATGATTGACTAATTTGTATGTATCGGTTTACTATCAATTTTTCTATCGCAACTTGTACGATTTACAAAATGTCGTGTGAGCCGTATGTCGACTCAAAACATCGGCACAAGAAATGTCGGAACTTATATCAGCGAATGCAATACAGCATTCACTGTTGTGAATTCTGACATTACAAGCCAGATTGCACTATAGTAGGGATCAGGAAATGTACTCTTACCCTCACTGTAGTGCAAACTCGGAGTTTGTATATGTAAGTAGGGGGTGGGGGGGGTGCAGGGGGGCTTGCCCCCCTGCAAAAATGAAATGTAGTCTGATAACTTTGAGAGGCAGACAGTCTCTGTGTTTGCTTTTAGTATGAAAATGTCAACATCGACATGTTTGGACATCTGGTTCAGCATTTTCTTCATTCGATGTTGTGCAACCTGACATTTTGGTTCAACAGTATCAGTTTTCGACTGTGTTACAGTCGACTAATTGATAGTAAACCGTATGCATCGGTACCACAGTTAAGTATCACAGAGTGCAGATCGACACTTCCTGCAGAAGGTAACTGTGCTGGTAACAGCATCATGTACGCAAAGTTATCCCCAGTCCCTTCACTCTCCAACACACACAATGCATACATTCAGTCATACATACATGCATACATGCACACACACACATACACACGCACGCACGCACACACAGACACACACACACACACACACACACACACACACACACACACACACACACACTTCTGTAAGCTAGAATTCTAATTTACCACTTGAGCTCCTTTTTTTCCAATAGGGAGTTTGTTTCCATGTTTAGTGGGTTGTTAGTGATTCTTTCTACCACATGGAATAAAAAGCTAGGATATTTGCATTCCTGAGAATGTTTTGCAAGTGGGCTGTGCATATCTGTGAGCTTTAGTTTCAACAGATGTTGTGTGATTCTTTTTGACAACTGTTTCTTAGGTTTCCAGATATGCAATGTCTTATATTTAGTGCAGTTTGTACTGTTGGCAATGATGTCACTGTCTCAGTCATCCCTTGAGTTGCTTAAAAACCTTTATGTACCGGAGAAGTGGAATTATTTTTCTTTCTTGCTTATACAAATACAGCATATACAGTTTCTTGTGTACCTTGTTAGTGTAAAATTGAACACCTACTGGAATATATTTAAGTACCAGTGAATCCATGCACTAATAAAATATTTTCCTTTGGTCAGAAATGTGTTTCCCATTAATTCCCTCCTTCTACCCCAGTTATCTATTTAATTTACAATGCAAGTATAATTATTCTTTAATATATAAACTGTTTCTCAATATTGCATCCATAACTCTCATGCCATTCCCAGATTATCAGAATTACCTAAACTGAGAACTGTTCATCATCCATGGTTAACACTTGAGTTCTCAATAAAAATCATATCCGAGATATTTTCTATGTAGCTAGGCTCATTAACAATGCTTTTAAAATCAGACAGGGAACATTGTGTGACCAATCTTTCCCTGACTCCACAGTATCCCAGTCAATGCTAGGGGCAGTTAGGTCACCACTTATGAATAAATAATCTTCCTTAATGGAATGACTTAACTTGGTCACAAATTCCATACAGTCCACACTGCTAAAATTGAGGGATCAATAGAAAGAAGCAATCTTAACTACTCAGTTACCCAGCTGAATATTGGCTGCAACAAATTCAATGGAAAATCCATCCTTACTGCGAAATAATGTGATTTTATCTTTCTCATCTGTGATATACAGAGATACATCCTCACCCAAAATATTAATTCTATATTTAATGTAACCTTTATAATGTATAAATTCTGCAGGTAAACAGTCATCATGAAATCATGTTATGGTAACACAATATCACAGATGTTAGTCCCCAGTGCAGTTTCAAAGTGTCCAGTCTTACTATTTAAGCTTTTAATACTAATTAACAAACAATCAAAACTATCCTTATGTCATGACTTGTGAATAGATCTTTTCCAATGCATTTTTCCATAAGGAATTTTTGACAAGTTGCTTAAAACAACCTCCAAGAATTCTCCCCCACTTCCACCCAAATGAGTCCTGTTCCTTGCAAACGTATTATGTTTATACACTAGTTCTTCTCAGCAGTAAACTAATCCAATTCTCCTTCTCACACTCCAATGACCCTACAGTCCACAACATCTACAAATCAATACAAACTGAGTACCCTCATTTGCACTGTTTTGCTCCAGACTAATATTTCAGCCAGTGTGAGACCTCCTGAAGCTAAAACATAGTTAGAGCTACAATCTCAGACTTTTCATTTTAGAAAAAGCTGATAGCAGCTGTGTGAGGTGCTGTTCATAATGTAACAGATAGGTCACCCTGTAATAATTTGGCTGAGAATCTGAATAAAAAACTTGTAGTGCCTGATTGCTTGCCACTGAAAACCTGCTTTGAGTTTGAGCTACTGATGTAACAAACCAAACCAAAGAATATGGATCAAATAAACAGGTATAATTTTTATAATTCCTGCAGAACTGAGAATCATGTATGCATGTGCACAATTTTTTAATGTCTGAAGAATTGAGAATTGCATGTGAATATACATATGTGTGTGTATATGCATGTGGTGTATGTATGTGTGCTGGTGTGTGTGTGTGTGTGTGTGTGTGTGTGTGTGTGTGTGTGTGTGTGTGTGTGTGTGTGTGTGTGTGTGTGCCACATTGTGAATACATTAAGCTGGCAATAAATGTAAGATGGTAGAATTCTAACGCCTTGTCTGTGTGAGTTACCTTGCTGTTCCTTCTGTACTCTTCTACAGTTGTGCTGACTGCTGCAACTTAAATTGTTTTTTGATCTGTATTTACTTATTTTTCTGTTGCCACATTGGGGAAATACTGTACTACATTGCACCTTCTTTGTTTGGAAATTATGTGCTACAAGCAAGTTATGACACAGCTTGTTCAGGGTCTCTGATTATAACTGGACTTAACCAGATTCCCATTAGTAGATACAGAATGCAGCGGCTGTTTATTTAAGTTTTTGTGGTGATGGCAATGTTTTACTTGAATATTGCTACCTATTTTTCATGAATAAGGCTTGATTTTAGGCATGGAAAAAGACATCTGCACAAATCATATTTAGTGTAAAAATCAAAGATTACTGCACAATAAAAATGCAGATATCTACATCACACCTTCATTATAATATTGAAGACTTATGCCAGCATTCTGAAAGGACCGCAAAATAATTGTTGTTTAAAGTGTGCAGTTATAGAAGGACTTTTCTTCTGGACATCCTGTTCTATATTTGTTAATATGGAAATATATTTAGTTAAGTGATATTTCTATCCTTTTTTTTTATAAACAAGAAACATATTTATTGAATTATCACTTATGACACATGCAATCACATATTTATATAAAAGAAAAACAAACAATGTTAATATATTTTCAGTGGCAAACATTATACATCACTTACAATCTATGCAGTCATTGTCAGTCAAACATTACATAGCTCATTCAATTTCTGCCTTCCCTTAAACCATATTCCTCCTCCAAAACATTATTCTGCATGTATTGTGTCCAAAATTCCAATTTTTTCTATATAATTTCCTCCTACCCCTATCTAAAGATCCCACTTCTTGCTCTTTTGGCAGCCACCAGAATTAAGCTTGGCAAGGCCTTACTATGCCTAGACAATTCCAATTCTGTCTCACATCTTAAAAAAAAAAAGAAGAAGCAATAATTTTCTTAGTTACACCAGTTTGGGCTCTCAGTATTTCTAACAAGAGTAATCTGCATGGAATTTCTAAAGTCTGCCACATCATTATACTCGCAAAAATATTTTCCCAATTATCTCTTTCTTCCCTGTCACTCCTCCAACATTTGCAATCTACCTGAGGAAAAAAATTCTTTGGAGCTTGCTTGGGGTATAGAAATAACTATGCAAATACTTCCAATAAAAGATGTAAACCTTCTATACTTTGTTGCATATTTGAGAGCCAAATACATATTCCCCTACTGTTTATTTGTGAATTGCTTAACCAAGCTATCTTCCCAATCCTTTCTAGCTTCCTCTGTTTGATTTCTATAGGTATTATGCAATATTTTATATGCCCTACTAATTGCCCTTATTTAACAGCTGCTTCTGTTCTAGACTCTGCTGAAAACTCTACCAGTACTGGTCTTTCACTTAAGGTCTTCCTATATATTTATCTTAGCTTATACTCTGATAACAATCTTTAATAGGAAAGGCAATCTCTAGCCTGCAGTCCATATTAATTCCTGGCCTGTTCCCATTCTATTACCTTTCCTTCTATACTTATTTGCTTCCAATACTATGATTCCTTTGCCAATTTTCTGCAGTGAATTCCAGCCTCCTCTTGCGTTTTTTCTGTACCCCTAATTGCAATCGCCCTTATTGGCAGAATCTTCTTTCTCTATTCTTATGTTTGCTTAGTTCTTAGAATATTTTGTTTTAGTTCTTAGAATACTTTCTGCTGCTTTAGGAATATATAATATTCTGTATGATTATTGTTATTCTCCTTAAGGATCTGCACCTAAAATCCGAGTATATCTTTCTTTCTGGCATTTTCCACTTTGAATTCTTGGTTAGAAAATGATTGCTGATGCAAAATGTATTCTTTGTTTAATGTTCTTTTAAGTTAATGAATTAGAGTAGTCTTTTTTCTATGTCCAGTTTTGCAGAACATGTTTGATTTTGTTTCATATGCCTCCTCCATCTTTAACTTCTTTTATTTTTTTGGTAAGTCTCTGAGGATTAGAGTCAGTCAATAATTCCAGTCATTACAGTCTGATTGTTCATATTATTAAATAAAATGCATATCAATACATCTATCATTCTGTTAACTTTATGAATAAATTACAGTTGTCTGGCAGTTAAGACTCTCTAGTGCTACTATACTGCTTCCTGTGGTCTAAGTACAGGGTTTGAATCCTTCTATCTCCATTTACCTACTGGGGGAACAAGTCCAGACAGTGCTCTTGGATTGTACCTGAAAAGTGATACTTTGTCCAGTGAACTTACCTGATTAACAAACAGGCAAAATAAATTGTGCATCCTCCCATTACTTTTAGATTTGTCCAGAATACTTGATCAAGAAAATGAGAGGTGTTTTGTCATGTTCATTGGGAAACTGATTGTTTTTCTAACAAATTGCTAAGTATATAACAGAAATATTTTAAAATCTGTTCCTGATTTGGGTGTTTGTCTCAGATTCTTGCACTAGGCGGTTGCAATGAGTTTCAATATATGGTTCTCAAAGCAGCAAGCTGAAATACATTTCTAGGTATATATATATATATATATATATATATATATATATATATATATATATATATATATATAGGTTCATAGGTTCATAATAGGCTATCTGCCCTGAGGCAATTATAAGCCTAGCCCGATTCTGTATGGCTTACGCCACCCCTTGATTTGAGTATACTGTGCCCTTTTTAAGGTTTAGTTTACTGTGCCTCTGTCTAATAGTGACACGGGAGTAATCCCTGGGACAAACCTACGATCCCCCATCCACCTATCGAGATTCTTCTTGAAGAGATTCAGTGAGGTGCTCTGCCTCACATGAATTGGAATTCTATTCCAGAGCGAAGGGAGCCTCTGGGTTATGAACCTGTCCTTCCAGCAAGTTCTATTTATTTCTGTGCTGAGGTTCATGTCCCTCGAGCATGTGGCTCTAAGGGATTTAGATTTACTGAGGTGGAGCATGTCCATTAATTCTGGATTTGACATAGCTTTGTATGTCAGGCATAGATCGCCTCAAAGTAGGCGGTATGCAACTGAGTAGAGCTGGAGTTTTTTTAGCCGAGCAGCATATGGCATCTGTTTGAGACCCTTGATCCTCTTGGTGAGATACTTTTGGGGTCTTTCTAATTGCTGCAGGTGTCGGGTAAGGTACATCCCAAAAGGGGCATTGTATTCTATGATGGGCCTGATGAGGGATGAATAAAGGGGCACGATTACCTCTCTTGATCTAGATGTGAAACCCTTCATGATGAGGTGGGCTATGTAGAAGGTCTTTCTAACCACTTTGGCAATGTGGTTTCAAAGGAGAGATTGCTATCAACTTGGGTCCCCAGGTCCCTAATAACTTTCTCTGTACTTAATGGGTTTCCGCCTATGTGGTAATTTATGGGCACATTGTTTTTGCCAAAGGGTATGACTATACATTTTTTGGCATTTAGCTTTAAACCATGGCACTGGCACCAGTTATCTGTCTCTGTGAGACCTTTTTGAAGGATGTTTGTGTCAGCTGGAGAGTTGATTATGGCGCCCAGTTTGCAGTCGTCTGCGAACTTGGTGAGCCATAGTCCTCCCACATTTGCCTGTACCTCGGAAAAGTATATATCGAACAAGAGTGGTCCCAGGACAGAACCCTGTGGGACGCCACTTGTGACTGGTTTCGCGTCTGACATGGCTCCAGCAACTCTCACTCTGTGGGTTCTGTCTTTGAGCCAGTTTGCGACCCATCTTGTGACATAGGGGTTTATATTTAAGCTGGATAGCTTATCTATGATGCCCGAGTGGGGTATTGTGTCAAATGCCTTTGCAAGGTCCAGATAGGCTGTGTGGACTACCTTCCCTTCATCTATGGCTTTGGTGACTGTTTCGAAGAAGTCAACCAAGTTCAAAAGGCAGGATCTGCCCTTGACAAAGCCGAACTGGGTAGGATCTAGTGTCTGTAGGTCCCCAATGTCTTTGTTTATGAGCTCCGTGATGATCCTCTCCATAGCCTTGCAGACTAAGCTAGTCAGGCTTATGGGGCAATAGTTTCCAGGGTCCGTAGAGGATCCACCTTTGTGGAGTGGGACCACTGTTGCTGTATGCCATTCTGTGGGCACATATGCTGTAGTGAGGCTGAGATTGTATAGCTGTTTTATTTGAGGGATTAGTTCCTCTTGAAGTTCATGTAGGACGCAACCTGGGACGCCATCTGGTCCCATGGAAGCAGTGTTTTCTGCTTTGGAGAGGGCAGCCTTCACCTGAGCATCAGAGATGTTTGGGAGGCAGCCCTCTGCTGGGATAGATATTTGCTCTTTTGGGGGGGGGTGGAGAAGTTTGCACTGAACTTGTCTGCCAGGATAGTGGCAATGTCTGTGGGTTCAGTGTATTTTTTGTCATTTAGAATCAACTCAGAACAACTCTGGGAGTTGCATCCCAGGTTTCTAACATAACTGAAAAAAGCCTTATGATTGTCTTTGGTGTCCTGTGCAATTTTTCTCTCGAAGCTGGCCTTGGAGGATTTTATGAGGGATCGTAATTTTTTGATAGTACTGATCAGAGATGCCTTGCCTATTAGGGATTCTGCTCTATCATGTAGTAGCTTCCTCCTTCTGTTGTACAGTTTATTTATGGCAGGGGTCCACCAGACTGGACGCCTGCCTTTGGATGATTGGGTCTTGGTTTTGTTTGGGATAGCATGATCCATGCATTCCTGGACATGTCCGTAGAATGCGTTTATATAGGATTCTGCAGTTTGGGCCATAGTTTCCACTGGCCCTGGGGCCTTGAAGGATTCCACTTCAGTTAAAACTTCAGCTTGGCCAGCTAAGAACTTGGTTATATTCAACTGGACGTATAAGAGAATTTAAGTACCTTTATCTGCTCTTTTTTTTTTTAAAAATACAGTATTTAATTTGAGTGTTGAAGGAATTTTTATCTGAAGTTATTCTGCTCTTCAGTAACTTGAACTGAAGCTAGTGTTGGCTGAATTTTGTTATTTGCTAGTAATTACAGGTGTGGGGGTAGCCACATTCTTTGATTTCCTGTCCTTGCATATTTAAACTGGTGCATGTGAAATAATTCCTGCTTTAAAACTTCAGCTTGGCCAGCTAAGAACTTGGTTATATTCAACTGGACATATAAGAGAATTTAAGTACCTTTATCTGCTCTTTTTTTAAAAAAAAATACAGTATTTAATTTGAGTGTTGAAGGAATTTTTATCTGAAGTTATTCTGCTCTTCAGTAACTTGAACTGAAGCTAGTGTTGGCTGAATTTTGTTATTTGCTAGTAATTACAGGTGTGGGGGTAGCCACATTCTTTGATTTCCTGTCCTTGCATATTTAAACTGGTGCATGTGAAATAATTCCTGCTTTAAAACTTCAGCTTGGCCAGCTAAGAACTTGGTTATATTCAACTGGACGTATAAGAGAATTTAAGTACCTTTATCTGCTCTTTTTTTAAAAAATACAGTATTTAATTTGAGTGTTGAAGGAATTTTTATCTTAAGTTATTCTGCTCTTCAGTAACTTGAACTGAAGCTAGTGTTGGCTGAATTTTGTTATTTGCTAGTAATTACAGGTGTGGGGTAGCCACATTCTTTGATTTCCTGTCCTTGCATATTTAAACTGGTGCATGTGAAATAATTCCTGCTTTAAAACTTCTGCTTGGCCAGCTAAGAACTTGGTTATATTCAACTGGACGTATAAGAGAATTTAAGTACCTTTATCTGCTCTTTTTTAAAAAATACAGTATTTAATTTGAGTGTTGAAGGAATTTTTATCTGAAGTTATTCTGCTCTTCAGTAACTTGAACTGAAGCTAGTGTTGGCTGAATTTTGTTATTTGCTAGTAATTACAGGTGTGGGGTAGCCACATTCTTTGATTTCCTGTCCTTGCATATTTAAACTGGTGCATGTGAAATAATTCCTGCTTTAAAACTTCAGCTTGGCCAGCTAAGAACTTGGTTATATTCAACTGGACGTATAAGAGAATTTAAGTACCTTTATCTGCTCTTTTTTTTAAAAAATACAGTATTTAATTTGAGTGTTGAAGGAATTTTTATCTGAAGTTATTCTGCTCTTTAGTAACTTGAACTGAAGCTAGTGTTGGCTGAATTTTGTTATTTGCTAGTAATTACAGGTGTGGGGGTAGCCACATTCTTTGATTTCCTGTCCTTGCATATTTAAACTGGTGCATGTGAAATAATTCCTGCTTTAAAACTTCAGCTTGGCCAGCTAAGAACTTGGTTATATTCAACTGGACGTATAAGAGAATTTAAGTACCTTTATCTGCTCTTTTTTTAAAAATACAGTATTTAATTTGAGTGTTGAAGGAATTTTTATCTGAAGTTATTCTGCTCTTCAGTTATTCCCACCACCTCTGTTTTTGTTTTGGTGTTAATCTTAGTGGCATTGAAACTGCCGCCCCTCAGCCTGCCTCTGGGCCCATCTCATTTGCTCCCTCAACTGAGTGCAGTGAGATCATATTCTGATTTCAGGCACTCCTACTGTGTACAAAGAGAGCATCTGGGAAATAGAAAAAAAAATTAAGCTTATTTCCTGCCTTTCTTGTTAAGTGGTACAGACTATTTGTAGGCTTCTGAGCCCCAAGCCCTTCTGTGTTTGAGGGAAGCCTTCTAGCTTGTTTTTCTTTCTTATAACTAGCCAGTTTTCTAGTTTCAGCACTCAAATCTGTTTCTTTGATCTCAGCACTTGTTCAGAAAAAAAAAAAAAAAAATTTTCATCTGCTTTTACTGTACTTGTGTTTTACCTACTTCTTTTTACTTTTGCATCATCTTAAAATACTCAATTGTATTTATTACTGCTTGGTGTAACTCATTCTAAGCCTTTTGGTTTAAACACTTGGGCTTCGGACCAGTTAGTTGTTTTGCACTGAGAGGGTTTGTGGTCTGCACTGTTGTGGCAGAACAGGTAGCTTACATCCTTCTAGGTTGAGAACTGCTGATTGAGGGCTCAGTGTCTGTTATTCTAAAAGTGTATTAATTCTGGTTTAAGCACTTGGGCTTTCAAGCCAGTTATTTTACATTAAGAGGGTTCGTGGTCTGCACTCTTGTGGGAGGAGAGGCTGGACTCTGCCCTTCTGAGCTGGGAATTTCTGGTTAAAGGCTTATAGTGCATGCATATCTGAACTGTTTCTTACTGAAGTTGGTGCGCCTTGTTTGCTGTGGCATAGACTGGATTCGGGCCTGCTGGATCTAGCTTTGTTTATGTAACTTGAGCACTAATCCAGACATTCTCTAAAGTATTCAATGGTATTTATTACTGCTTGGTTGTAACTTGATTAAAGTGTAGCTATCATTCAAGTCTTTTGGATTAAGCACTTGGGCTTCAGACCAGTTGTTTTACATTAGGAAGGTTTGTGGCAAGCACTGTGGTGGCAAGACAGGTAGCTTTCATCCTTCTAAGTTGGGAACTGCTGATTGAGAGCCCAGTGTCCAAGTGTATTAGTTCTGGTTTAGGCACTTGGGCTTCAGGCCAGTTATTTTACATTAAGAAGGTTCGTGGTCTGCACTCTTGTGGGAGAAGAGGCTGCACTCTGCCCTTCTGAGCTGGGAATTTCTGGTTAAAGGTTTATAGTGCCTGAATATTTGAACTGTATCTTACTGAAATTGGTTCACCTTGTTTGCTCTAGCATAGACTAGATCCAGGCCTGCTGAATCTAGCTTTGTTTATATGCTTGTTGTTTGTTTGCTTGTTATTTCCCTGGAAGCTAATTCCACCTAATCATAACTTCTCAGCTTCTGTGGATCACTAGTGATATCTGCATTGCTTACTGTACTTATTTCCTTGTTTCACTTGAAAGAAAGTTACTGTTTGTCGTTTTTGCATTTAGTTACTTGTAACACATTGCACTCAAGTTAACTGGCACTTGCTCACTAAAGCAATTATATAAGTCAGCACTAAAAATTAAAAGCACTATGCCCTCACTCCCCACTGGCCCTTGTTTTCAATTAAGGAATTCCCAATATTATTCTAGCATGTCCAAAGGTCAGTTGTCAATCTTCTCTCCGGTCCAGCTGGTGAATCTGGGAATCTTGAGGCAATGTTATAACTGCCTCATGTACACAGACAACCCTCTCCTCCTCCCACATAACACAAATACTTGCGAGAGATGCAGCTATTTAGCCAAACTGGAGGCTGAGCTCTCTCAACTCAGGACTGGCAAGACCAGACAGGAGGAGAAGGCAACTACACACACCACAAAACCAGCCTCACATAATGCTACCACTCCACTGAATCAAACACATAAACACACAAAGACATACTCGGAGGCTCTGAGTAAAAATTTACCTAAACAGCAGAGGCCTCCAAAGCAGACACCCAAACAACTGCTACCTCAAGACACCCCACAAGCAACACATAAACCACAAAAGCAGTGTGCAAAGCAGTCACAGCCCTTAAGGCCAAATACAACACCAAACATACTTGTCATAGGTGACTCCATAGTCAGACACACTGACGTCCCACTCACCAGGCTGAACAAGGAGAGGGTCACAGTAAGCTGCCTATCGGGCTAGAATCCGCCACATAACACAAGCACTCGGGTCACTCCAGGGCAAGTACAAATATGACACAGTCATTGTCCATGCTGGTGTGAACGACCTGAGACGTACCTCCCTGGACTACATGAAAAGAGACATAGGGGAGCTCTCTGATTATGTAGCCCAGGCAGGTATGACCCTAACCCTGAGCAGTATCCTTCCTTCACCAAGAATGATGCCACAATATAGAGACAAGATGATCAGCTTTAACAATTGGCTTAATGTCTGGTGTCATTCAAAGGGGATCCAGTGTCTGTCTGCCTGGGATGACATGCTTGACAAGCCACGCTGCCAAGGGACGGCTTGCACCTGTCACCCTGGGATTCGGATATTGGCTAAGGCTCTTGCCACCCCATAGTGCCTTTTTAGGCAAGGCTCAAATTCTAAACCAACCACCCTAGAAAACAAAATGGGAAGAAACTGAGGGTAATGCTGCTCAATGCCAGAAGTCTAAATCTCAAAATGCACGCACTCGAGGCCCTTCTCAGTATGGAGAACATCGATGTCTGTGCTGTAACTGAAACCTGGTTCAAGGCTCCTGAGAGCACCCGGCACTATTAGGTTTTACCTCATATCATGCGTTCGGCCCCAAAACCTGGACCACACCACAAAAGGAGGGTGTATCCATATTCATAAAGGATACCCACACCTCGAGGTTGGTGGCAACGCCTAAGCTTGGAAACCATCCAGGTGCAACTAACCATAGGCAAAACTGCTCTACAAATTGTAGCATGCTACAGGCCACCCTCTCAAACTCAGGAACCCCACACAGCCTTCCTGAAGACACTGGAGGGTATAAATGTATCTCCAAACACCATCATATTGGGTGACTTCAACTACCGAATATAGACTGGGAACATTACTCAAGCCCTAACTTTCTAGCCCAACGGTTCCTGGAGTTCATAAATTCAAATGCCATGGAACAGCTAGTCACTGTTCCCACGAGAGGAGAAAATATACTAGATCTCATTGTCACAAACATGGGGACAAAATGCTCCACACGAAGTATATCCCTCATTGGTGAGATCTGATCATAAACTAATCTCACTGGAAATCCACATCCCGCCCCACCCCAAACAAAAAGACCATAGTGAAGAACTTCTCTAAAGCAAACTTCACACTACTCAAGACTGGTGTGGTATCCTTCAAGGCCCCTGAGCCAGTGGAAACCACAACCCAAGCTGGAAGCCCTTACAAATGCCTTCTATGAACACCTCCAGGACTGCATGGATCAGGCAATCCCAAATAAAACCAAGACTCTTTCCACAAAGGGCAAACGTCCAGTCTGGTGGACCCCAGCCATTAACAAACTTTACAATAAGAGGAGAAAGCTATTACATGATAGAACAAAATCCATAAAAGGGAAGTCACCCCTGATCATTATTAGTAAAAAATACGAGCACTCATAAAATCAACTAAGGCCAATTTTGAGAGAAAAATTGCCATGGATTCAAAGGACAATCATAAGGCCTTTTTCAGCTATGTTAGGAACCTGGGTGGAAACTCCCAGATATGCTCAGAATTAGTCCAAAATGATACAAAAATCACTGAACCCACAGACATTGCCAACATACTGGCAGACAGGTTCAGTGCAAACTTCACCCCTCTCCCCTAAAGGAGAGATAACTATCCCAGCCGAGTGTAGCCTCCCGGACATCTCAAATGCGCAGGTGAAAGCTGCTCTCTCTAAAGCTAAAAACACAGCATCAATGGGACCGGATGGTGTCCCCGGCTGTGTGCTACACGAGCTAAATGAGGAATTAAACCCGCACATAAGGCAGCTGTTTAATCTCAGCCTTACCACAGGATACGTGCCCAAGGAGTGGCGACGGCAACTGTTGTCCCACTCCACAAAGGCGGCGCCTCACGGACCCTGGTAATTACCGCC
Source organism: Protopterus annectens (assembly GCF_019279795.1). NCBI lineage: Eukaryota > Metazoa > Chordata > Ceratodontiformes > Protopteridae > Protopterus > Protopterus annectens. Next base: position 1,890,509,659 of record NC_056726.1, read on the forward strand.
CCATAAGCTTAACAAGTCTAGTCTGCAAAGCTATGGAGAGGATCATAATGGAGCTCATAAACAAAGATATAGGGGACTTGCAGACATTGGACCCGACCCAGTTTGGCTTTGTCAAGGGAAGATCATGCCTTTTGAACTTGGTCGACTTCTTGAAACAGTCACCAAGGCCATTGATGAGGAAAGGCAGTCCATACAGCCTACCTTGACCTTGCAAAGGCTTTCGACACAATACCCCACTCGGGTATTGTAGAAAAACTTACCAGCTTAAATGTAAACCCATATGTCACAAGATGGGTTGCAAACTGGCTTAAGGACAGAACCCACAGGGTTAGAGTTGCTGGCGCTGTGTCAGACTCCAAGCCGGTCACAAGTGGTGTCCCACAGGGCTCAGTCCTTGGCCCCCTATTGTTTGGCATCTACTTCTCAGAAGTACAGGCCAACATAGGAGATCTTTGGCTGACAAAGTTTGCAGACGACTGCAAACTGGGCGCCATAGTGGAAAGTGCATCAGACACAGATATCCTTCAGAAGGGACTCACGGAAACAGATAGCTGGTGCCAGAGCCATGGACTGAATTTAAACGCCAAAAAATGTATAGTCATACCCTTCGGGAAAAACAAGGTAACCCCAAGCTACCATATAGGTGGCAATCCACTAAGCACAGAAGAGGTTATCAGGGACCTGGGGACCCAGGTTGACAGTGGCCTTTCTTTTGACACTCACATTGCTAAAGTGGTTAGAAAGACCTTCTACATTGCCCACCTGATCATGAAGGGATTCACATCCAGATCTAGTGAGGTTATTGTTCCCCTGTACTCTTCACTTATCAGACCAATGATCGAGTACAATGCCCCATTCGGGATGTATCTCACCCGACATCTGCAGCAATTGGAGAGACCCCAAAAGTTCCTCACCAAAAGGATAAAGGGACTCCAAAATCTGTCATATGCTGCCAGATTGAAGAAACTCCAGCTCTATTCAGTCGCATACCATCTGCTCAGAGGTGACATGTGCCTGACATACAAGGCCATGTCCAACCCGGAATTAATGGACATGCTCCACCTCAAAAATCCAAATCCACCAAAACCACTAGAGCAAGCGACTTAAACCTTAGCACGGATATAAATAGGACGTGCTGGAGGGATAGATTTATCACTCAGAGACTCCCTATGCTGTGGAATAAAATCCCGGTCCATGTGAGGCAGAGCACCTCGCTGAATCTGTTCAAGAGAAATCTAGACCTGTGGATGGGAGATCGTAGGTTTACCCCGGGAATCATCTCTGTGTCACTGCTGGACAGAGGCACAACAAACTAATGGGCACAGTATTTTTTCATATAAGGGGTGGCTTAAGCCACAAAAATTTGGGCTAGGCTTATAAATGCCTTAGGGCAGATAGCCTAGTATAAACCTATGAACCTATGAACCTATGAGAAGTTCGCTTTTGAGAAGTTTTTCACTGTGGTTTTCTGGGCTGGGGTGGGGTTGGGATGTGGACATCCAACAAAATTAATTTATGGTCTGATCTTACCAATGAGGGATATACTTCTGGTGTGGAGCATAGAGTCCCCATGTTGGTAATGATCAGGTCTAGTATGTTGTCCCCTCTTGTGGGAGTAGTGACTAGTTGTTCCATAGCATTTCAGTTTATAATTTCCAGGAACCTTTGGGCTAATGTGCTGGGGCTTGAGTAGTGCTCCCAGTCAATGTTTGGGTAGTTGAAGTCGCCCAATATAATGGTGTTCGGAGAGATCTTCATGTTCTCCAATGTTTTCAGGAAAGGCGAGTAGGATTCCTGACTTTGAGAGGGTGGTCTGTAGGATGCTATAAACTGAAAAGCAGTCTTGCCCACTGTTAGTTGCACATGGATGGTCTCCGATACTTCATGCAATGCCACTAACCTGGAGGTGTGGATATCCTTGATAAATATGGAAACTCCCCCTCCTTTTGTGGTTTGGTCCGGGTTTTGGGGCTGAAAAGCATGATATGAGGTATAGCCTGGTAGTGCTGGGGTGCTCTCTGGAGCCTTGAACCAGGTTTCTGTCACTGCACAGATATGGATGTTCTCCATACTGAGGAGAGCTTCGAGTGCGTGCATCTTGAGGTAAAAACTTCTGGCGTTTAGCAGCATTACCCTTAGTTTCTTGTTCCTTGTGCTGTCTATGGGGGTGGGTTTGACATTTGAGCCTTGCCTAAACATATATATATATATATATATATATATATATATATATATATATATATATATATATATGTAGTCATACAAGGGTTCAAAAGGATAGCTGGTTCAATCAGTGCCTTGGGCTGGTACTATGAATCAATATACCACCTCCTAGCTTTAATGCAAAAAAAAAAAGGAAAAAAAAAAACACTTTGCTGTAATAAGCTGATCACAATGATCAACTTCTTACAATTAGATTTACACCCTCACTCCCAACTCTTCCATTAAGTCCAAATAAAAAATACATGGGGATTCCTTCTACTGTCACACTAATTAGGTGGTCAGATGCTCAAAGTGCACCTCCCTCCCTTCCGCCTCAGCCATTCAGGTCCTGATTCTGTGCTTTGCCCCAACTCTCCTTCAACTAACTTTAATTAAAAAATAAATACATAAATAATGTCTTCTTTTAAGTTGCAGCAAACTGGTTGCCACCAATTTAGTTTATACCCTGCCTTCATAGAGTGCTATGGCACTCATGTTTAAGATTTAACAAGCAAACAATAAAAAAAAAAACCTTCTTTTTAAACTGCAACTTGATACAAATATAGCATACTGTTGCTACAGCTTTTACCCTGCCTGTATCGAATGCTTAGGCCATGTTTTAATTAAAAAAAAATCTCATTTTAAACTGTAGCAAACATCTTAGTTCAAATGTAGCAAACTGGTGTTGCAGTTTATCCCTTTCCTGCATGGAGTGTTACAGTGCTGATGTTTTAATTAAGGAAAAAAAAAACTGCAGCAAACTGCTTGCTACAAGGTAGCAAAGTAGTTATTGCAGTTTATACTACACATGAAGTGCCACAGCATTGAGGTTTGACCGCAAATGCAATACCAGGTTTTATAAGCTGGTATCTCATTAAAAAGAGATTGGTATCAGGATCAGTTGACTGTTCCCCCAACTTTTTTTGTGCCCAGGGTAGTTTCCCCTCTTAGCCTGCTGTAGCTATACTACTGCAAGTTACTGTAACTGTTGGCCATGTGTTTGTGCAGATGTGTGTGTGTTTGTATAAATTGGTTCTTTCACCCAAAAAGTAGTTATGGTGTAAAAGAAAGAATCTTTTATAGAAAACAGGAACCTCATCATATGAGCCATGTTATTTGGGTATAATCCTTAGTCTTCTTGTTTCTTAACTGTTGATCTGTCATAGGAAAAATAAACTTTAAAAATGATCAATATACAGTAGGTTCAGGTTAAGGCACATTAATCTTGCAGCAAGGAGACAACAATGTGCTAATACAGAATTTTTCTAACTAGAATCAGGAAGTGCAGATATTTTATACATTTTCTAATAAGACATTGCCTACCAAGCTGACATAACAAATCACAAGTTTTAACATCATCATTACATAGCAGCTGTTTGTCCATGATTTTCTGCTTACACTATTAATTTTATGAAAACTTCCTAAGAAAAACAACGTGACCTTGGTGACCATTGGTTATATACAACTTCCCACTATGTTATGTTACCATTCAACATTCAAGGTACTATAGCTAATTCGAGCACAAAGCAAGTACAGATTCTTCAAGCAGTCTTTTGTTTCATGTATCTCTTCTTTTCCACAGCTGTGCATGTTCTCATAACACGAACAGAGCTGATTGTTCATATTCAATCATATTAAAGAAAACAGTATTGTTCTATTCATACACTATTCATACATTTTCCTGACCTAGCAGATAATCACCTGCTTCTCAGTACATTTCCAAAAGGCATAAACATGAATTTTGCTGTGCTAGCAAATACTATGTCAGGGTGCATCTTGCAGTTTCAGAAAGCATACTGTGGTTTGAAAAATCATCTTATAATTTCATACAGAATTAAGCTTGTACATAAAATAGAATGAAAATGTGTTAAATCTTTTAGCTTCTAATAAGCATTAGACATATATAAAAATGAATATTTTTCTGACATTTCCCCCCGTTAATACTTTTTATTCTATTTTCAAAAGCATAAACAGTTTGCTTCTTCTCCTAACCTCTTCCATTCTGGATTTGCAGTTAAGAGAGTCATTTAGTTTAGACTTATTAAAGCATTTCAGTTTTCAACAACTCTTCAATTTCAGTACTTTGATACAAACTCTCAGAAACTGATATGTCTATGAAATCTTTGATTAACTTTTTTATGCAGGGAATACCACAACAAATGCATGCTCCTAATAGGAGTAATCCCACACAAATGGCAATCAGGCTGTTCATTAGGATGGAACCCCACCACCCAAACAAATTCTGGAAAAAGTCCATCAGAGGGTTTGGGTCTGGTTTGGTCATGGTTGACACTTGCTGGATCACCTCAAGATGGTCATTTATCTCATGCTGGTTGTAAGGAATATACGAACAGCATTCTTCTTTGATTAAAGCACACGTACCACCTCTCACCGCTAGGGTGAAGTCAAGAGCCATGCGGTTTTGAAGCACCACAGTTCTCATAGCATTTAGTTCATCAGTCACTAATTCGAGAGCAGAAAAAGTTGCATTGCTCATAACTTTGTGAAGTTTGGACAGTTTTCTCAACCCCCAAATTGATTTCACTGTGACATACGCAGGGGCTATGCCTGCCCATGATATAATAGTGTCACTCAAGTCCATATGTGCCAGTTTATCTTTGTTTTTCATGGAGTTATGGTTTCTCCACCCTGCTTCGATTCATCCCACTGGATTCTCGGGTCTCTTGATTGGACTTCTAGGTTTACTGCTGACTTCTCTCACATTTTGAATTTTCCCCTGAGACAAAGCTGCAGTGTGTCATATGGCCAGAACCAGGTAACCCAAAAAACAACTGCTGGATCAATTCTCAGGTAGCCATTTGTATGCCTTTTTCCCACAAACAAAATAATTCTCTACTTTAGTATTGATATATGCTCGCCCTGCATGAAACATCTTCTTGTCAATAATAGAAAGCTGCTTAAAAAGAACAGGATTACGTTGTATTTCACTAACAGTTTTTTTCATTTGTTCAAGATATGAGTCATAGTTTGCATCACAGATAGTTTCTGCCTTATTAGCCATAATATAACATTCATAAGAAACAGTCACATTGCAATTCCTTTTTGTGTAACAGGTAGGTACAATGCTATTTTGTCTTGTGATTTCACAGGTGTAGTATCAAAAATCAAGTTTTCCCAGGTCTCATTGACCCCTAGGGGGACAGCAGTCATTAATAATCCCACGTATGCTGTTGGTATAGCTGTGCAAATCCAGCAGTTCGAAACATTAAAAGTCTCAGCATACACATATTTAATTGCTTGGTAAGTGTTAAAGTTTGGATGCCAGTCTATGAGTAATGCATCACGTTTGTTCAGTTCAACTCGTGTGGCTGAAAAAAGGAAAGGCCACAGCAAAAAAAAATCATTGTTACCAGTATAGCTAACAGGACGATCATGCAATTTTTCTGAGGTTGTTCTGCATCCCTGTTTACTCTATACCTGGTTCTTTTTGTTCTCGTGGTATAACAGTAACAAGGTTTCAGTCCAGTTCAAAGTTTTTAACCAATTTACAGTGTGTCAGATGAATCCAGGACGCTCGCTCTGCGATCTTGACTGCAGTGGGTGTTGACAGTAGTACTTGGTATGGTCCTTCCCACTTTGGAGAACTCCAATTTCTTTTCTTCCTTCACCCAGACCCACGTGCCTGGGACTACTGCTGCTTCCGATGGTCTGGCTTGTTTTTTATCTGAATCAGAATTTAACTGCAAGAGTTTGTTATTCAAAAATCACCTCATATACTCTGCAAGTGAACTGTCAGCCTCCTGGTCTGCAGGCATGAGAGGTTTCCACTGAGGTGTATAATATGCCCTCCCAAACAGTATTTCAAAAGGAGTTAACCCTTTTACATTTGGAACAGTTCTCATACTCAACAGTGCCAGAGGCAGACAGTGCACCCGGTTCTTTTGTGTCTCACTAATCAATTTCCTAAGCTTATTTTTCAGAACTCCATTATGCCTCTCTACTAATCCTGCAGATTGGGGGTGGTATGCACAATGTTTTTTCAAAGAAATTCCGAAATAACGGCTCAATTGTTGTATAGTTTGATTTACAAAGTGTGTGCCATTGTCACTATAGATCTTTTCTGGTATGCCAAATCTAGGAATAATTTCTTTAACGAGGACTTTTGCAACAGTAGCTGCATCTGGATTTTTAGTCAGAAAAGCTTCCACCCATTTGGAAAACATATCTATAATGACAAGACAGTACATTTTATTTTCGCATTTGTTTAGTTCTATAAAATCCATACAGATAGTATGGAACAGGTACGGTGGTGTTGGGAAACTCCCTTGTTTAGGCTTCAGTGCCCCCTGTGCATGATGCCTGTTACAAACATGGCATGCTACACAAAAATATTTTGTGTAGTTTGTAAATCCATACATTGTAAACACTCGATTCTCTAACTGTACCATCCCCCCTGCTGAGACATGGCACTGCCCATGGCTCAACAAAGCTGCATATCTAAACAAGTTAGATGGTAAAATTGTTTTTTTTTTCTTTGGAGATGTACAGCCCTTTCTCAAGAATTGCTCCTCATTTTAGCCATTTTTGTTTTTCTACATTTGTAGTAAGTGTCTGCATTGCTTTTAACATTTCTAAGTCTAAAATCTCAGATGGTTGTAATTCCTCACTCAAAAGAAATACTTCTGAAGCTGAAGCTGCTTGCTTTGCAGCTGTATCAGCTCTCGCATTACCTTTTGAAATCCTATCCTGTTGTTTGGTATGAGCTATGCATTTACAAATAGCTACTTTCTGAGGTAACTGAATAGATTCTACTAAATCTAAAATAAATTGCGCATGATTAATTGGTTTACCAGTAGATGTTATCATTCCTCTGTTTTTCCACTGCTGTGCAAAAACATGTACAGTAGAAAAAGCATACTGGCTGTCAGTAAAAATGTTCACTCGTTTATCTTTAGCCAAGGTACATGCCCTTGTTAAAGCAATCAATTCTGCTGCTTGTGCAGATAAGTTGTGTGGTAAAGTCTTTGCTTCTAAAATCTCAGTATCAGACACTACTGCATACCCTACTAGATTCTGTCCTGTAGGACCCCTTCTACACGAGCCATCCACATAATATGTCACCTCGGCATCATCCAAGGGAACATCCGTGAGATCTTTTCTAGGCAGTGTCTTTTGCTCTATCTCCTGCAGGCAGCAGTGTGGTTTGCCATCTGCAGGGGTTGGGAGCAATGTTGATGGATTCAAAGTCGTACATTGTTCAATTGACATATGAGGTTGGCTCAAAAGTATAGTCATACAGGAAAGATGTCTAGCAGGAGAAAGATATGCTACTTTTTCTTGCAGTAAAATAATCGCGACTGCATGAGGCACTCTCAATGTGAGTGGGTGGAATAACACTATTGAGGCTGAAGCCTGCACTGCCATTGCAGCTGCGACTACTGCTTGTACACAGTGGGGCAAGGATCGCGCCACTGGATCTAACTGTGATGAATAATAAGCTATGGGGCGTTGTTTGTCCCCATGTTGCTGTGTTAACACTGATGTCATATAACCCTGCTTACAATCTACAGTTTGGAAAAATCATTTATGATAGTTCGGTAATCCTAAAACTAATGAGGATGCTATCAGTTGTTTCAATTTGCAGAAAGCTGATTCTGCTTCTGGTGTCCATTGTAATAAATCTTGTGCTGCCATAGGCTTCTTGAATATTAAGTTGGTCAGTGGAGCAGATTCCAAGGCATAGTTTGGAATCCAACTCCGACAAAAATTAGTCGTACCTAGGAAGGACATCATTTCCTTCTTGGTAGTTGGTTTGGGTGCTTGTAATATTGCTGTTTTTCTGTCTTCGTCTAATATTCTGCCTTCTTTGGATATTACATATCCCAGGTATTTAACCTACTTTTTCCAAAGTTGCAGTTTGTTTTTATTTACTTTGTGTCCTTGAGTAGCTAGAAATTTTAGTAATGCTATGGTATCTTCTCTGCATTCTTGCTGGTTGGGGGCTGCCAGCAGAATGTCGTCTACATAAAGTAAAATCTGGCTGCCTTTCGGTGGGATAAATCCCGCCAGGTTGCTTGCCATTTCCTGTGCGAATATTGTTGGACTCTCACAATATCCCTGTGGTAGTCGCGTGTATGTATACCTTTTCCCCTGAAATGTAAATGCAAACCAATGTTGGCTGTCAGGGTGTATTGGCATTGAGAAAAAACGCATTGCTAATATCTACCACAGAAAAATACTTTTGTTGAGGTTTCAAATCATTTAATAAAGTGTGTGGATTTGGCACCGTAGGTGCTCTAGGTATAACTGCGTCATTTACAGCTTGTAAATCTTGGACCATACGCCATTCTCCATTTGCTTTCCTAACAGGAAATAAGGGTGTATTATATGGCGAATCGGGAGATTCTGTCAGTACTCCTTCCTTAAGTAAGGCTTCCATTATAGGTTTGATTCCTACTTCTGCATCTTTTCTTAAGGGATACTGTCTCTTTTGAGGTCTAAATGCTGACTTTGGCATGATAGTGACTGGTCCTGCTGTACGAATAAGTCCTACATCTGATTTCCCTGTTGACCAGAGAGTCTCTGGTATGTCTCGTAAGGCTTTTTCCTCTTCCTCTAGTAAGAGTGCTACTCAGCTGTCCTCACTTGCCTGCAAATGCACAGCTGGGTGTGTCTGTGTTATCCAATTCAACTTCTGCTTTTGTACTCCCTGTTCCGACAGTTGTAATTCGATCTGTTTTTCCCACCTTGTGACTTTTTCTCCTAGGTCTGCCCACTTCACATTCTTATCTTTAGTTAAACTAATGTGGTAATCGATTAGATTTGTAAAGTGCTAGGAATTCCTGGGGAAATGAGCAGCTAACTACACTGTTTCCTTCTGTGTCCCAGTACAGATTACGTAATACTAATCTGTTAGCATGGTTTCTAAACAGTTCTTGCTCATATTCTTTGTCAGGTCCTGGTTTGCTACAGTAATATAGAGTGCAGTGCAACAAATGCTGTTTATCAGTGTCAAGGGAGGGGGATTTACTGATGGCTACGTTCATCAGTTCTTCGGTTACTTCCCCTGGACCAGTCGTAACCAATCCTGGCTGTATCAGTAAAATGTTTCACCCTCCGGTCGCACCACAAAAGCATTCATTTGTTGCTGTGCTTCCATACCCTGTATAGTTGGAACTACTGCTATGCCAAATATCTGCATAAGGTCTCTGCCCAAAAGATTTACTGGGCATTTTGCAGAAACAACAATTTTGCTTTTCTGGGTCATCCCTGAAACAGGGTAAGTTATTGCTATGTTGTGGGAGAGTGGTTCCCGATACAGTTGTTCATTAGCTGCTTTCACTAATATGTAATCAAGTGATTCTGAATTTTCTGGTAGTTTGGAAGGATGTATCAGGGTCCGTGAAGCCCCTGAGTCACACAGGAATTTAACTTCCCTCCCCTCTGCCAGAAGTGTAACTTCCGGTTTTGTGTCTGCTAAGTAGAGCTCTAGGCTCAATAATGCAAAATCCAAGATTTCATTTTCTTCATTATCTGTGATTTCATGCACATCCTCTATTTCTTCTGTCACATTCTCTACTCCCTCTATCACATTTGTATTTGTCTTTTCTTGATTATTTCCTTCTAATGATTCTTGACTACCATATAGTCAGTCCTCACTCTCCTTGTCTTCCGGGGTTACTTTTTATTTTGCCTGCAATCCCTTGCCAAATGTCCCTTTTTTCTGCATTTAAAACATTCACCCCTTTTCTTTCTCTCTTCAAACTCCTCTGATCGCTTATCAGATTGTCTGTTTCCCTGGGCATTTTTCTTACCTTCTTCCCAGACTGTACTACAAAGACTTCTGCTCCATCTTCTACTGCAAATACTTGAGTTTTCTTTTTCTTTTTGCTATTAAAATGCCTTTCAGCATGTCTTGCATATTCAAGTAATGACTGTAATCTACTCGTTCGATGATCTACCATGTGCTTTGTAATAAAACTACTTATGGGTGCAATACTGATTTTAAAAATGCATTTTTTAATTGCTGCTCATATGGGGAATCATGTGTTTGGTCTTCAGGTACCTGCATTCCACAGTGGTTATTAAAACACTCTAATAATCTGGCATAATATCTATCAACAGTTTCACCTTCTTGTTTTATGCATTGATTAATGCAAGTCCAGTCAGCCCTAGGCTTCCATTTCTCAGAGATTCGGTCTGTCAGACCTTTCACTATGTTATCCAGTTCTGCGCTACTATGTGGGAGTGGCCTATATTCTGCGTCACGGGGATTCCAGTTGCCACTGATCATGTGCCAATCTGGACCTACGATTTGTCTGACTACTTTCTCTACTTCTTCTCCATTCAAATGGTAACTTAACCTCATGCCCTGTAAGTCTTCTAAGAATTTTCTAAAATTAACTTTCGGTTGGGGAATTCCCTCTGTGGCTTTCCGGATGTCTTCCGGTGTCCACGGTCTATATACTAGAAGAGTTGGGTCCTGTCCTGCCTGTGGATTTGGTACTTCTATGAGTGGACATATTTCTTCTTCACTCATAGCTCCTGAATTTTTATTTATTTCATACAATTCAATATCCCCTCTTAAGTTGTGTGTTCGAGACCTAGTCTCGACAGGATCTCTGACAAACGGTTTTGATTTTGCAGGGACAGTTGGGTATAGCGGAGGTGGATCTGCTTGTCCACTCACTTCATATTCTGGTAAGGGGAGCAGAGGTGGTGGAGGGGCCGATGCTATTACCAAGTTATTGTCTTCTTTATCTAAAAACATTGCTTTTGAATTTTTATTCTTTTGTTCCCTGTGGTTTGCTTCCTCAAGCCACCTGTGAGCCTGAGGAACTCCCAATTGACGTTGCTTTTTTACCTGACCTTTTGCGTCTGTTTTAAGTTGTCTGACAAGTTTGATAAGTGAAGGTTTATCCAATTTGCCATCAAATTTGTATTTATTAACCCATTTTGTATAGTACCTAACGATATCGGCACACTGTAATTGCATATATTTCACATCTTCGGTAAAAGGCGGATCTCGGGAACTTTTTGTGCACTTATTTCCCATGTTGTCTTAGCTTAGTTAGAAATTGTTACGTAACCCTTCTTATCACATGGTACCACGATTTTCTCTTTTTTCACAGTTTATCTAAAATAACTGCCTACCTATCCTGTTTCCCTGATCTATGACAAGACAGCAATCTGTTTTGTCCCTGATTTATATATAAAATCTCCCTGACAAAAACAAATACTGTAACAAGTCCTTGATCTGAAACAAAGAAAAGGTAAATTCCTCCTTACCTGAGCCTCCGTGATTGATCGTCTCACTGGAACTGTTGACTCGTCCTCCAATTGCAGATCAGAAACAGTGGCTGGCCTCTTTTAAACGACAATTCAGTCGGAGGTTTTTCAGAGCAGAAGAACCGATGTGGTCTCTTCCCCATATGGTTTCATGCCACCGGGCCCATCTGACCTGGGCTAGAGCGAGAGATATTTCCGGCTCGAAGGACCAATCTGTCATAGGAAAAATAAACTTTAAAAATGATCAATACACAGTAGGTTCAGGTTAAGGCACTTTAATCTTGCAGCAAGGAGACAAAAACGTGCTAATACAGAGTTTATCTAACTAGAATCAGGAAGTGAAGATATTTTATACATTTTCTAATAAGACATTGCCTTCCAAGCTGACGTAACAAATCACACGTTTTAACATCATCATTGCATAGCAGCTGTTTGTCCATGATTTTCTGCTTGCACTATCAATTTTATCAAAACTTCCTAAGAAAAACAACATGGCCTTGGTGACCACCGGTTAGATACAACTTCCCACTATGTTATGTTACCATTCAAGGTACTATAGCTAATTCGAGCACAAAGCAAGTACAGATTCTTCAAGCAGTCTTTTGTTTCATGTATCTCTTCTTTTCCGCAGCTGTGCATGTTCTCATAACACGAACAGAGCTGATTGTTCATATTCAATCATATTAAAGAAAACAGTATTGTTCTATTCATACATTATTCATACATTTTCCTGACCTAGCAGATAATCACCTGCTTCTCAGTACATTTCCAAAAGACATAAACATGAATTTTGCTGTGCTAGCAAATACTAGGTCAGGGTGCATCTTGCAGTTTCAGAAAGCATACTGTGGTTTGAAAAATCATCTTATAATCTCATACAGAATTAAGCTTGTACATAAAATAGAATGAAAATGTGTTAACCCTTTTAGCTTCTAATAAGCATTAGACATATATAAAAATGAATATTTTTCTGACAATCATGTATTTATTGTTTGGCAGTGAGTAAACTGAACAGCACAAAGTCTTCTGTTTACTATTAATACTTTAACTGTGAATGCATTTTTAATTTAGCTTGTTTTTTGAAGGTGCACAGATGTGAAATGCACTGCGTTTGGGTTACAACAGTTAGTTGTCATTTATGGCAGATGAGTAAGGATATCAGCAGCTGAAAAATGGCTTCTTATTGTAAAGGGCTTGATTTCCTCACTAGTTGTTTTTCTTGTGTCACCGATCTAATAACTTCACCTTTGCTGCCCCTGCAAAAGAATGCTTGCATCCAGTCAGCTATCCGAGACTGTTAGCAGATGTGTTACACATTTGTCTTTTGAATTCCTGCACCATTCACATAGCCTCTAATTAGTGCTTCACTCTATGCTATGTGCCTATGAATTCTAGCAGGTTTCTTGTAGGTTAATGGGTTGCCAGATACATTTGAAATAAATGTGAGTATTGTGACAAGAGACATTTACTGCTGTTCACACTAGGTCTGATTTCAATATGTGAGTGTTTTGTTTAGCAAATAGTTGCCAGAGTTCTGCTATAAAATTTGAAATAAAAGTTTTAAATTAAATCTAAGTTTCTATGATTACTGTAAAAGTAAAGATGGATATGGTATGCACACTAATAGGTTTGATTAGTGTTTATGGTTAATTGGGTGCAGACAGTTAATTAATGGGCTATTGGTATAGCTGTGGGTCCCTATTCCCCTACCCTGCCTACTGCCCCATTTGACCATGATCTAGCACCTTGTAATGGTGGGAGTAAAACTATTAGTAGGCAAGTAAAGTGAAGAAAAATACATTAGCAGTGAATAGTTTGATCTAGCCGAGAAAAAGTGGAACAACCAGGCTAAGCCATTCACACTTCTGATTTGTTGAAGTTACAACATACAATTATGTAAATCAGTTGTATTTCAGTTGGCTGAATAAAACTCTACAAATATAAAGCAATCAAGGCAGCAAATATTCAGAAAGAGACATAGTTGAGTTGAGGTGGGCATTATTTAAGGTACTGAAAATAACACATTGCAGATATTTTGTCCATGAAAAGCATAGACTTTATTTTATTAGTGTTAGGTGAAGCCCTATATTAGTATGTCATGTCTGAAGTGTATGGAAACAGCAATGTAATTCATTTCAGTGAAATCAGCAGCATTATCAGATATGATAATGGATGAATGCTTGCAAATGAAAAATAAGTTACTGAAATTGCCTTCACCATTGACCATGCTGTTTATGAAAACAGTAAGCAGAAATGGACCCAAGACTGATCCCCAAGGTCAATCATGAACAACAGCCCTACAGGGGCAGAGTTACATCATCTGACACAGAGCATTCTGTTGGAGAGATAATCTAAAAAAACAGTCATTGCAATGGATGTAATGTTAACACTATTCAAGATATGCAGAAAATGAATGGATGCCTGACAATGGGCCTTTTACGTTTCAAGGGATATGGCTCTTATATAATTATCTGTGGTCAGTTTAGAGAAAATGGATTGTTGTGGATCACATGGCTTGTGTTAAATGTATATAAACTGTTGACTATCTGAATTGTTTGTTCTGAAGAAGTCCTGTTCCAGAAGGATGAAAGTGCTTGACCTAACATAATTAAACTGATCTTTCTCCGTTGGTGACGTTTTCCGTTTTTGCTTGTAATTAATAACCAGTAGACATGTTGAGATAGTGAGCCTTTTATTGTGTTTTACAAGCCCTTTTTCTGGCTTCAGTTTTCTAATCTGTGAAATTGTGTTACTGGTAATTTCATTAATAGCAAAATTGGTCACTCAGAAACTCTTGACCATAAACAGTCAAGTTTGGCCAAGGTTAGAGCTTGTTGTCTTAATGGGATTTTTTTTTTGCATGTGTTAGGTTTTAACTGTTTCTACTAAATGAGGTCATTCAGTCAATACCACTTATTTTTAACTATGGCAAGGCATTTGATAAAATTCCCCATGACTGCATTTTTCGCAAGCATACTAGCTTAACTATCAGATCAAACATCACTTGATGAATTGCAAATAGGCTCTTGGACAAAATATACAAATTGAAAGTTAGTGGTGATAACAGCAACATCCACCTGTTACCCAGATAGATTCACTGAGCATACAGTTTCTTTTCATGGGTGACCCAAGTGCAGTGCCTGGTTAAGCAAACTAAACAAGATCACACACTAGGCAAATGAAAAGTAAGGGATTCAAGCCCTGTACCACAGGAACTACTGATCACAACCTTGTCCCTTAGTTCCAATAGCCAAGACTTCTTCACATTTATTAGACTCATGCCTCAAAGCTGTGTGCTGTGTTACCTTCACTCCAGAATCTACTTATCTGATATATACAAGATTGGGCTGGCCAAGTTTGTGGTTGATAATGAACTGGGTGTCATGACTGATGCCCTTATGGGCTTTCATATTCTCCAAAAGGGGTGGATAGAGTAAGCACTTGTGGTCTAACCATGGCATTAAACTTAATGAAAATAAATGTGGTGAAGTAGCATTTTTGGAAACAATCTGTCCTATTTCTTGTCACGTAAGAGGAACTGTGATTAAGGTAGACAATGTCATGAAACATCTAGGAAGACTCACGGGCAATTAAAATTTACTTTGATCATTAAGTATCACTTGTAATAAGGAAATCTTTTTCAGTGACCAGTTAATTATCAAAGGTATTTTCCTTTATTAGGCCACTCATTGATTATAATGCCCCATATGGTGTGCAGCTCCCCAATCATGTAACAGTAATTGAAAGATCTCAGTGTGTTGTAACCAAGAAAATCAAAGGGTTTTGCTCACCTAGGTCCCCTAACAGACTAAGAAATGCCTCACTTTTTTCCATCTTTTACAGAATCCTACACGCAGATATATGACTTGCCTTCAGAGCAATAAAATAGCCTATCTTACTTGAACCTGTCTGCCATAAAACACTGATGATGTTAACAACATTCAATAAAAAAAAAATCAGTTTAAATCATAACATAATTAAGATTTGTTAGTGGGACAGGTCCATTATTTAAGGGATTCTCTATATGAGTAACAAACTTCCCTTGCATCTTAATTGATGGAACACTTCAGCATCTTACTTATTTATTCTTGGTAATTGGATGGATTCACGTAAATTTCATTTAACGATTAACAGTATTATCCTTATCAAAAAGGTAGGAAAATATACAGCTTATAGTCCCCAGGATGCATGATTAGCTTCATATGGACATTCAGACCATCTGTTTAGTACTAACCAATGAAATCTTACACTTAACATCCCATGCTACACAACACAGTGATGCAGAAACAAGCCAAATGTGTCAATCACATGTTAATGTTAGGACTTTATGAGACACCATGGCAGCAGCAGGAAAAAGTAAGGATGTAGAGACAGAACAGGATGATGTATGTGCAGAAAGAGATCCCCTAACCATTGATGGGTACAGTACAAAGTGGTGTTGGTGTAATGGAAATATCTGTCTGATAGCTATAGACGTATAGCTATAGCTATAATCAGAAGGTGACGGTATCACACAGACTAAACACCATGGGTACAGTGTTACTGTCAGGCTATGCTACACAGTGCATGGTCTGGTCACACTGTATCAGACATCATTCTCAGTACAACACCTGATGGTGGCCGTTGGTCACCATTTTCATCATTTGCAGAGCTGACAAAGACAAAAAATAACATACAGATATTAAAACAGGTTGAGTTGAACTGGGGAGACAGACACAAGGGTTGGGAAAATGTCACAGGGAGTGATGGCTGGTCTTGCAGTGGTCTAGGTATGGGGGCCACCATAGTGATAGGACTTGAGACATCCTGCAACAATGATTGGGTATAAGTGTAGTGATAGACATGGCAAGACTGTGCTGGTGAGAGGTGTCAGGCTTTGTGACCTCATGTGGCAAGGATGAGTGCAACTATGACCTTAATGTCGATGTAGTTTTAGTCGGTTTTTGGAGGTAGCAGTGCTTCTAACATTCTGTGACAAAGAAGGAGTCCCACTGAGTAACCTGGACATGGATGTGAAATCTTGTGCCCACCTGATAAGGATGATAATTCATGTATCAGCTTTTGCAATGGCTCTGTGTGAGCTTTCCTTGAAAGCCATGATACCTGTCCATCATAGGTATATGCTCTAACTTGTCACTGAGACCCCAAAAGTTTTTCCACCTATAGTGGCACTGGCAGTCTTGTGCATAGATCTGCTCATTGAAGATTGTGTGTCACAATATCCCTCAAAGTACCAAGTGTTTTGTGATGCTCTTCTCCATGTCTACATGGATCTCATGATAGTTTAAGATAGCAGCTTACAAAATGCCATGCGACAAGCTTACCAGCTCCAATGTGGACTTTGTGGTAACAGACTATAGCAGGATAACATTCCTGCATATCTGCTGATTCATTTCCAGCATTTCCTGCATATCAGTGGCCCAAATGGAGCTGTGACACTGCTGTGTACTCCTGTGTTGCTAGCATACAGTAGGTACATCAACATTATATTCAGAACACTCATGTGAAACTGTCTGTTCTGATGCAGTGAAGGCATGTACTAGGCTATCATCCACAAAATGTATCACTGTCTGGGGATGCTGAATGCTCATGGCTGTGTCTTCATCCTGTGAAAATGTCATTTTACCACACAGGAGTGGCACAAACATTGTAACGTCTCAGGATTGTGCCACATGAACATGTCTATTGATATCATCAGACATGTATGGTGCTGATACCAGTCTGTTCTCCCTATGTAAGGCTTTTGTATGCCATTCCCATCACTGCTGATGCTTCTGAATTCAAGACATACAGAACCTCATAGTAAACTCAGCGTACAATGAGAGTGCCCATATAGCAAGCAGGGTAATGGTGTTCATAAAGCAAATGTCATTGTACCCAACACAGCTTTTTGTGGCAGCAGAATATTATTGGTCTAAAGTGCCTATGAAGACCTACCCTGAAAAATCCTAACAAAACATCAGTTGTCAGCTAGGCACCATACTATTATACTCAAATGCCCACAGCATACAAACTCCTCACTTGCAGCTCTCACAACATTACCCCCTATTACAACAAATGCAGCTCACCCAGGAGGCATGGCCATGTCCTCCAGGCTAGCAGGCATTAGTAATCTGGATTAAAATGTCCTAGTCAAATTTGACTCCAGAGTGAGGTATACTGAGTGGTACATCGGTATTCCTCCATAGTGAGGCACACCACTGCACCACTCTCCAGTCCGAGCAACAATAGGGTGATGGTCAT
>NC_056726.1:1890832352-1891077352 GCF_019279795.1 Protopterus annectens
ACAATTTTATGAAAGACCATAGTTTCTTACTGATACTGATCAGGGAAGTCTTCCCTTCTTCGGATTTTACTCTTTTCCGTGCTAGTTTCTTCCTTCTATTGTATAGCTTGTTTATGGCAGGGGTCCACCAGACTTGTTTTCTTTTCTTGGAGGAGTGAGTCTTGGTTTTGCTTGGAATAGCACGATCCATGCATTCTTGTAGGTGCCTGTAGAATGCATTAGTAAAGGATTTTGCAGCTTGGACAGCATTATCCTTTAACATGGGGCCTTTAAAACATTCCACCTCCGTCTTAAGTAATGTGAAGTTTGCTTTTGAAAGGTTTTTCATGGTAGTTTCCTTGTCCGGGGGTGGGGGTTGAATGTGGCTATCCAAAGTGATCTGTTTATGGTCAGATCTAACCAGCAAGGGGTTGACCTCTGGTGTGGAACACCAGTCACCCATGTTGGTGATGACCAGGTCCAATATGTTGTCGCCTCTGGTGGGAGTGTTGACCAGTTGTTCCAGGGCATTTGAATTTATAAATTCTAGGAAATGTTGGACAAGGGAGTTAGTACTTGAGTAGTTCTCCCAGTTAATGTTTGGGTAGTTGAAATCACCCAATATTAGGGTGTTTGGTAGGACCTTTATGTTACCCATTGTTTCCAGAAATGCGGAATGGGGGTCCTGGACATGGTGGGTGATCTGTAGCAAGCTACAATTTGAATTGCAGTTTTGCCCGTTGTTAGTTGCACGTGGATAATCTCTGAAGCATCATGCTGTGCCACTAACCTGGAGGTGTGGGTATCTTTGATGAATATGGATACTCCCCCACCTTTTGTATTTTGGTCTGGGTTCTGTGGCCGAAATGTATGGTATGAGTTGTAGCCTGGTAGTGCTGGGCTGCTCTCTGGACCCTTAAACCAGGTTTATGTTACTGCACATATTTCAATTTTCTCCATACTGAGGAGTGCCTTGAGTGCATGCATTTTGAGGTTTAGACTTATGGCATTGAGTAGTATTACCCTCAGATTTTTGTTACTTGTGCCATTTACGGCGGTGGGTTTGTCTTTTTAGCCTTTCCTAAAAAGGCACTATGGTGGTGACAAGAGACTTGGCCAGTATTCGAAAGCCTAAGGGTGACAGGTGGAAGCCGTCTCTAGTGAAGCAGCATGGCTTGTCAAGCATGTTATCCCAGGCAGACAGACACTGGATCCCCTTTGAATGACAGCAGAAACTTAGCCAGTTGTTGAAATTGATAATTTTTTTCTTTATACCGTGGTATCATTCTTGGTGAGGGCAGGATGCTGCTCAGGGTCATGGTCATACCGGCCTAGGCTACGTGATCAGAGAGCTCTTCCATGTCTCTTTTTGTGTAGTCCAGGGAGGTACGGCTCAGGTCATTCACACCAACATGGACAATGACAGAGTCATATTTGTACTTGTTCTGGGGTGACCTGAGTGCTTGTATCACGTGGTGGATCCTGGCACCCGTCAGGCAGCTAACAGTAACCTTCTCCTTATTCAGCCTAGTGAGTGGGACGTCAGTATTCCTGACTATAGTCACCTATTACTAGTATGTTGGGTAGGTTATTTTGCCTTGAGGGCTGTGATTGTGTGGCACACTAGTTTCGTGAAGTATGTGTTTCATGGTTTGTGTTGGGGGGGGGTGGAGGTTGCTTGGATGTCTTCTTTGGAGGGCTCTGTTGCTTTTGCAGATTTTTATTTAGAGCCTCCGAGTATGTGTTCGTGTATTTATGTGTGTTTTTTGCTGGTGCTGATTTAATGGGTCTTTGTGAGACTGGTGGTGCCATGCCAGTATTTCCCTTCTCCTTTTGACTGTCTGATCCAGTCTTGGGTTGAGAGACCTTAGCCTCCAGTTTGGCTGTATAATTGCATCTCTCGCATGTATTAGTGTTTGGTGGTAGGAGGAGAGGGTTGTCTGTGTACATGAGGCAGTTGTAACATTGCCTCAAAATACCCAGATTCACCAGAGAGTACACCTGAAACTGCCCTTTGGACATGCCTGGATAGGTACAGTAAA
Source organism: Protopterus annectens (assembly GCF_019279795.1). Classification (NCBI taxonomy): domain Eukaryota; kingdom Metazoa; phylum Chordata; order Ceratodontiformes; family Protopteridae; genus Protopterus; species Protopterus annectens. The sequence goes on from NC_056726.1 coordinate 1,890,834,374, forward strand.
GTGTTTTACTGAATGGCTAGTAAGGTCGAATAGAGAGTCTTGTCCTTCTGTAGTGCTAGGGTTTATAAGTGCTTGCTATGAGTTTTGAGCAAGTGATGGGCTGAGAAATGAAAGGCTTGAGTGCATAAGTTTGAAAGTTTGTCTAGTTCCAAGGGAAAAATTGAAGAGGAGACTTTGTGGAGCCAGGAATAGTTATACCCTAGCTAACCGGCGCTGCCCGGCGCACAAAGCCAGGCAAATGCATTTTTTATAGCAGGGAAATGAAAGATATAGAAGTTAGTCCAAAATGGCCAATAAAGTACTACTTTCTGGGCTAAAACCACTCCTCCAGGGACAGATAGGCTGCTCAAAGCTCCTCTCTCTCACAGGTGAACAGAGAAACTTCCTTCTAGCCAAGTAATGTATGGGCAAACACAGAGATTTGTAACACAGCCCTGAATTCAGCACTAACCTTTAAACTGGACTATACTAGTTTAGAAAGATGGGAAACAAGTATATATATATATTTTTTCAGAAAAAAAAGCAGATACAATCAAAAAAACAACATGCAGTCTCTTACCTTGTTGTCTTCCTTTGTCAATGAATCACTAAGGGCATTAGTACAACTACAAGCCCTAGTCTATAGTATACAATATTTGTTCATCAAAATCAGAATTATAAAATGAAGCTTGTTAGAAGTTCCAAGTTTTAAGCAAATGTTATGCTAACAGACACCTCCCTCTGAAGTGGATCTCTTCCCCTTTCATTGGTTTACTACTTATTTATTTATCTACATTTGTTTACTGGGAATGTCCGACTGGTTCAAAAAGGCCCAATTTCAGTGGAGGTCCAAGATACATAGCAAACAGTGTAATCATAGAATGCAAAAAATAATAGGTTGCATAGTAGAACAGTGAATATAATTGACATGAAAAGAACAATAAGAAGTAACAGCAATACAATAATGCAGTAAGAAGTAGCATTAATACAAGAAATGCAGTAAAGATCATACCTGCTCATATCAGACATTATAATTATAGGTCATTAAAAGCAACACAACAGAAATAAAAGCATGATTTTTTTAATTAGAGGTAGCCTCACCAAATAAACAATTAATGTTGAGATGTAAAGTAATAAGCTAGATATAGGTTACAAAGGAAGAGGTCAGGGAATATAACATTTCTAAGGAATAAAATAGTAAGTATAGTGCAAATCAGGAGAAGGAAAAAAATACTGAGAGGTCAGCCTGGGGTTAAGCAGAAGGATAGCTGGTTTGTAGACAAGTGGGCCTTTAGAAGGCTTTTGAATTTGGAAGAGTTGGCTGTGAATAGAATGGGTTGGGGAACTGGGTTCCAAATATTTGAGAACAATGCATCTCCATTGCTATTACTGGCTTTAGGGACTTCAAGGAGAAGTTTGTTGGATCAGAGGAAGGATCTATTGCTAGTGTAGGGTTTTATTAGGTTTTTAATGTCTGGGCATTTATCTGGTAGGTAGATGATAGACAGGCAAATTATGAGCTCTTTGAGGTATAATAGATTTGGGAGTTCTAGCCACTCTAGTTTGTTAAGAGCTGTACAGTGATGTGCTCTGTAAGGGTGGTTGGTGGCAAACCTAGCTATCTTGTTTAGCAGGCTTCTAGTTTATTTAGATTTCATTTCTTTAGATTTGTGAAATTTGGGGAGGCATATAGCAGTGTGGATAGAAGATGGGTTTGGGCAATGGTTATTTTGGTGGTTTGGGTGAGGAATGGTTTGGCTCTATAGAGTACACCAGGTTTTTTGTGGACTTTTTTAATGGTTTCGGATATGTGCAGGTCATAACTGAGGGATTTGTTAGTGGTGACACCAAGTAGCTTGGTGTGGTCTACTGGCTCTATTTTGGTTTTGTTACTGGAGTAGATGACAAACGGGATGGTGGATTGAGATATTTTATTGTTGGTAAATACTAATAGTTTTGTTTTGTTGGGGTTGAGTATTAGTTGATTGGTGGTAAGGTACTGTTCTACATATGTGAATGCTTTTTGTGTTTTTTGCAAGAGTTCAGGGAGAGAGGTGGCTGAGCAGATGAGGGTAGAATCATCCGCATAACATATAATTTTAGCTGATATGGTGGTTGAATTTAGATTATTTGTAAAAATAATAAAGAGAAATGGGCCCAGTATGGAACCTTGGAGAACACCTACTGAGATAGCTAGAGAGGATATATCATCTAGCCATTTAACAGCTTGCTGTCTGTCTGATAAGAAGCTATGGAACCATGATAGGGTGGAGAGTGAGAAGTTTAAGGTGGCTAGTTGGTTGATAAGTATTTGGTGCAAGACAGTGTCAAATGCTTTTGACATGTCTAGGAGAACTGATGATACATAAAGGCCATTATTTTTTGACTGGTTGACTATGTCTGTGAAGTGAATTACTGGGGATGTAGTGCTTTGGTTGGGTCTGAAGCCATGTTGTATGTCTGAGAGGAGGTTATTGTTCAGGAGATAGGGAAGGATTTCTGAGTATATACATTTATTGAGGATTTTGGCAAGGGGATGGAGTATTGCTATGGGTCTGTGGATTGATAGCAGTGTTCATATGCCTCATTTGTGTAGGTGAATGATGTGGGATATCTTCCAGAATTTTGGGAAGCATTGTTCAGAGATGCAAGTGATGTCATCAGGTTCCATCTTCAGGAATTCACTGGGGAGCAGGTCTGCTGCTAGAGAAGAAGGTTTCAGTTTGTGCGTCATTTATGATACCCCTTGAATATACAACATGCTAATGACCATTTATATCCAAACCTGTTTTTTATTTTTTCTGACAGTTTCCATCCTGTCCCTAACACTCTCACTTCAACCACCTTTGCAGTTGTTCATTTCTTTTCAGTTGACTACTGAAAGTAGTAATGAAGTAACATCTTTTTCTTTTTTCCATAATTTCAGTTTAAAGGGAATTTGATACAGTATGGGATATGCAACTTTATGATGTGCTAACTATAGTGATTAACTTGTCTTTTTTACACCAAAGTTCTATAGATGCCAGTAACACAACAGATCTTGTGAAGTTTGACAGCCTATCACTGTCTTTGTGTGTTAATTACTCTAATAAGACACACTCCACTGCAATAGTCTAAATGAAACATGGCTTACATTATTATGCATGGCAAAACAGTAGGTAGGCAATGATTTAGTAAACCACTATTAAATAAAAAAACTCTGTTCCAGGTCAGAGAATGAGATGAATCATGCCATTATGGAGTCACCCAAAAAAGAACAGATATATATTTTTTTCTTTTATGCAAGAGAAGATGGATGGACAATGAAATCCACATCCTCCACGTACTGAGACTCACTTAGATGTATGCACACACAAACACAGATACACACACACACACAGACACGCACGCGCGCGTGTGTGTGTGTGTGTGTGTGTGTGTGTGTGTGTGTGTGTGTGTGTGTGTGTGTGTATATATATATATATATATATATATATATATATATATATGTGAGTTCATGTCATTACAACGACAAGCGGAAGATCGACAGTCACTCCACCGACACATGAAATAATCGAAACCGCAAACACGGACATTTAACAGGTAAGAGGTTTACATTTTGCTAATCATGCCTACCACACATGCATAACACTGCCACACTTACTAAAACATGGTAGGCATGATTAGCAAAATTAAAACTCTTACCTGTTAAATGTCCGTGTTTGCGGTTTCGATTATTTCATGTGTCGGTGGAGTGACTGTCGATCTTTCTCTTGTCGTTGTAATGACATGAACCCATATATATATATATATATATATATATATATATATATATATATATATATATATATATATATATATATGTGTATGTATATATATCTATATATCTATATATATATATATATATATATATATATATATATAGGTCTATTTGAACTGAAAACCAACTTACACAAAGACAATATAACCGAGACGAAAACACCGAATCATCAGTAAACCAACTCCACACAACAACGAGAATTTACCGAGGAAAAGGAAGTGGTCAGCTAACAATGTCAAGAAACCAGAAGGAAGCAAACTGAACCCACACAAGTGATGAACTTCAATCCCAACACCCCCTTAACTAATTATACCAACTCTGAGATCACACTATAGTGGGGAAAAGGGAGAACGTCCAAATGTTGGCCAACCGCTTTCTTTCTCTGGGTAAATTGTCGGTTATGTGAGGAGTCGTTTAAATGGAGATTCGGTGTTGTCATCTTTATCTTTTTGTTTTTGGGTATGTGGTCTTTCGGTCCTTTCAAGTATACATATATATATATATATATATATATATATATATATATATATATATATATGGGTCTACTTTACATGATCGAAATGTCAAATGATCGACTTTCATTTGGCCGAGACCATATGATCGAACATTTGAAACATCGATCATGTAACAAAAAAAATACAACAAACAAAAAAAAAACCTAAATGTATCTAGCAGGAGGGCTGTGTGTGTGTGTGTGTGTGTGTGTGTGTGTGTGTGTGTGTGTGTGTGTGTGTGTGTGTGTGTGTGTGTGTGTGAGTGTGTGTGTATGTGTATATATATATATATATATATATATATATATATATATATATATATAAATATATATATATAGATATAGATATAAATATATATATAGACACACACACACACACACACACACACACACACACACACACACACACAAACACAAGAACACATGTACCCACACAACAAAGTGTCTGTATGTGAATCTGCACATGCATGCAAGCAATAACACATGCTGGCGCATTAATTAAATATGTCTTACTGAACACCAATGCTCATAAGCAAAATCAAATCCAACTAATAAAAACCAAACCAACAGCTCCAAGCATGATCCAAGTTTAATAAAATAAAATCCTACATAAGTCCTTTCAGTTGTGACACCAACCTTCATCAGACAAAGAAACATCACAATACATTCCCTTATATACAAATCCACATTATTAATTAATTAATCAATTAAATTGTTAAACCAATTAAAAAATTACATAGTTAAAATAATGTATCTATTATAAGACTTCATTTTTAAAACACTAGCAATAGAGATAATCTCATTTAACTCTGGGAGTTTTCCAGCATTTAAATATGTTTGTCACCAGTATTCTCTTGTTTCTAGTGTGATTTTCCATGTGCCTCCACTAGGACCTACTTTAACTTGTTCCAAGACTAAAAAACCAAAGCTATGACCTAGTTTTTTTTTTTATAGATTTATAAAGTGGATTAGTGTGTTTTAATTTATTAATATCGTAAAGGTGTTCATATATACGTTGTTTAATTTTTCATTCAGTTTTTCGTGTGTAGTAAGAAGAACAATCTAAGCACTTAGCTGCATATACAACTCCCTTGGTATTACAATTAAAATAACCTGGGATACAAATAATCATCCCACCCAACATAATTTCACCACATTCAAAAATATTAACACACTGACTACACATATTGCACTTCCTCACTTTCCCTTTTGTCTTGGTAATAGGATGAGAGCTGATATTACACCAATCTTTTACATTATTATCTCTTTTATACACTACATTATGGCGACCAGCCAAAACAGTATTTAATTCCTTATCCCCCATAATAAGGGACTGATTTTTACACATTACGTGAAAAATATTTTCACTATCATTCATATAAGTTGTAATAAAACTTAATCTCTCTCTTGAACCACTAATCAGGTCCATATTGGTGTTATGAGATGTCTTATTATTATTAATATTCAAGTTCTGAGGGGTCACAGTATTATCAACACCTTCCCCTTCCTCATAGTCATATACTTCATCTATACCAAATCTCAATAATTGCTTATATATCCCACATAGTCTTTTATCCACCACTTCTTTGGTTATTTTATCAATAAACTTCCCTGGATATTCCCTATTCTGAAACATTCTTCCAATAAAACTACATTCCTCCTTAAAATCATCCACATCTGTCACCATCCTGGCTGCTTGTACCATCTGGCCCTTTATGACTGATTTCTTTAAATGATGTGGATGATTACTGGAAAAATGCAAAAATGTATTAGAATGTTTTCTTCCTAAATATATTAGATTTTAAACATCTCCATTCATGATCCTTACAAATTAATACATCCAAGTAAGAAATGTTCTCAGTTCCAATTTTTTCACGTGAAAAGACCAAAAAATCAGTACTCTGATTAATATACTGTATAACTTCTGTTATTTTCTCTGTTGGTCCATTCCGTATAAAAAAATAAATTGTCCAATGTGTATATAACTTAACATGAGCTATATATTCAGAAGAAAACAAATATGTCTCTTCCCAGACAGCCATAACTACATTAGCATACAAGGGGCCCACAGAGGACCCCATTGCCACTCCTTTGATTTGTCTAAAGTAATGGCTGTTATGGAAAATGTAATTATTAGTTCACACAATTTCCAACAAATGAGACAAAGTATTGATACTATGTTGGCTTATTGGGACCAATTCCGTGAAAAATTCAGTAAACCTTTCTATCCCTAGTTGTTGTGGGATACATGTAAATAAATCTTTGACATCTACCGTGATGAATGCTATATCATCAATACCCATCATGGATGCCTCCACATGATTAACTTTTGACAAAAAAATCCCAAGAATCACGACATAGATAATTTAAGTTTAATACTTTTTCCTTCAACTGTGTATCCACATATTTAGCTATAAAATATGTCTTGGAACAACCTGCATCCACTATAGGGTGCAATGGGGAATTATTTAAATCCTTCTGTATTTTTGTTGTTCCAAACATTGTCGCCACCTTAGGATTTTCCACATACATGAATTTATAAACCTCACTAGTTATTTGGCCCTGAGTCAATATATCTTACAAAAAATAATCTATTCTGGAATATGAGATAGTAATCTCATTCAATGAGGCTTTAACATATGCATCTTCATATAATACCTGTAGCATCAATTGATTATAATCAATGGCATTCATCACCACTAAGCCTCTGCCCTTATCAGGCTGCATAAAACGGAGGTCACCTCTACTTATGAAATCTTCTAACAATTTCCTTTGTGTTACATCCAAATTACCGTTTTCCAATGCTATCTTTTGTTGTAGTAAATGCCTAAAATCAGGTTCACACATTTCTTCAAATACCTCTAACACTGGATGTAAACTAGGGTTAAAAGTACTTGGTATATATAGTATGGATTAATAGCAGGTGTAGATGTCCCCTGAAAAAGCAAAGCCAAGTTCATTTTCCTGGTATATAACTTTAAATCAGTTATTAAGTCAATAACTTTCGCTCATCTGTTTGGCACAAATGTTAAATATTTACAAAAAATATCTGCATATTCACAGCCAAATTCAAACGAGCTATAATTATAAATTTTAAAGTCTCCAGCTTCATTTGTAACTAGTTGGTAAGTTACATTATCAGTCTGTTCACTTACCAGCTCTAACGAAAGTTCCTCCATGAAAAAGAAGCTGTTCTCTGTTTGTTCCGGTTGAATGGAACCCCTGCTACATTCCCCCATTTGGGGTAGTTTATATTCTTGCTCCAAAGTCATTCTGGTCTCTGAAGCTGGCCATCTTCTAAAGGGACAGACTGTTGATTTTCGCATAGTACATTTTCACTAGCAACACCACCTTCGTTTCCACCATAAACACCTTCAGTAGCTTCTTCTTCCCTGTGAGATTGACCACATGATGGCTTAGGGTATGCCCTACCATTGGAATAGTACAACTGGTCCCTTTGTAGCTTACAGGTTTTCCTTTCTGACACAAATTTGCTATAATTATCGACCCTTTATGAGAGTCATGGCTTAGTGGTAGGTCATACAGACTAGTGTTACCAAGGTCCTTGGTTTGAGACTGGCAGTGGGAATTTATTAAAATCCCGGTCCATGTGAGGCAGAGCACCTCACTGGCTCTGTTCAAGAGAAATCTTGACCTGTGGATGAGAGATCGTAGGTTTACCCCAGGAATCATCTCTGTGTCACTGCTGGACAGAGGCACAGCAAACTAATGGGCACAGTATTTTTTCATATAAGGGGTGGCATAAGCCACAAAACTTTGGGCTAGGCTTATAAATGCCTTAGGGCAGATAGCCTAGTATAAACCTATGAACCTATGAACCTATGGATGAAAATGTCCTGATATTGGGTTTGGCAAGCAGTAAATGCATTATCATGCTTAATTGTATTGTTCAAATCAATGATTTTTTGATTTAATTCTTCCATTCTCAATGAATTATGTGTAGTTAAAACTTCAAGGAGTTCACACCCCTGCCAGTCAAACATTTGGATTAGTTCTCTGTGTAATGTGCTGTTCTCCACTAACCCTGTTGGATACTTCCAATAATGCAAAGCTTTCGGTATTTCTTTGCGTTTTATACATGCATTAAAGTACAAATTTTCATGCATTAATGATAGTGAAAATATTTTTCACATAATGTGTAAAAATTGGTCCCATATTATGGGTGATAAAGAATTAAATACTGTTTTGGGTGGTCGCCCTAATGTAGTGTATAAGAGAGGTAATAATTTAAAAGATTGGTGTAATATCAACTCTCATCCTATTACCAAGACAAAAGGGAAAATAAGGAAGTGCAATATGTGTAGTCAGTGTGTTAATATTTTTGAATGTGGTGAAATTATCTTGGGTGGGATGACTATTTGTATCCCAGGTTATTTTAATTGTAATACCAAGGGAGTTGTATATGCAGCTAAGTGCTTAGATTGTTCTTACTACACAGGAAAAACTGAACGAAAAATTAAACAACGTATATATGAACACCTTTACGATATTAGTAAATTAAAGAAGACTAATGCACTTTATAAACATATAGAAAAAAACTAGGTCATAGCTTTGGCTTTGTAGTCTTGGAACAAGTTAAAGTAGGTCCTAGTGGAGGCCCATGGAAAATCACACTAGAAACCAGAGACTACCGGTGGCAAACTTATTTAAATGCTGGAAAACTCCCATGGTTAAATGAGACTGTCTCTATTGCTAGTGTTTTAAAAATTAAGTCTTATAATAGATAAATGATTTTAACTATGGAATTTTTTAATTGATTTAACAATGTAATCGATTAATGAATTAATAATGTTGATTTGTATATAAGGGAATGTATTGTGATGTTTCTTTGTCTGATGAAGGCTGGTGTCACAGCCAAAAACGCTTACCTTGGATTTTATTTTATTAAACTTGGATCATGCTTGGAGCTGTTGGTTTGTTTTTTATTTGTACACCAATGCTGCTGGAAGCCCAAGTTCAGTAAACCTTTCAGGCAACTTCTTCATTACCCCCACACCTTTCACCTCTTCCAACATATCACACCACACAAAACCTGTAGGTATTTGGTTCCTTAATGTAGACCTCAGAAACATATGCAATGAAATACTGGAATTTCATGCCTGATATGCCTTTCACTCTCCAGGTATAATAACTGAGACTGAGACAGCTAATACAAAACATAAAAAGACTGAAAATCAGAAGTCCAAGATATTACATCCTCAGACCAGAAAGGAAAGAGAAAAAAGCAGAAAGTATAGCAATACTGTTCAAAAAATAATCCATTAATCTTACCTTCCTGACTCAAGTCCCGTCAGATTAACAATGCAGAGCTTCTGATCTCCTTCCTTAAACTCAGAAATCACAGATCTATATGTGTTATAGTAACCTGGAAACAATGTCAGTACTGCCAAAGAACTGTTCTATTTGGTATCTATGAACATCACTCAAGAAACAATCATACTAGATGACCTTAATATTAATTGGCTTGCTTTAAACCTACACCCATCTTCCCACACATGCACACGCACAACAATATATATGGTCTGACACAACTGATCTCTACACACACTCTTACCATACAAACCTAGTACAAGGCAATCTCTTACTGATTGAATCTTTACCACCTCTCACAACAATATCATTTCCTCAGGCACCTTATCAGATTCAGTTAGTGACCACCTACCAACATTTGCTATGAAAAACTACAATAACCTATGTAATCAATGCTACTACAAGCAGGACAAAAATCGTGAATATTTCAAAACAGAAAAACTATTAATAGCGTAATGTCATATAACCAGGTCCTCTTAAAATAACAACCCTATATAGAGCTGTAATTGGATTCGGCATAATATTTGTAGGTATTCTAAATGGGACTGCTGCATATCTGCAAGTTGGGACTGCTGCCTATCCATAAGTCAAGCTCCACTCGAGCAACCCATATGTGTGACCTCAACCTGGTCTGTGATATCAATAGGACTTGTTGGCAAGACAGATGTGTGTCCCAGAGACTCCCCCATCTGTGGAATAGACTACTTTCCACATCAAGCAGAGTACCTCATTATCCCTTTTAAGCGCAACTTGGATAACTGGATGGGAAACAGAAAATACACCCCTGGGACTCCACCTGTGTCCCTGCTAGACAGGGACTTTAGGTGCTGACTTCTCTAAACATGGGTTCAACTCTTGACTAGGCTTATAATGGCCTCAGGGTGAATAGCCTAGTAACCTCCTATAATCCTATGATCCTATGAAATGAACACACTCCCTTTAGAATCAAATGAGTCAAAACCAATCCACCTCCTTGCATGACCAAACAAGCAAAACAACACATGCACCAAATAAACAAGGCCTTGAAAAAGTGTTTGTAATGAAAATTTTAAGTTAACCTACAAAACTATAGGCAGGTCAGAAATACATTTAAATGTAAGATCAAAACAGATAAAAACAGGTCACATAACCTTTCAATAACCAAGTCAAAACACCATCAAAATCTTCTGGTCAGCCATGAATTAATTCCTAAAATGTAATGTAATGCCTGGATGTAACATAGAACACACTAGATGATTTTTGCTATTGCTATAATGTAGAGCCTCCTTCTTCGAGTCTTAAATGCCACCAATGTCCTGCTGTTTGTATAACATTAGATTGAGACTGTAACATACAATATTAGCACTTAGTCTTGATGATTTGTGCAGCGTACATCTATGTATTAAGTTCAGAATATTTCTACTAAGCATTTGATGATTTGTATTAGACATTTTTATTCTTTATTTTGTATTTCACTGTTCTAACTGGAGCTTTTCTCCCCGAGCCTCCACTGAAAAAGGACATGCATCCAGTCGGACTTTCCTGGTAAACAAATGTAAAATAAATAAATAAATAAAACCTAGACATATCATGTATACACACCCAGTTTGGTGGCATAGCAAATTAGTCCAACATTCATCTCCAATCACCCACAATACTCAAAGCACCCAGCCCACCACTGCTAAAATGTACAAAAAGAATAACAAACTGAATTTCAATCCTGTCTGCATCGTACATTAAGAGACAACTTCTTAAACTAATATCAGGCACTCTAACCCCAGACAAGATACCAGCTGAATATATTAGAACTGCAGATAATACCCTAACACATCTAATTTCCATCTTAATAAAAAGATCCATCGCTGAATGCTATGTCCCTCATTATAGATAAAAATCTTACATCCTACCTCAACATAAAGAAAGCACCTTCACACACATCTTGAACTATAGACCAAAAGCTATTCTGTCCTTTCTGCCCCAAATCCTTGAAAAATGTGTTGAATCCCAGATAATTAATAACATCACTGGAAGTAACTTCCTTTCACAATTTCAACATAGCTTTCTTCCCCATCACAGTACCACTACTCTCCTTCTCAGTTTTATCCACAATGTAAATCTGCATAACAATTCAGACATTCTTGCATTTGTTCTCTTCCTAGACCAAATAAATGCGTTTGTTTTGATATCTCACCAATAGTTGTTACACAAACTATCTTCCTCTATATATCCTTTTGGTGCTTCCTGATGCTCTATCCTTGACCCTCTACATTTCGATATGTTCACAAATGACCTACACACAGCTAAACAGCACAACTCCATAGTTAGGTGTGAATGGTGTCAAACTGGCAAAGTTAGTTTTAGCAAACATAAAATGTACGAGCAATTTTCAGCAAAGCTAACTTCACCAACAATAGAATTTGCCTATTTCTCCACTGTTATTTGATCTCAGAGATGGTATATATAGGTTTGATTGTCCCTCTATGTAGAGGGTACAGGGGAGCTTACCCCCTGCAAAATAAAAATGTTTCCTTACTTTCACTGAAGGTAATTTCTGTTGGAAGTTTTCAAACTTTTTACCATCCCCAGACTGCCTTGATTCCATTCAGATATGAGGCTGATTCCATCTTGATCTATTTTGTCCCAGCTTTGGAAAATTACAAGAGATAACACAAGATTCTTTTAGCTCTATAGAAACTCCATTACTTTTAAATTTTAAAAAAGTAAATTATTTATTTTTCTCCAAAACAATCATTTGCACAAAAAAGTACTTTTCAACATCCTGTGGCAGCAGGCGTAAGTAGAGGGCTGGAGTACAGATGGTCCTGGATTCTAGTATAGGATGTGCAACCTTTGTTTGTCAGGCCACAGTGGACTAATGGAAAAAGCATTGCCCTCCTCAGCCAGGGATTGTGGGTTGTAGTCCCATCTGGGGTAACATAATCTTGATCAGGTGGGAGGCTGACATAATGGCTAAGGTGTTTACCTTACAGACACATGGTGTAGGGTTTGATTCTCATATGGAGCAATTGGCTAGGCATACAATGGTCACAAGCGCAGTTAGCCTAGTACTAACCTATGAACATAACTTAAGCCAGAGCACAAAATCTGAAGTTGTTGCTCCCATCAAACTTCTAAATATAGTCATAGATGAAAACAAGAAAGCTAACCATTACCCAAAATAAGCAGTTACAGCACCAAAAGCTTAGCTCACTCTATAAGATCAAACCACATCTAAGTGATATTGTTATAAAACACTCAACCGACATTTTTCCATCACTCCTTTATGCACTCCCATTTTCACAAATCTACAATCTACACAGTAAGATCAACTAGAACAGCACTATACTATAGTTGCTAGGTTCACAGCTAATTTTCTTAATGGGACACACCATAGCCTGGCCCTTAAGCATTTGAACATGCACACTATCTAACCTTCTCACAGCTAGTGACCACTAACAATCTCATTAACAAAGCAGAAAACTGTTCATCTCTAAATGGCTTTATCATGCACTACTCCCTAAATAGAATTCTGTACTCCACAGATAAACACCAGCTACCACTAACCAAATCAAACAACTCACTATACCTTAATTACATCCCCAAAAAGTGGAAGACCATCCCTATACTTTTCAGAAAATTGACAATGTAAAACAGATTACACTACAAAAGGTAATATATTATTAAAATTGGTAACAATATTGCAGAGCATTTCTTCACAAAGCTGGTTTTGTAAATCTAAAACTGAAGTCTGCACACTGATATCCATCACTGTTAAATAATGTGATGAAAATGCAACCATTTTATTGTAAATAAATGGTGATCACATTGTACTACTTCCATGAATCTAAAAAGTGAACTTTGCACACAGATATCAATCAGTGTTAATGGTATAATGTAATGAAAGTGAAACTCCGTATACTTTGTATCGCAATGTGAATGCAGCTCTGCGCATTGCATGTAAATATTGATTATATTGTACTCCTTTTATCTTAACGGAGATGTTTGCATTTCTGTATACTGAATGTATGTCTGTGTCTTTCTACTATTCTATATCAGTTAAAGGTTTTCTTACCAGCTTCCACTGAAACTTTTTTTTTTTTTGCTTGCCTAATCAGACTTGGGTAATGGAATAAAGTAAATACATGCATACATAGATTACTAAATAATACTGGAGTATTCATTGGCTCTGTTTGACAGAGTCTCAGTTAATTAATCAATGGGGCGGCAAAAGCTGACACATTCTGGCTAGGCTTATAAATGCCCTCGGGCAGATAGCCTAGTACCTACCTACCTACCTATGATGGAGTTCCCATTGTAGATTCAAGAATGGTAAGTTCAATCCTTTAGAACACAAGAACATTTTAAGTGTGATTATGGGGAATTGGGATACTTGGAATTAACATGGCTAGGCCTTTAAATGCTCTAGCACCGCTAGCCTAGTAACCGCCTATGAACCTATCAATCTACATTTAAAGTCTGAAATTGTAACTCGGAGGATTCCATTTTCATCCAGAAGCAGCTTTAGTATACATTAATGAGATTATAGTGGCACACTACCCACATTGGTGGATATAACCATGCATTTAATGTTCAGAAATTATTTTTGCAATTCACTATGACTTCTTGTAAATCCCACCTATGAATCACATGTTACGTTTCCTAGTTTTGGACTTACACTGTCAAGTTTCAAACTTCCAGTAGGGCACTGTTTGATGTCTTTGTTATTTGGTCAATATTTTTGGGAGGAGATGTATATCTCTTTTAGGTGTGCATTAATCATATATTAGACATCTCTGTGAGCCCATTTCGTGTGTGTGTGTGTGTGTGTGTGTGTGTGTGTGTGTGTGTGTGTGTGTGTGTGTGCACATATGTGTGTAAATATGCATACATACATATAAAACAACTGTTCTCTGTACCAGTCTGCTCCAGACTACAGAATAACCATACAGTAATTACAATGATTTCTGAATATGCAGAGCCGTGTTTTCAAGATGTGATCTTATCCTGGTAATATGGATCTTGTAAACTTTTGCAAAATACTTAATATATACCGTATGTGCTGTTTTCAAATATCCTAGAATTACTATTCTTCTCTTTTTATTTTATTCCAAAATATTCATGTCTCTGGCCTTCTCCATAGTACTTGAGGATAAACATGTCTGCCTAGGATACTGGCAAACTTGCCAAAATTCAATTAGTAGATATTAATAAGAGATGTAAGCCCTTCATGCTACATTGCTTTGCATTTTTGCTGCAATCTTGGTAATGATATTGCCATGAATGGATAATAATTCCTACTATTAATCTGTGCATTTTGAGACAGTCTCATTAGCAGAATATTACAGGAAACCTGTAGAGTATCAGAAGGATTGTTTACAGGCTTAGCATCTGTAGAAAACACACCTCACCCATACTATGATATTAGGATGTGTCATTTGTATATTGATGCATGTGCTGTCTATTCCACATTTGTCTTTGCTTATTTATTTTATTATATTTTATTTATTCTTTTGTTGACCATGTTAACCCTAGTAAGCTACTGGACTGTTTATTTTTCTGACATTATTAACCGATTAAGACTGTGCCTAGATAGTGAGTGGTTTTCACAGTAATCAGAAAAAAAAGAAATCATGCCCTTTACCTATAGGTTTGAAAACAATTCCATGATTTGGCTACAGTGCTTTAACAGCATGAAATAAATTAATAAATTATACAGTAACTTCCTTGGTCTATATCTGTTTGTTACCAAAACAGCTCACATAGTGACTGGAACCAGAAAGATGACACAGGGAGTAGTAAAATAAAATAAGATTGGTTTATTCAGTCCACATAAAGATGTTTTGGTTCTGAAGAAGCTCCATGAGTAAGAAGGATGAAAGCACTTAACAAAACCTTTATTTGGAACAAATGAACCTGTTTTATTTTATTTTGCTACCTACCATGTCATCTTTCTGGCTCCATTTGCTAGGTGAGCTGTTTTAGGTCACTGTTTTTGTTCTGCTGCACATTTTAAATGCTTGGTTTTGGGTTCTTTATCTGTTTGTAATATTTTCCAGAATTTCTGTTATAATTTTATTGAAAGTCCCCCACAGGAAAATTATATGGTAGAGTACAAATAGAAATATATCAAGAACACATATAGCAGCATAATGCAGAAAAATATTTGCTGATATTAACATCTGCTGTGAATTATTTAGCATACTGTATATATATATATATATATATATATATATATATATATATATATATATGTGTGTGTGTGTGTGGGGGTTGTGTGTGTGTGTGTGTGTGTGTGTGTGTGTGTGTGTGTGTGTGTGTGTGTGTGTGTGTGTGTGTGTGTGTGTGTGTGTCTATATATATATATATATATATATATATATATATATATATATATGCATATGTATATATATATTTTTTTAATTACTGTTAAAAAATGTAGTAAAACCTATTTCTATAACAGTTAGCCTTTGCCTAATGCATGCGTGGAATTATAAGATAATCTCTGGGATTCAAAAAGGCCTATGCTAAGTGTACACTGTTCTGAGTCAACAGCCAACACAGACATAATTCACACCTTCTTCCTCCTAATTTTAGTTTTCCAATTGATATTCTTGCAGCTTTAAATATTGACGTGTTCAAAAAGGTTACCACAAAGTGTAGACTACATGTACACTTAATGTAATCTTTTGGAGTGACTAGAAAGCACAAAACGTGATTAGAATTTTACTGAATACATATCATGTACACTTAGTGTAGCCTTTATTGAATCTAGTTCATTTCTAACTTAGCGGGGACACCTATGTCTTACAGGTATATATTCTCAAAAATGTATTACTATTTCTTCATGAACAAAATACATATTGTGCCAAATTCTAAAAGAGCTGCTGTCAGTGTAAGTCTGCCCAACTTACTTTGTTGTAATGTGCATCTATAAACAGGCTAAGGGTGCCATATTACAAAGGTCTACTTACATTGAAAGCAAGTCTTTTGGAATCAGGCCCATTATCAACTTATCATTATGTGTACATCTGCGTAATTAATGCAAGACAAAAAAGAAAAAAAAATAATGCAAATTTCAATAGGATAATTTACTAATCAAAAACTTCTCAATGGAAAAATCTTCAACCGATCAGTTTAGACTCACTGATTTTGTTTTCCCTGATTGCTGTGTCTCTCTTCAGTGGTGGTATGATTTCTATTTGCAGACAACCAAAGATAACATTATGTGTGTGTGTGTGTGTGTGTGTGTGTGTGTGTGTGTGTGTGTGTGTGTGTGTGTGTGTGTGTGTGTGTGTGTGTGTATGTGTGTGTGTGTGTGTGTGTCCTTTTCATTAATTTTCCCCTTTGTGTAACCCTGGAGATGGTATGTATAAGTTTGAGTTTATGATGGCTTCCTCCATGACATGGATGGTGCAGAGGGCTTGATCTTCACAAAAAATGAATTAAAAAAAAAAATCAGCAAGTAATAGATGTGACCCATTGTTTCATGTGGATGAAATTAAAGTAATTTTGCCTTGATTAGGTATAGATGAACCACATTAATACACTAATATTGTACTAGTAATGCAAATTAAAACTATTTACATTTATTCAAAACTATTGCAAAAATGTCTCAGTTTTCATCCTTCCAGACACCTGGAAAATAATTAACTGATTTAGCCTCCAGTAGCTGCAGTGGTGGTGCTGCGGTAGTGTTGTCGCCTCACAGTAAGACATTGTCCTGTTTGATTCTCAGCTAGAGTGTCTTCTGTGTGGAGACATGTGTAAATGGGTGTACCTTTGTTGGAGGTTGTATGTCAGGGCTGGCAATTTGGCATGTAAAAAAAATCTACTGCCAATCATTAGCAGACTGGAGTTCTGCTGTGGTGACCCCTAACCAGAAAAAGCCAAAAGACACAACAACATTTAGCCTCCAGTACCAGCTTTATCTAGTTCAAGTATATATGGAAGTCAAAGCCTATGCCTGCATTTTGTGGCAAGAAAGAAGAGAAGGTGTTTTGCAGGAACAAGATAGAGAAACTAATGCTAATTAGGATGCTAGTCTAACAGGATACGCAATCACATACTCACGTAAAGACACACACACACACACACACACACACACACACACACACACACACACACACACACACACACATGTGCAACCTTTAGGATTGCCATCTGATCTGCTACAAGTCTATTAGATGAGAAAAGAAACCAGGAACTAGGCAAAAATTAACATGAACACAGGGAGACCATGCAGATCATTCATATACAATGGTACACTTAGGAAGTGAAATGGAAAGCTATGAGCTGCAAAGCATCTATTCTAACCTATGCACCACTCTAGTACAAGTTTTGACTATCTTTCTTAATTATTCATCCAAACAAAAGTGTTAAATGCTTTAAAATCTACCCATATGTGGTAAGATGCATAGCAAAGTGTCTGAAAGACAGAACATACTCAGTGCAAGTTGCAGGTACTTCATTGAAAAAGCAAGAAAATGACCAGAGGCGTCCCTCTGGAACCACTTTCTTTTTCTGTTTACTTCTCAGTTCTTCAAGCAAAGAGTTAAAATCTTTACCTAACAAATTTTACAGATAACTGTAAGCTGGGAGATTGTTCCTATTTGCAACCCAGTGATTCTCAAATCCTACAAAATGAACTCACTCTAGTAAACTCTTGGTGTACTCAAATGGGCTCAAATTAAATGTTAAAAAGTGTAGCATCATCACTGTTGGTAGACAAGCACCTCCTCTCATCATGCTGAAAAAATTATACACATCTACAAAAATGAAAATATAGTTAGAGACATAGGTAATTAGATTGTTAGCTCCCTCTCTTTTGACCATCATATTATAACAGCTGCAAAAAATAATTTTATTTAGCACAACTAATTGCCAAAGGAGTATCATGAAGATCTGAAGAGATAATCCCTCATTTAAACTTAACTTTGATCAGGCCAATTTGTAAGTACAATGCTTCCTTTAGAGGGTATCCCACTGAACAAAAAAAAAATATATAGACCCCAAAGGTTCGTAATTAAAAGATCATATGCCTAAAATCCCTCAGCTGCCATAAGGGGATGGAAGCTCCATCCGTTTACTTTGTGCCTTACAGATTTTTCAGTGGTGATCTCTGTCTTGCTTGCCATGCCATTAGAGAATTGACATGGACCTTCTATTTATCCACGTGTTCAGTAGCCCACTAATATTAGAACAAGGGAACTAAGTCTTCACAAACAGATAATTAAAATGGAATGGAGGGACAGGTTTATGATCAGAGTCTCTCAAATCTCTGGAATAAACTTCGACTTTTTATGCAGTGCAACTCATTATCTTGTTTTAAACATAACTAAATAACTGGATAGGTATCCAGAAATTTCACCCATGATTGACATGGAGAAAGACGGTGTTGTCTGTTGGGGGGTACTGGCAAGGCAAGAATGGTAATGAGACTGTGTGGCTTTTGGAATATCGATGCATAAAAAAGTCCTTTCAGGTTCTAGAGGCAAGCCCCATAAACATGGACAGTGAATTTCCATTTTTTTCTTGGAAAATACTGTCAAATTCTGAATTTAGATTATTAGCTTTTTATGGAACTTGTCAGTTTATGTTGAAGCAGTTATTCATCATAACTTGCATTCCCTCCTATATTCATTACTTAAGTACTATCAGTTTGCTTACTGAGTATTCTTAGAATGTAAAACAGGAACGGAAGCAAGTATGCAGTTTGAAACACCGTAAAGGTTTTAATACAAGTTTTTAAGTGCTTTTCGTCAGCCCAACAGCTGACTTCTTCAGAAACAAATAGAACCATTAAAAAGTTCCTTATATATGAAACAAACTCAGTTATCAGTCACTGTTACATCAATCATATTAAAAGGTCAATGTCTAGTTGTAGCCTAAGATAATAAAATAACATAAGACAATCAACAATAAAAGTTAATATACATCACCTCTTAAGACTATTTAGTTTCAAAACACTACTAATCGAGCAGGACTCATTTTGAAACTGAATAGTCTTAAGAGGTGATGTAATGTAAACGTGTTGGTTTACTAACAACACTTTTTTATTAGTTGTATGTATATTAACTTTTATTGTTGATTGTCTAGGTGTCTCAATTTATTCACACACAATTAATATGTACTTATTCACAGCTATTTAGTGCTTGTCTATTTAATATATGTAGGGATGCTTTTTAACTATCTCCTTATGTTATTTTATTATCTTAGGCTACAACTAGACATTGCCCTTTTAATATGATTGATGTAATTAGTGACTGATTTTGCTCCATATATAAGGAACTTTTTAATGGTTCTATTTGTTTCTAAAGAAGTCAGCTGTTCGGCTGACGAAAAGCGCTTAAAAATTTGTATTAAAATCTTTACGGTGTTTTAAACTGCATACTTGTTTCGGTTCCTGTTTTTTTGTTTTACTAGTCATTTTGCCAGTTTGTTTATTATTCTTAGAATGTGTTTAATATATATATATATATATATATATATATATATACATATACATATATATATATATATATATATATATATATATATATATATATATATATGTATATATATATATATATATATGTGTGTGTGTATATCCATCAACCCCTGTTCCTATTTTGCACATGGGGTTGGGGTGTCACTTCAGCAGTGACAATCATCTTGAGCCAAGGTTTACACCACCGGGTGGCTAGCCCTGCCACAGTAATTCATTCCACACTCACACACGCACTCTCAACTACAGCCAGTTTAGAGTGTCCAGTCCACCTACTACATGTCTTTGAAATGTGGAAAGAAACAGGAGAACCCGGAGGAAACCCACATGACCACAGAGAGGACATGCAGATTCTGCACAGATGGCACCCCAGCTGAGAATCAAACCAGAGAACCTATTGCTGTGAGGCAACACATATATATACATATATATGTATATATATATATATATATACATACATACATATATATATGTACACACATTTATACTCTAAAAGTTAAAATTATAATAACCAGAGATTTCTCTTAAAGATCACAGATATGATTCTCAGATTTCATCTCAGGAAAATCGAATGTCATTATTTAGTTACCATAAGTCTGTGTGCCCATAATTCCAGTTTAACTAGGTCAGAATAATCTCAAAGTTGCCCTCTTTGTCTTATAGATAACTTTAATCATAACTGTTACTTACTCTCTGATACTGAGCTAAGACTAAGGGAAGACATTAAGGAGAAGTTTGAAGACTGCTTATCTGTGTAATTTCCAGATTAAATCAACTTTGTAGA
Source organism: Protopterus annectens (assembly GCF_019279795.1). Taxonomy (NCBI): domain Eukaryota; kingdom Metazoa; phylum Chordata; order Ceratodontiformes; family Protopteridae; genus Protopterus; species Protopterus annectens. The sequence continues at coordinate 1,890,855,222 of NC_056726.1, forward strand.
AGTAGGTTCATATTTTTCTCTCTACCCCATCAGATGTTTTCCATTTGGTATCCAGTCAACAAGCTCCTCAGTTAATGCCTCCATGAATGCTGCACAAAAGCAAAACTTATGTAAAGGGTAGGCAAACAAATGATTTTTCCATTAAAATGAAGAGATTCTCTATCTCTAGAAATTCTGGTATCAGTGAACTTTTTATATCAGGTCAAAATTGTACTACACCCACACTGGCTGGCAAACTTAATTATGCAGTAGCAGAGTACTATAAAAGCTACTTTTGAAAGATTTTTGGTAATATCAGTAATACTGCCATGCTTTGTACAACCTTAGAATGTAATGCCTATTCTCTGATCAATTCAAGCTACAAGAAGTAGAAACTATGTAGAGAATTTGCCTAAATGAAAATCTTAGGATCCTTAGTCATGATGCTTTTTTTTTTTCACGAGGCCTATACACTTATTTATTTATTTGAATTTGAATTTGTTTATCAGGGTGGCCATATGTAGTATTAAGCCGAGTCACTTATCTTATAAGCAAGTTTTTGTGGGAAGTTCATATTGTAAATATTATAAAGGAAGAAACATCTATTACAATACAGATCAGGATTAATAGGGGATTTTTTCCCCAATCCCACTGACCAAGGTTCTTGAATTATAGCTACAGTAGACTCTCTCTTATCCAGTATCGTTGGAACCTGACCTTAGACTGGATAAATGAATGGCTAGTTAATCAGAACATGCACACAAAATAGCATCTATACATTATAAATCAGCTAGAATAACAGGAGTTGTGTTAGTATGCATTGTTCTAATGAATATGAAATGTAAAACTCAAATGTCTGTCATTATTTAGCCCAGATGAAGTGCAAGTGTTGTTCTTCTCTGTTGTCTTTTGCTAGGGCTATGGCAGAAATTTGATGGCCGGTTAAAGAGGAGGCTGGTTAAAGAGAGACCGGATAAGAGGGAGTCTGTTGTATCCACAGATGACTGTTTGAATTCATCCATTCAATCTAGCTTATATTTCAATCAAAACACAGCTTTAAGAAATGACAGGGTTTGAAAGTGCCCTGCCTTTTCTATCATAAATGCTTAGGATAGATATGAAATGCTTTTATATTGGTGAACTTGTTATCTTTGTTTTGTAAAATGTTTTTTACACAGCATCGATCACTACTGTTGCAATGGATTGAATCACCCGGGATGAGAAACTTACCGTTCAATGAGGTTTTAGCTATCAGCATCAAATGAAAATCAAAGCTAAGAAGCATTGTTCATTTTTCAAGTACATTGCTGAGTTTAACTTCCATTTTTGAGGGAGCTCAGTCTGCTCAGTCTATAATATAGCACAGCTTGCTTTTTTTTCTGTTTTTCAAACATGTTTTGATAAATTGAAAACAGTGGTCTGTGGTAAGAGATATTGCAAGACCCTCTCTCTCATCTGCCTCCTAATTATAATGGAGCTGTTGTTGGAATGGCTAGCACCATAAATACCATGGTGCTTACTGTGATAATGCTCTTCAGGTCTGACCAGAAATTTATGCATATGGCCAAAATAGGATAATCATATCTTCAGCTACCTCGTCCATATAAGATCCTTCCTAGTTTGGAATCTATAGACAAATTAGTTAACTCTTTCTTTTCATTTTTGCTTCTGTATTTGTCCTGCATAACTTACCTGGCAAAGTAACATTTTAGCCATTTAAAGATGAATGCAATTCAATGACCCCTTGTGTTTTAAGCTACTCCTTTTCCATAATTTTACTCTAATGATTTTCCTCTTCTGCTTCCTGCGTTCCCTTATTTGGACATTTCATTCTTGTTCTGCTTAATTGCCTCTATCACTTCTCAAAATCCTCCATCTAACCTTCCCATCACTTATTTCCCTAGTTCCTGCACTTGCTATCATTATCCTTAACTTAGTTATGGCATTTCTGCCACAGTTAACCTGATTACTTTCACCTTCCTATTTTACTACAGTACTGGTACTGACTGCCGAAAGGTTAGAGTAAACTGTAACCATGAGAGTAAAAACCGTTTGATCTGGAGGAAATACGGAACTACGACCCGAATTTTACAAAGCTTTATTCAAGAAAATAAAAACATCATAAGGTACTTGAGTGCTTTCGTTCATTAGGTAGTGTTACATGGTCAAATTTCTTCAGAAATACAATTCTTAACTTGCAAGTTCATGCATTTAAGACTTTTCTCTGGCCATTGAGGGGGGGGGGGGGTTAGCTCCACCTTATCTGATCCATTTTCGTAAGCATTTTACATTTAGGTTCCCATTCAAGCCTGTGGGCATGTCAGCCTTGAGTTTCACCTGCCATCTAAGTTCACTGACTTTCAGGTGGGGGTTGGTATCACTGTGGGGGATGGTGACTTTGTCCAGGATTATGAAGAGGAATTTAGTGCAAACTGGGCTGGTATATTTGTGTTTTGCTAGAGCATTTCTAGTATCTTGGTTTCTAATGACTTGGTAGTGTTCCTTGATTTGGTCGCTTAGCTTTCTTACTGTTTTGCCTACCTCATAGGCTTCACATTCCTCACAGACTGCTAGGTACACTATGTCTGTAGTGCTGCAGTCGAATGCTTGCTGGGAGGTGATATTGTGCCTAGGGGATTTAAGGGTAAAGTGTTCCCCTTTGGCTATATACTGGCAGCAAATGCAACTACCACAGCTGTAGATGGCTGGTGACCTGTGAGGGTTGGGGGTGCTGGTTGCAGGGGGGCTGTGTCAAACATTGCCTTAAGAGATAGCGTTCTCTTGTAGCTGAAGGCGGGGGAAGGTCCCAGTGCTTTTTGTAGTTCATGGCTGCTTTTAATGATCTCCCAGGTTTTGGCAGTATAGTTCTGATGGATTCTAAGTCTAGGGAGATTGACAGGGGCAATCTGGTGCTGTCTTTGGAGGCTGTGTTTCTCTTCATGTTGTGAAGCCTGTATCCTAATAATGGAGGGTATATGAGGAGTCTGTTACCTAAGATCTCCCTCCAGATACTGTTGATCAGTTCCACAGGGTAGTGCTTGTCAATGCCCACTTACTAGGCTGAACAAGGAGAAGGTTACTGTTAGCTGCCTGTCGGGTGCCAGGAACCACCACATAACACAAGCACTCAAGTCACTCCAGAACAAGTACAAATATGACTCTGTCATTGTCCATGTTGGTGTGAATGACCTGAGCTGTACCTCCCTGGACTACATGAAAAGAGACATGGAGGAGCTCTCTGATCATGTAGCCCAGGCCGGTATGACCCTGACCCTGAGTAGCATCCTACCCTCACCAAGAATGATACCATGGTATAAAGAAAAAATGATCAATTTCAACAATTGGCTAAGCTTCTGGTGTCATTCAAAGGGGATCCAGTGTCTGTCAGCCTGGGATGACATGCTCAACAAGCCACGCTGCTTCTCTAGAGACAGCTTGCACCTGTCACCCTTAGGCTTTCTAATACCAACCAAGGCTCTTGCCACCCCCATAGTGCCGTTTTTAGGCAAGACTTAAAAGACAAACCCACTGCCGTAAATAGCACAAGTAACAAAAAACTGAGGGTAATGCTACTCAATGCCAGAAGTCTAAACCTCAAAATGCATGCACTCGAGGCACTCCCTTGCCCAACATTTCCTAGAATTTATAAACTCAAACGCCCTGGATCAACTGGTCAACACCCCCACCAGAGATGACAACAAATTGGACCTGGTCATTACCAACATGGGCGACCGGTGTTCCACACTGGAGGTCAACCCCTCATTGGTTAGATCTGACCATAAATTAATCACTCTGGATATCCACATTCTGCCACCACCCCTGGTCAAAGAAACCACCATGAAAAACTTTTCAAAGGCAAACTTCACATTACTTAAGATCGAGGTGGGAAGTTTCAAAGCCCTCATGCTAAAGGATAACACTGTCCAAGCTGCAAAATTCTTTACTAATGCACTCTACGAGCACCTACAAGAAAGCATAGATCATGCTATCCTAAACAAAACCAAGACTCACTCCTCCAAGAAAAGGAAACTAGTCTGGTGGACCCCTGCCATAAACAACTATACAATAGAAGGAGGAAACTAGTACAGAAAAGAGTAAAATCCCAAGAAGGGAAGACATCCATGATCAGTATCAGCAAGAAACTACATTCTCTCATAAAATCATCCAAGGCTAGCTTTGAAAGAAAAATTGCCATGGACTCCAAAGTTAACCACAAGGCATTCTTTATCTATATCAAGAATCTAAGTGGCAATTCTCATATTTGCTCGGAGTTAGTGCAGAATGGCACAAAATACACTGAACTGACCGATATAGCCAACATCCTGGCAGACAGGTTCAGTGCAAACTTCACCCCCCTCTCAGCCCCAAAAGGGCCCATAACTATACCAGAAAAATGTAGTGCCCCTGAAATCACAGACACTCCGGTTAAAACAGCCCTCTCCAAAGCCAAAAACACAGCATCAATGGGACCAGACAGTGTCCCAGGCTGTGTCCTACATGAGCTCAAAGATGAACTAAACCTTCATCTAAACACACTGTTTAAACTCAGCCTCTCCACAGGCTATGTGCCCACTGAGTGGTGCACAGCAACAGTTATTCCACTCCACAAAGGTGGAGCCACAATGGACTCCGGGAACTATCACCCTATAAGCCTGACTAGCTTGGTCTGCAAAGCTATGGAGTGCATCATCATGGATCTCATTAACTGAGACATTGGAAACCTCCAAACACTGGACCCTACCCAGTTTGGCTTTGTTAAGGGCAGATCATGCCTCCTAAACCTGGTGGACTTCTTTGAGACAGTTACCAAGGCTATAGATGAGGGAAAGGTGGTCCACACAGCTTACCTAGACCTTGCAAAGGCCTTCAATACCATTCCGCACTCAGGTATTATAGACAAGCTCACCAGCCTGAACATAAACCCCTATGTCACAAGATGGGTTGCCAATTGGCTCAATGACAGATTCCACATGGTAAGAGTTGTGGGAGCTAGGTCTGACTCAAAACCGGTTACAAATGGCGTTCCCCAGGGCTCAGTCCTAGGACCCCTCCTGTTCAGCATATACTTTTCAGATGTACAGGCAAGCACAGGAGGACTATGGCTGACCAAGTTTGCAGACGACTGCAAACTAGGGGCTATACTTGACACTCCAGCTGACACAGACATCCTCCAAAAGGGTCTCACTGAGACAGATACCTGGTGTCAAAACCATGGCCTCAAGCTAAATGCCAAAAAGTGCATAGTCATTCCCTTCGGAAAAAACAAAGTACCCACAAACTACAACATAGGTGGTAGCCCCATAAATATGGAAGACGTAATAAGGGATCTGGGGACCCAAGTAGATAGTAACCTCTCCTTTGCTAATCACATTGCCAAAGTGGTTAGAAAATCCTTCTAATTGGCCCACCTAATCATAATAGGGTTTGCATCCAGATTGAAAGAGGTCATTGGGCCCCTCTATTCATCACTCATCAGACCCATCATAGAGTACAATGGCCCATTTGGGATGTACCTTACAAGACACCTGCAACATCTGGAAAAATGATAGAAGTACCTCACCAAGAGAATCACTGGCCTCAAGCAGGTTCCCTATGCAACTCCAGTTGTACTCGGTTGCATACCACCTACTCAGAGGTGATCTCTGCCTGACATACAAGGCCATGTCCAACCCAGAATTTATGGACATGCTCCACCTAAAGAAAACCTTATCCCCTCGAGTCACACACTACAGGGATCTAAACCTCACCACAACAATAAAAAGGACATGCTGGAGGGATAGATTCCTGTCCCAGAGACTTCCCATGCTCTGGAACAAGATTCCAATTTACATTAGGCAGAGCTCCTCGCTAACCCTCTTCAAGAGAAACCTTTACGAGTGGATGGGAAACAGAAAGTTTACCCCAGGGATCACTTCAATGGCTCTCCTGGACAGAGGCACAGGGAACTAATCTAAGGGGGCAGAAAAAGCCAACGCATTCTGTCTAGGCTTATAAATGCCTTCGAGCAGATAGCCTAGTACCTACCTATGAACCTATGAACCTATAAGAGCTTGGCTAGCAAGTGGCATTCTTGTATGAATGTTTCCTCTTCATTGACTATGCAGCTTAACTGCACAAATTGCCCCTTTACTATATTCTTCTTCATGAAGAAGGGGTGCTGGCTGGTGTAGTCAAGTTAGTTGTTGCTGAATGTTTGTTTCCTGTGTATGTTGTAGGAAAATGCTTTGGAGACTGGGTCAAGGGAAAGCGTGACATCCAGAAATTGGACTTCATTCCATTTGCCTGAGAGGGTGAAGTCCAAGAAGTCTATGCTGTGGTTGATTCTGTCTAGAAAGGGGTTGTGTTCCTCAGGCGGTCCTTCCCAGAGGAAAAATATATCATCTATATAGCATTTATATAGACTGGTGGACTCAAACCCCTCAAGTTTGGTGAGGATGTCAATCTCCCACCAGCTTAGGACTAAGCTGACGTAAGCTGGTACCATTTTGGCTCAATCTCAGGCTCCCACTTGCACCATAACTCTGTGTCACCACCAGTTTTCAGTTATATTATAAAGTAAAGCCTTTCATTTACTGCTCCTATCTAATATATCTCTTATCTTGATTTTATTTCTTGTATTGTTGGCCCGGAGAGAAATGGTCCATACCCATGTCTTTGGAATGTGGAAGGAAACTAGAGTACCTGGAGGAAACCGACATGAACACAGGGAGGACATGCAATCTACACACAGAAGGCAACCCAGCCAGAAATTGAACCGGAGAGCTTCTTGCTGTGAGGCAACAACATTAACAGCTGCACCACTGCACAGCAAAACGAAACATCAAAAATAAATCACAATTCAAACAAAGACAGAGAATTCACACATTCTCTATTTTATCATTAAAGTGTTTCTCACAGGTGGAGGGAGGTTCTTTATACTGTACCACATACATCTGCTATCTTTGCACTGCTATACATTGTGGTAGTGGGAAGATCATGAGATACAAACCTCATACTTAGTTTATGTTCTCCTGCATTCCTTCTTTCTGTTTCATTACTCCACAGGTCACATTTACTGTCCTCTGCATTTCAGCAGCCGTGTGTGTGTGTGTGTGTGTGTGTGTGTGTGTGTGTGTGTGTGTGTGTGTGTGTGTGTGTGTGTGTGTGTGTGTACTTCTTGTGTTTTTATACAAAAACAGCTGAATCACAAAAATAAGTAATAGCAATTAAAACAGAGTGCAATAATGCAGTAGGACAGAAATACTTTCCTTTGGCAAAACATTTTTTTTGTGATTTTGAATAAATAATCTATAGAAAACAACATTTCAACATATTAATCATAATAATGAAACATATGTATGACGTGCACATATAGTTAACTACTGTAGTAATATAACTTAAAAATAATATGAAATAAATAAATATTCCATTAAAACTCATCTGACTTAAATATTAACATTATGAATACAATGTCCCAAAAGAATTTCAAAGTATTCAAGTTTTTATTTATTTATTTTACATTTGTTGACTGGGAGAGTCCAACTGGATTACAAGTCCATTTTCAGTGGAGGCCCAGGTAGAAAAGCTCCAAGAGTACAATTTTTTACAAAACATAGTTTTAAGGACAGACTTTTGACATACAATTTCCATAGAAGAGACTTTGGCATACATATTAACAAACAGATAGGATAAATTTGTTCTCGACAATATAATAGTAAATGTTAGAAGATATTCCTAAGTTTAGAATTCCTGTGATAGATTTACTATCAGAGTAAAAGCAGAGAGACATAGAATAAGGCTCCGAGAGAGCAGATGATGCTCGCTATAGTTGAGAAGGATAACAAATTGATTTAGTATAAGTCTTCACCTGGTTTTAGTTGAGAAGGATAACAAACTGATTTACAATATGTTTTCAACTGGTTTTAGTTGCTTATGGAAAGCACAACATTGCTGGAGTAGCTTTCCCTAACTCATGGAGAGATGGGATGAGCAGTAAATTAACAGTCCTAAGTGGGTACAGTACTATGATTGGTTTTCTGCTTAGCAGAGTTACTTAAGTTAGATGAAGTGTTCTAATGAAACATTAGCCAGGGGGGATACAGGAGCGCAGTCGATTATTTAAAAAGTGAGTTTTAACAAGTTTCTTAAACTGCGATGGGGATTTGTTGTCAGTTATGTGGGCAGGAAGGGAGTTCCAGGTTTTTGCTATACAGTGGCTGTAGACAAACTTACCAGCTTCATTGTTATATTTGGTTACTTTGAGGAGGTTTTGTGTGCTAGACCTCAAGGGCCTGGCGGTTATATAGGGTTGCAAAAGATTTTCTAGGTCTGGGGTGTTTTCAGAGTTATGTATTATTTTGTGGGCTAGTGATAGTTGATTGAGTTGAAGTAGTAGTGGTAGTTCTAGCCAATTGAGTTTTTTTAGGCATTCGCAGTGATGTGTTCTGATGGGAGAGGTTGTAGCGAATTTGGCTATCTTATTATAACAACTATCAAGTCTGTTTAGGTTGGATTTGCAGAGATTTGTAAGCACGGGGGAGGCAAAAAGTAGGGTGGATAGTAGGTGAGTCCTTGCTATTGTAGTTTTGGAGTGGTCAGTGAGGAATTTTTTATTGCGATACAGTAGGCCAAGTTTTTTATGTACTTTTTGTATGGTTATAGAAACATGTAGGTCAAATCTAAAGTGATTATCTGTTTCAACCCCTAAGAGTTTGGTATGATTTGTGGGGGTGATTGTGGCCTTGTTAAAGGAGGAGATGAAGAAAGAATCACTGGGAGATGTGGCTCTGTGGGAGCTAAAGAGTACTAGCTTTGTTTTACTTGGGTTCAGAATGAACCTTTGGTTTGTAATCCAAGTTTCTGATATTGAAAAGCATTCTTGTGTTAGGGAATGAAGGATGTTAATTGATTTGTCTGCGCATATTATGGTGGTATCATCTGCATATTGCACTATTGAGGTGTTAGGAATACTGATTGGGAGCTGATTGGTGAAGAGGGTAAAAAGAAGTGGCCCCAGGATGGAGCCTTGGGGTACTCCTAGGGAGACTGGTAGGCAGGGGGAGAGTTGGTTTTGCCACATAACAGCTTGCTTCCTTCCCTCTAGGTAGTTTTTGAACCAGCAGATGGCAAAGGTGGTAAGGTTTAGAGTTGCTAGTGAAAGAAGGAGTTTATTGTGGTTAACCATATCGAATGCTTTGGACAAGTCAAGGAAGGTGGCAGATACAAGGAGTCTGTTGTTTCTGTGAGTATTGACAATGTTGGTGAATTCTGCAGTGGTGGTGCTATGGAAGGGTCTAAAGCCATGTTGTTGTGTTGCTATTAGATTATTTTCTAGGAGATATTTCATTAGCTGCTTGTGTATTACCCTCTCTAAAATTTTAGATAAAGGGGGTAGTATGGCTATAGGGCGGTAGTTATTGAGTTCCAGGGAGGTTCCCCCTTTATGTAGAGGGATGATATGTGATATTTTCCATTCCAATTCAAGTGAGCAAAACATTCCCTTGTGATAATGCCTGAAATATTCAAATATTTATAATACTACAGATTTGTATTATTTTATTTATCTAGCAATAAAGGTGGTTTAAACAGAAACTTATAACTGAATAAAGTTAGGTTTGATTTAACTTTCATACTCGTAGAACCTAGTGGATATATTAAAAACATCAAAAATGGAGGTGCATTTTTTAATTCCTTTCTTGTTTTGTTATGTGCTACAGCTAAAAGATAATAAAGAGCATGTTTTTAATATATAGGGAAATTAGTATGTTAACAATAGATAGGTAGTTGAATGAAATTTATGTACCGACAGTACTTGGTAGAATTATCACACTTTAAATTAAAATGATGTTAGAAGATGTCGCCAGTCAGCTTTGATCACTAAATAACACCTCTGTCAACTAATCTTTTGCTGGATTCAAGAATGGCTACACTAAGTGAAGCTATCATGTACACGGCGTGGTGAGCAATGCACACAATAGCAGGCCATTTGGTATTCATTAAATGGCTCTACACTTAGTGGGGAGCTACAAAAGAAGAGTAAGCATCAGAAAATGCTAATGGAAGCATAAGTAGCCAAATTACATACTAATTAACCAATCCAGCATGACGGATCTATTCAGGAGCCTATAAAGCAATTATGTACACTTAGTGTAGCCATTTGCTCTGAAATCTAAACCTTCTTGAATTACAGCCATGATTGCACTTAGAAGAAAAACATATTAGCAGTTGCTGCTACCATCATTAACCCGTATCTACAACCTTTAATTCAAGGTGCTGCTGCTAGACCATGGCCAAGAATCATACACAACCGATCATAAACTATCAGTATTATTATTCCACAATACATTTAAGTTAAAGGAAGATTGACAAGCCTTAGCTATCCACTCTATACATCACATATGTATGCAACCCAAATTCACAAAGAAATATGCAAAGGTCAGGTGACAGTCATCCTCACTTGCACAGGATGTGTGTGTGTGTGTGTGTGTGTGTGTGTGTGTGTGTGTGTGTGTGTGTGTGTGTGTGTGTGTGTATTGCTATGAGCATGTATTCCATGAAAACGTATATGCCTGCATGAACACAATCAAGCACTATGCCAGCACTACATCCTGACATCTCAGACAAGTGTGAGCCATGCATGGTAGACTAATAAGTTCAATGGTTTCACCCCCCCCCCAACCATAAGAACTCCCTCTGCCAGTAGTTGCACTGCTAGTTCCATGGCACTGTCTAGAATTCAGGGTACTATCTGAAAGTGAGTGATGTCTGCTGGATAACCTGTCATCACAACTACATCTAAAGCCATGAACATGTGGCCTGTAAGGTCTCACTGATGAAGCCATAGAAGTAGTGCCACTCTGGGAGTGGAAACTTCCACAGCCACATCGGCCAACACTAAATGATGTAGAGACTCCACAGCCATATGGATACCTTGATAACCCCAACAGATGTTTCATTACTGTCTGACCCACAGTGTCATTCATTCTGTCCAAGGAGTCACCGACATGGTCCAGGCAGTCCTGCATAGCAGAATGAACAAAGTTTAGGACTATCTTTTCTGATGCCTTTGTGGAATGTGCCTGTACTCTGTGATGGTCTGCACATACCTCTACACATACATCGTGTGGCACATAGAAGTACACCAGCATCAGGAAGAGGATGGACAGCAGGCCTCCTTTGAACACATCTACAAACCTGCAAGTGAGTCACCTCATCCTCATGATGGCTATGAGAAGACTCACTGAAAATATGAGTTAACTGCAGCTAACCACAAGGAATACCAGAAGTACAAAAGATACAAATCCCAACAAGTAGAAATGCTCAGTTTATTAACACCATAGAATAAAGCATTCGGGAAACAGCCTTCATTCATAATTTAAAACATCAGACATTTTATACTTTCAAACACAGCACACATGACACAGCCAACCAATTAGAACTTCCAAACAATTAATACATATAAAAAAACATTTACTGGACTTTTAAAAAAAGCAAGCCACTCCAATACAAGCATTTATATAAACAATAACCCATAAGTTCTATTCATATTGTAATTTTCTTTCCATTAAAAACAACTTAATCTAGTTTTATTTATATTGCATTTGTCTTTCCATTAAAAACTGTTTTATCGTTATCATATTATTTAAGCCCGGCGGTTTATCAGCATCAAGCCTGGTAATCCATTTATATTTGGCTATATCTAATTTATTATTAATATCACCTCCTTTCAATTGTTTATATAATACTTCTAAGACCTTAAATTTGAACTCGTGTTTCATCATTTTCCATAATATGCTTTGCCAATGCATTTGTTGCCACTTTTCTTCTAATTTCTGACATGATCGATTATGCAGTCCCTTAGCTGCCTTAAGCATTTATCTATATAAAAACGTTCACATTTTACACACGTTCACAAATAGACTACTAATGTAGTGTTGCACATTGCCTGACATTTTATTTTATACCTACATTTAGTTATAAGATATTCAAAATCAACTAAGTTGCAGACATTCTTACAACTACAATTATGGCAAGGCAACGTGCCATTCTTATTCACAACTGGGACAATGGAATTAATTTCAAAGTCCTTATAGCAAAGTTGCCTTTTTAGATTCATACTGATTCTATATGTGAATCTTGTTTTATTGCCCAAAAGGTTAACTAGTTCAGGCAATTCCTTTTAATAATGTTCTCTACGTCCCTTGTCATTCTAATAAATGTAGTCACATATCGAATAGTTGCCATCTCATGCAAATTATTCATAGAGAGTGATTCATTTTCTTCTGTCTCTCCAAAGAAAGGTCATGCTATTTGCATTCTTTTATCTAATACTTCTTTCATGATTTCAGCTACCAAATCTGTATTGTAACCTCTATTTTTGAAATCATTTGCTAGTTTCTCCATTTGCTCCTTGCACTTATCTTCTTCTGTATTTAACCTACTTGTTCTCAAAAATTGAGCCTTAACTATTCCCCGAAATATATGCCTAACATGCATACCTTTAGTTTGTATATATTTATTTACTTGAACCTCTTTATTATAAACACATGTTTTTAACAGACCAGATTCTTTAAATAATTGAACATCAAGGTATGCAATATTGTTATATGAAAATTTCACTGTAAACTTCAAAAAGGGCATGGTCCTATTCAAATATTCAATAAAATCCATTAAATACTGTTCATTCCCCTTCCATACCATAAAACAATCATCTACAAAACATTGATAGAATAGAATGCTATCCTTAAATGGGTTTATATCACTATAAACATATTCACATTACCATTGATTCAGTACAATGTTAGCGTATGTATTAGCCATGGGTATGCCCATGGCTACACCTGCTATTTGCAGGTATGGTTGACCATCAAACAAAAAAAAATTCTTAGCCAAAACGACTACAATTAAACTGCAAATATTCTCTCATGATCTACCATTTATATCAGGTTCATAGGTTCATAGCTATCTGCCCGAAGGCATTTATAAGCCTAGCCAGAATGTGTTGGCTTTCGCAGCCCCCATAGATTAGTTTCCTGTGCCTTTGTCCAGCAGAACCACTGAAGTGATCCCTGAGGTAAACTTTCTGTTTCCCATCCACTCATCAAGGTTTCTTTTGAAGAGTGTTAGTGAGGAGCTCTGCCTAATGTAGATTGGAATCTTGTCCCAAAGCATGGGAAGTCTCTGGGACAAGAATCTATCTCTCCAGCACGTCCTATTTATTGATGTGGTGAGGTTTAGATCCCTAGAGCATGTGGCTCGAGGTGATAAGGTTTTCTTTAGGTGGAGCATGTCCATCAGTTCTGGGTTGGACATGGCCTTGTATGTCAGGCAGAGATCACCTCTGAGTAGGCAGTATGTAACCAAGTACAGCTGGAGTTTCTTCAGTCAAGCTGCATAGGGCATCTTTTTGAGGCCAGTGATCCTCTTGGTAAGGTACTTATGTGGTCTTTCCAGCTGTTGCAAGTGTCTTGTAAGTTACATCCCAAATGGGGCTTTGTACTCTATGATGGGTCTGATGAGTGATGAGTAGAGGCAAAATGACCTTTTTTGATCTGGATGCAAACCCTTTTGTAATTAGGTGGGCCACATAGAAGGATTTTCTAACCACTTTGGCAATGTGATTATCAAAGGTGAGATTACTATCTACTTGGGTCCCTAGATCCCTTATTACGTCTTCTGTATTTAGGGGACTACCACCTATGTGGTAGTTTGTGGGTACTTTGTTTTTTCCAAAGGAAATGACTATGCACTTTTTGGCATTTAGCTTGAGGCCATGATTTTGACACCAGGTATCCATCTCAGTGAGACCCTTTTGGAGGATGTCTGTGTCAGCCGGGGAGTCAATTATAGCCCCTAGTTTGCAGTCGTCTGTGAACTTGGTCAGCCATAGTCCTTCTGTGCTTGCCTGTACCTCTGAGAAGTATATGCCAAACAGGAGGGGTCCTAGGACTGAGCCCTGGGGAATGCCACTTGTAACCAGTTTAGAGTTGAACATAGCTCCTGCAACTCTCACCATGTGGGTTCTGTCTGTGAGCCAGTTGGCAACCCATCTTGTGATGTAGGGGTTTATGTTCAGGCTGGTGAGCTTGTCTATAATACCAGAATGGGGAATGGTGTCAAAGGCTTTTGCGAGGTCTAGGTAGTGAATGCCTACATAAAAATTCACGTATGGCATTAATACCATATCCATTCAGAATCACCATAAAAAGATTTCTTGTCTAAGTTACACGTATGGTATAAGAATAATAAAGTGGAAGACTTTTTGTTGGTCACACTTGATATAAGTTCTCTTTTTATGGTGATTCCAAATGGATTTTTTTGTTTGCTGTTCAACCATACCTGCAAATAATAGGCATAGCCATGGGTACCCCATGGCTAATACATATGCTAACATTGTACTGAATCAATGGGACTGTGAATATGTGTATAGTGATATAAACCCATTTAAGGATAGCATTCTATTCTATCAAGATTTTGTAGATGATTGTTTTATGGTATAGAAGGGGAATGAACAGTATTTAATGGATTTTATTGAATATTTGAATAGCACTATACCCTTTTTGAAGTTTACCGTGAATTTTTCATATAACAACATTGCATATCTTGATGTTTAATCATTTAAAGAATCTGGTCTGTTAAAAACATGTGCTTATAATAAAGAGGTTCAAGTAAATAAATATACACATACTAAAAGTATGCATGCTAGGCATATTTTTTGGGGATAGTTAAGGCTCAATTTTTGAGAACAAGTAGGTTCAATACAGAAGAAGATAAGTGTAAGGAGCAAATGGAGAAACTAGCAAATGATTTCAAAAATAGAGGTTACAATACAGATTTGGTAGCTGAAATCATAAAAGAAGTATTAGATAAAAGAATACAAATAGCATGACCTTTCTTTGGAAAGACAGAAGAAAATGAATCACTCTCTATGAATAATTTGCATGAGATAGCAACTATTCGATATATGACTACATTTATTAGAATGACAAGGGAAATAGAGAACATCATTAAAATGAATTGGCGGATATTGATGTCCATGCCTGAGCTGGTTAACCTTTTGGGCAATAAACCAAGAGTCACATAAACAGTATGAATCTGAAAAGACAACTTTGCTATAAGGACTTTGAAATTAATGCCATGGTCCCAGTTGTGAATAAGTATGGCACGTTGCCTTGCGATAATTGTAGTTGTTGTAGGAATGTCTGCAACTTAGTTGACTGAACATCCTATACCTAAACGTAGGTATAAAATAAAATGTCAGGCAATGTGCAACACTACTTTAGTTGTCTATTTGTGAACATTCAGCTACCAAACCTATGAACCTATGAACCTATGTGTAAAATGTGAAAGTTTTTACATAGGTAAATGCTCAAGGCGGCTAAGGGACCATATAATCAAGCATAAGTCAGAAATTAGAAGAAAAGTGGCAAAGAATGCATTGGCAAAGCATATTATGGAAAATGATGAAACACATGAGTTCAAATTTAAGGTCTTAGAAGTATTATATAAAATTTTGACAGGAGGTGATATTAATAATAAATTAGATATAGCCGAATATAAATGGATTACCAGGCTTGATGCTGATAAACCGCCGGGCTTAAATAATATGATAACGATAAAACAGTTTTTAATGGAAAGACAAATGCAATATAAATAGAACTAGATTAGATTGTTTTTAATGGAAAGAAAATTGCAATATGAATAGAACTTATGGGTTATTGTTTATATAAATGCTTGTATTGAAGTTGTTTGCTTTTTTTTTTAAAGTTCAGTAAATGTTTTTTATATGTATTAATTATTGTAAGGAAGTTCTAATTGGTTGTCTGTGTCATGCGTGCTGTGTTTTAAAGTATGAAATGTCTGATGTTTTAAATTATGAATGAATACTGATGAAGGGTGTTTCCTGAAAGCTTTATTCTGTGGTGTTAATAAACTGTATGTTTCTACTTGTTGGAATTCGTATCTTTTGTACTATGAGGAGAATCAACCAGTTCTGCAATCTGAGTAACCACACTACCCTGATCAACTATGTCACCCACAACCTGCTCTATGTTTTATTTCTTTATGTCATGGGTATGCATGGGCATACTGACTGTGTCCAAAATAAGGCAAGAGATGTTAGAGGCACAACCTTAGTGTCAAACTCACCCTATGCATCCACAGACTGTGCTTCTTCATTGCTGGCATCATCAACAGATGTTACCAATACTCTGACATCAGGCAGTACGAGTTCCACAGTGCTACTGGCAGGATTACCTATGATAAAAAGTAAGCAACACAAAAAATGAGAAAAAAAACTAAACAATGATCAAACCTATGTTATGGAAAATGTGTATTACAAATTAGCAGATGCTAATGGATTGAAAACAAATAGCTTTCATTTATACATACATCTATCATTTTACATTAAAAAAGAATACAGAAGGTATGCTTCCATGCACAGGTGGTTGTGAGAAAATAGATAGAACCCACTGTAACTAAATACTAAAAAGGGAGATGAAACATGGATTATAAACATCACAAAGCAAATGACACAAGAAAAAAATTATCTTTACAGCTGCAGAATAAGCCACATCTCATACAAAACTTTACTGTCCACTGGACTCCACCCTTTCCCCCCTCAATGTTTCCTCAGTCTCACTCATGTGTAGGGTTTTATACACACACACACACACACACACACACACACACACACACACACACACACACTTACATTTATTTACTGTTATTTAATTATAGTGCATCTCTGGAAGTTCTACAGTAGACATACTTGGATTGCCTTCGAATTCAGACCCATCAATGATTATGTGTAAACCCTGTGCTGAGCTATCTGGATTTCTGACAGTGGACAGGAACACTTCTGTTTCAGCAAGTGATGGTTTGGTAGCAGGACATCCTCTTGTTACCATATATTCACAGGCAATTGCAGCTGATTGATGTCTGGCCACAATGATCATAGTACAGGCCCATCTCTTACTTTAGAATTGTTATGCCCATGGCCTCTGACTGCATTAAGATCATTGTGCACCTGTTCCAGATATGGTCACAGGAGGACTTTATTTATTTATTTTATTTATTTAACATTTGTTGACCGGGAAAGTGACTTGTCACCCCTGC
The DNA here is from genome assembly GCF_019279795.1 of Protopterus annectens. Lineage (NCBI taxonomy): Eukaryota > Metazoa > Chordata > Ceratodontiformes > Protopteridae > Protopterus > Protopterus annectens. The sequence goes on from NC_056726.1 coordinate 1,890,872,295, forward strand.
CTCTAACAGGAATGACTCAAGACAATGTAGTGCCTGAATGAACACATCACTCTCAGCATCAGCATATGGTGGTTTATGGGATGCAGATGTCTTGGGCACCATAGCTCTGTAAAGAGGAAGATAATCAAAAAGAAAAAAATGCAGGAGTAAAAAAGAATTGATTGTTAAAACCAAAAACATATCTATGAATGTCTCCATCCATCTTATGCAAAATACTTGAAAAAATAGACCTCTATATGAGCTCTACACACAACATAATATATAATTACCCTCCTCACCACACCTATTAAACAAATAAATTGATAAAAAATTGATAAAAGAACAAACATTTCTATAACTCTGTAGTACAGTACAACATTAACAAAAATAATATATACCTGTCTTTGAAAAATAGATAATGTGTGATATCAATTTCCATGGAAGGCAACGAGGTACACATCACAGGCTTAACAACATTTTCTGTGTCAATAATGTAAAATCCCATGACCTTACTAATAAGTAATACAATAGTCATATGCACTTATTGGTCAGCTCTCCAGACTGAAACTGACATTAAATGTTAACATTATTAAGAAAAATTCCTAAGGGTCAAGAAATGTTATACATGGCTATACCAAACAGCTACTGGGAATAATGCAGACAGTGAACTAATACTTGTAAAATACAATTCATAATTAAGGTTAAAATATATCAGTTTGTACAAAACAGCAACCTACATTTGCAGCAAGTCTTTTGTGAAAGTAGCAATGAAGTTTTCAAAGCATGTAGCAGTTGCAAGCTCTCTGGATCCAAACAGTCTCATCTACAGTGATACACGTTCATTACCTACACAATTACCTTTATATAGAGCAAATTCAGCTATCTCTGTATTATACATATGCAAATAAGGTGTCAACTCATTAACGTTCATGAATTCCACAATATGCACTAAGTCCAGGGCAGGCAAATGTGGTGTAAGGACCTACATGATTGCGGGCACACACTGCTGCAGTGCAAAGATGAGCACTGAGAAATGTTAACTGCTAAAGGCTTGCATGTGTGAATTCTTAGTCTGACTACAGTAACAATCAGGGTTTCAACAGTCCTGTTTTATGTACACCTACAGAGTGTGTGTCACAAGATAATTTGTGAGTATATTGACTTAATTAGGATATCAACATTACTAGTATTTATATGAATTGTATATGACAATAGTTTCTGCCTCTAAATACATTGTGTCTGCAGTTCTAATGGAGTACATTACTCATTGAAGCATATATCAAATGCAAGGCAAATCACATAGCAGTCTTGTTAAAGAAGCCTAGATAAAGGAATGACGTTTACAAAACAAGTTAGGAGGGTGGCCTAATGGTTAAGGTGTTTGCCTTACAAACACAAGGTGCAGAGTTTGAGTCTCACAAGGGGTAATTGACTAGGCTTAAAATGGCTCACCAGAGTTTGAGTCTCACAAGGGATAATTGGCTAGGTTTAAAATGGCTCACAAGGGCAGTTAGCCTAGTACTAATCTATGAACCTATAAAGAGAATTCAATGTTGCTTTTTTATTTTATATTGTGTGAGAAAAGATTAAATTCCCTGTTGCCAACATAACAGGCATTCACAAATCTACTTGCAAATTGCACAGGACGAAGTTCAGAACTTGGTTCTGATCCACCTGGTTGTTTCAACTGATACTCTGTCACATCAAGAATATATGTAACCATATTTTGTTCTTCACAGTATATGTATGTGTCTGTGGCACATGCTGATAATAATCTCAATGTGTGTTGGAAATTCCCTGTTGTCTGGGGATCAAATCTAAGGAGGATGCTGCTTTTGAGAATGTAATGATGTTTAAGGAGTATACTGTTGTGTTGAAAGACAACAAAATTGAGAAAACATCAGACCTGTAAATTTCAAGAATTTGTTTCATAATGTTTTATCTATTTGAGTAAAAACATATTTTTTTCTTTTGCCTTCATCATTTGCCTGCTGTTTGGCATTGCACACTTTTGACTAGTAGCAAGTCATAGCAGTGAACTACAGTTCACTTCCTAAGGAAAAAGTCAAAAATGTAATTTGGGATGCTTTCTGAAGTGCAAAGTAGCCTGGTGTCACTACACTTATTACAGCACTCTGGATGGTACTAAGTGAAGAAAATGCACCTGCCAAGTAAATGTCTCTGTACCACATGGTGTACTTTAAGTGAATTTAGAGAAATAATACAAGTGATGCAGGGTTTGAATCCAATTTACAGAACTTGAGAGCCCCCTCCTAATGTTGTATATGAAATGAACAGGCTAAAGTCTATGTGAATTTATCTCACAACTGTGCTGCTTGTGGTGTTGTAAACTCACATCTTCACATTATTTATAACAATATGTGCTATGGCCATTGTGACATATGAATTTTGTAGAGTATGCCAACTCAAAAGCAGAAGCATGAGTACTGTCTACATATGTGTCATATATGCTGGAGAAATTATCCATATCTCATAATTTTTCATCATGACTTAAAGAATATATTGTAAACATTGATGTCATGAGTAATTGTATGTACTGTAGCAACAATAACTTCCTGTCATTGCCCATGTGTCCCCTTTCTATACCATTCCATGAAATTCTGGTTATGTGTAGCCTAAATGCTACTGTAAGCAGATATGAAAAGGATGTCTGTGTCATACTAATGCTAATAACAGTTTTGTTCCTTGTTACATCTATCAATTAAATGTGTTAATTTGCAATACAAGATACTTTTTTTTTATAATGCCTTCTGCAGCACACAAACATGGTTTACTTCTTAAGAAAAAAAAGTAAACAAATTTACCTTGGGCTGCTTCTGTGTCACAAACAAGCCTGGCTCCATTGCACAGCCATCAGCACTCTGGATAGTACTCAGGGAAAATAAATTCCACCTGGTATCAAACTATCTCTGCAGAGCAAGGTGTATGTGAAGTGAGCATAAATGAAAAGAATGGCTGGTGCGTGGTTTGAATTCAGCTGACAGTCAGTTTTACAGAGATGGTCATAATGCCATTTGTGGCAGTATTTTGATTAGGAATGTCAAAGCTAATCCATATGAGTATCAAAACTATTTATTGCAAAATATTTATTGTTATTGCTTGTTTGAGAATCCCAACATAATGAGTGTAAATTATGTTAAACATGACAATGATGATATTTAATGTAGAATGCACACAATATTTTTGGTATAATTCTTATAAGCTATCACATATCATAAGCGTGTGTTTATGACAGTATGTCTTTTGAAGTTTGTATGTAACCTAACCCACCATGTACTATTGGATTATGTAACTGCATGCTTCTGTAATGCATTTACAAAAGTAAATATTACCTTTTACATAGAACTGCCATCAAGTAAAGTTACAGACATAAAGGCATCTTGGAAAATTATCTTCAGTGATTGTTATGTTAATACATCTCTAATTACAATGCTCAAAATGAAGTTCTCTTTTGGCAATGACAGTTAATAAGCAAACTTTAAAACTGTATCTTTTTTTTTCTCATGGTTTTAATTCCTGTGTGGTACTACTCAATCTTACTAATGTGTAAGTCCCAAAAGTACAATATGTCACAAAGCATACATTTTTTTTCTCCAAGCAATCATAACTATAATGAACACCATAAAGCATTTCAGTGTTTAACATTGGATCACATGTCAAAAACTGGAGCATCACACATGGACAAATCTCACTACCATATTTCACACCAGCTGTGCTTTTTGATGTACTTAATGCCACTGTGTCTGACAAGTCATTGCTATGTGTCTTTGCGCCCAAGCTGTTACATGGGAGATCTGAATTGGCCTCCAGTTCAGACCCATATTTCCAACTTGACTGCTGCAGACATGGCTGACAATGGCTGGGATGATTTTCTATTTAGAGCACAAAGGTGGGGTGTTCAGGAGACAAGGATGTCTGTGGCACTCCTTGTGAAAAACTGTTACCAGAGGATTATACCATGTGTCATTATAAGGCTAAGGCTTGGAATAGTTTGGCCAAGGTTATCTCCATTGCAACTGGCATCACACGCTCTGGAGAACAATGCTATCAAAACATCAAACTTAAAAAAAAAAAAATTCAACACATCGAACAGGAGCTGCTACTTCCTGCATACTAATTAGATTAAAATGTTGAATCTGTTGAGCAAATTCAGCAGATTTGACATTTATGTCAGATATTGAATGCGATCTGAGTGTGGGTGCTGCGCCCCCCCCCTGCTAACTAAATATTCCAACTACGAGGTCGCACTGCAGTGAGGAACGGGATACATTTCCCAATCTGCACTGCACCATGACTCTGTGCATAACATAACATTGAGTAAATATCAGTGAATGCAGAGTTGCTGATATTTACTCTCAGTCTCCTAACGTTCGGCAACATGGAAATCGTCCAACTGCTGTTCGTCTTTGCCAAACCAACCTTCAACATTTTGATAGTAAACCATATTTATATATATATATATATATATATATATATAGATATATATATATATATATATGTATATGTATTTATAAATACATATATATATATATATATATATATATATATATCAATCATCACAACAGGGTGCTAGACTGACCACTGGGGTTAGTCCAGCCATATCTCTACAGGTGGCACAGACACCCAGCACATCTGAATTGCAACCTGTCAGCATTTATCCCACAACTCCTACACTGTCTGCTCCACCTGCATCATGTAGCTCTGCTTGGCTGCTGGTGCCGTGGTACCCTCTTAGAGCAGTAGTAGTGGGTGTGGCAATTTTTACACCCATCAGGAGCTGACAAGGCTGGTGGAGAGCATTACAAAGTGGGCCCTCAGTGTCCAAATAAGCATGCTTGAAAAAGTCATGTCGTATTTCATATGAGACAGTGATGACAGTTCTGAGGGTGAGGACTAGATTCTTACTGTTCGCAAGCTGGACTTGGATGCACCTCTGAGGTCCCCTTCCTATCCCAAATCATGGTGTTACCCAACCCTTTGTGTCCATTCTCACCCCTGTCTGTCTTGTAAGTCCTGCAGGTCTATGCCTGCCACCTAACCTAACCTAACCTAACCTAACCTAACCTAACCTAACCTACCTACCTTCCCCAACATTCCTCCTCTCTCTAAAAAAAAAAAAAAAAAAAAAAAAAAAAAAAAAAAATAGGTACCCATCCCACAAAAAAATTTATGCCACATACATAGGCATCCAATTTGCCTATGTGTAGTCTTGACTCACTTGATGTAATCCAATTAGCAATAAAATATTATTCTGTTGTTGTTAACCATCCCTGGTGTAGTGACACCCCAAAGAATTGAAATTGTGTGTGCAATACTACATTTATGTTCTGAAGAAGTGGACAGCTATGGTACTCTCGAGCACCATCCTGCAATTTCCTGTATTCTTTCCCCTGCCTCCTAACATCAGCTTGTCACTCCCATTTTCACCACTGTCCTATAAATCCATTTTTCATATGTTTATTCTGTTCACACACAACACATATGGCCAGAAATGGCCCATTGAAAAGCCTTCATTTTTCCCCAGCATTTGTTCACATTGTACACTGATGCTGAGTGATGGTGAATGCTATTAAACTTCATGTGGCAAAAGTCGAATATTTTAGTTGTAGTCATTGTAGTATGGTTGCTTTCACACAAATGTGCTTGTATTTGCTGCGCTATTGGAATACAGAGTAAAGGCACTACTTTGAAACAGTTACTCTAATAGTTGTTAGGCAGCCAGATGTACACAATAGTAATGTGGTTTGTTGAGATAATTCCTCTACCTATAAACTGATGATTTTACATAGTGTCATGGGTGTGATTCTAGCAATATTTCAAATTATTGTTTTGTGAGATGTTATATTTCTATCGTATGTTTAACTGCAAATGTTAGCATGTAGTTGGGGTTGTGAGGGTGGCCTAATGGTTAAAGTGTTTGCCTTACAAACACAAGGTGCAACGTTTGAGTCTCACAAGGGATAATTGTCTAGGCTTAACATGGCTCACAAGGGCAGTTAGCTTAGTACTAATCTATGAACCTATTTTCAGTTATAACATTTGGTTAACATACCATTTTAATAGCACAGTAAAAAAGTATTTTCAAAAATATTCCATCCCAGCAAGGTGATTTAGTAAGTCACCCGTATCATTCTACTCTCATCCTCTTCTGAATCTCTATAACAAGCAATGTATTGTACAGAGCATGACAGACTAATAATGATAAAATAAGTAAGAGTAGCACAGGATAAAGATAGTTCTATATGTCCAATAAACAGGATAAAGATAATTCTATATGTCCAATAAACAATACTGTTGGTATTTCTCTCTCCATCTCTCTCTCTCTCTCTCTCTCTCTCTCTCTCTGTTCACACCTACTACTTCAGTAAGTTTTGACTGTCCCTTCAGTTGTGTGATTTAAAGTGCATGAATTTTGGGAGTTCCTTTGCGGTCTGATGAGGTAATGCACAGATCTAAAAAAACGATACCACAAACCAAGAACAGTACAGCTCCAAGGCGGAAATAACCCGGAATCAGACCTATGAATACCAAAACACTTGTTTATTCCAACGAACAATACCAAAAAAACTCTCTGAAGAAGCTTTGTATTTAGCAAAGTGAAAGCGCGCTTAATGTGATTCAACTTGATTTTTCCGTTCGTTTTATTGGTATTGTTCATTGGAATAAACAAGTGTTTTGGTATTCATAGGTCTGATTCCGGGTTATTTCTGCCTTGGAGCTGTAATGCACAGATCTGCTGACTGATTCTTTTCATGCTTTCAAAAGTTCTAATTCAGGCATTAGCAAAGTGTTATTGACTGTTTTCATACACTACTTTATGTGTAGTTTTTGCACACTTACTGTGTTGAGCCACCATTATCCTGCTTTTGTCATTATGCATTTGGTCCCTAGCTCCCCCTCCCCCTGTCTATGTATCTTCTTCCTTCTGTGTCATCATTTTTTCTCCTCTGCATTTCACAATGTCTGGTGCTGAGCACTACCTGTAGCTTATCCTAAATAGAAGTGCACAGCTTTTGCCAAAAAATATTGTGAGTTTTTGCCTTCGGACACATTACTTTATTGCCCTTTGTACTACTGTGCCTAGCCTTGCTCTGCTATGTACGGTCAGGCTAATCTTGTCTTGAACAGGTTGAAGAGTTCAATATACATTGTGTAGGATTTTCAAATGTCAGATATTGTTAGGAAGCATTCTTCATTGGATCATTTAGTATGCAGAAATGTACACCTTCCCCCGGATTCACGAATCCTCTGTGTAAGACTAAATAAGTCTTACTCGGAGGCTACAGTTGAACGGTATGATGTCAGTGTGCCATGAATATTCATGAGGGCACGCTGACTCACACCCTAGTCTAACACGGACCGTGCATGCAAGCAGGGGGCATGTCTGACTGGCGAGCAGTGTAAGAGTCCACGCCCCTGCAAGTGTGTGAAATGCAAAATGTCAACACACAAGAGCGAATCCACTCAAATGTCCATGTACCCAACACCACACTCCCTGACATTGTAAACTCCCAGCACAGTTATAAAAAGTAAAACATTATTTTTTTTATTTTCTAATTGCCGATATAGCTGCCCGTATTTGCGCGTGTGTGCACGGGTGTGCCCATTGCTTAGCTGCAGTTAACAATTTCGACATGGAAGAGCATAATAAGGAATGTGTATGCAAATTGCTCCAAATAGTAATAGCGTAGTGGTAGAGCATTTGCACAAAGAGGAGGCATTCATAGTTCAAATCCCACCACTCCCCTTCCTATTTTATGTTCAAAATGAGTATATGAAATAAGTCCTGACAGATATGATAAAACTTTTACTAAAAAGCATAGAAATGACCTATGTATCAGTGAACAAAAAGTAAAGTTATAAATGAACCTGACATATAATTGTCCGCAGTTAAGCAGCGCTTTACCCAGCGCAATGTAGATGCCCATAGCTAAATTGCGCTTTACCCAGTGCAATGTAGTTGCCCATAGCTAAATCGTGCTTTATCCAGCGCAATGTAGTTGCCATAGCTAAATTGTGCTTTACCCAGTGCAATGTAGTTGCCCATAGCCAAATCGCGCTTTACCCAGTGCAATTTAGTTGCCCATAGCTAAATCACGCTTTACCCAGTGCAATCGTTTAGTGCAGAGGCGCGCGCCATGCCAACCTGCTCACCATCGGGCAACGTGGAGCAACATAGAGCAAGTTTGCTTAAACCCAGCCATGCCCCCTAACCTGTCTGGACAGTAGTAAAATAAAAAGAAATAAGGTTTGAACCCAGGACACTGTGCACCATAATTAAAGCACTGAACCACTAAGCCACGCCAGCTTAAAATAAGCATCCACTGTTAACATATATATAGTAATAAGTGTTAGATTAACCATTGCTAAGCAGGTCTGCAGTCAGCCGAGAATAGTCAAAAATGGCCAATCACAGAAAAGTGCAGGAAATGCGGCATATTCAAGCTGCATAGGTGGGAATACTCGCCATAACTGATTGTAGCTCCCATCTGCAGTTAGAATGTCTGGTGCTGGAGAGGGTACATGCTTTAGAGCCAACGCTAGGGCATCGAGGAGTCAAGATACATGGTTTGGCTCCTAGTCCATCAGCATGAGACTCGACTCCTGCAGAGCCAGTTCCAAGGAACGGAGTATAAGGCAGTGGCTTGGAACCGGTTGGCTCATGAACTCACCAGTGCCACAGGTGTCCCTCGGACTGGTGAGCAGGTCCGTCATCACCATGCAGACCTAAACAGATGGAAGCAGAACCTTCTGAACCAGTGGATCCAGGAGGCCCGTCATATGCATGATGCCCCACTACTAAATAGGTAGCCATGGAATGCAGTATGTAAGACAAGCTAATATAGTCTAAATAATGTATAGGTATGTCTAAATATCCCTTCATTTACTCCACAGCTGCAGGTGTTCGTGCTATGAATCAGCAAGCCAAAGCAGATAGGCTGCTAAGGCTGCGCCACCAGGCAAGTTAGTAAATATTCTGCATGTATTGTTATAAAATATATGTGAGAGAGCATGACAAAAGTGTCGTATCCCAATAATACAGCTATCAAATGCCCTGAATAAATCCTCTGCATGTACTGTTATATAACAAACGTCAGTGATCCAGAAATACAGTGCATTAATCCAGCAATCAAGGTAAAATAAGTGTGGAATGCTATCTCTGTATGTACTGTCATATAATATAAGTGAGCAAGCCTGAAAAAGGGTGTTGTAACCTATCAATAAAGGTATAATATGTCCTGAATATGTCTCCCGTATGCACTGTAATATCAAATAAAGGAGAGAGCCTGTAGAAAAGAGTGTTCAATGTAATTAATAAAGGTATAATACTTGGAGTGTCTGTGTCACTTACTGTGAAATGCTGTTGTACCCTTGCATTAAATAAATAGTACTGTTGTATTAGGTGCTGTCAACCCACAGTTGTGCAGTCCCATATGATGTGGATGGATGAAGTGCCAGTAGCTGTGAAGCATATAGCATTAATTCCCTGAATAAATTCTCTGTATGTACTGTTCTATAACAAAAGACAGAGAGCCAGGAATAGAGAGTAGTAACCTATTAATAAAGGTACAATAAGTCTGGAATACTATCTCTGCATGTACTGTCATATAAAATAAGTGAGCGAGTCTGAAAAAGAGTGTTGATACCTATCAATAAAGGTATAATATGTCTTGAATATGTCTTCTGTATGCACTGTAATATCAAATTAAGGGGAGAGCCTGTAGAAAAGAGTGTTTAATGTGAATAATAAAGGTCTAATACTTGGAGTGTTTCTGTGTCAGTTACTAAGAAATGTTGTTGTACACTTGCATTCAATAAATAGTACTGTTGTATTAAGTGCTGTCAACCCACAGTTCTGAAGTCTCATATAAAGTGGATGAAGGAAGTGCCAGTAGCTGTGAAGCATATAACAGTCCTCAACAGTTGTTCATAGGTTCATAGGTTCATAGGTTAGTACTAGGCTAACTGCTCTTATGAGCCATTTTTAAGCCTAGCCAATTACCCCATGTCAGATTCAAACCCTGCACCTTGTGTTTTTTTTAAGGTAAGCACCTTAACCATTACGCCAACCTCCCACCCTATGTTAAATGGCTGTCATGCATATGTAAATCTTGCACACGAGTAGCTTGTCAAAGTGTTCACCAGAAATGTGAGTGTGCTACCTGAAATGTAGGGTTCTGTAGAAAATTAAGTGAAAAAGTCATGTGAACACATCCAGATGTGTAGATACATCAATATACAAAGAACATACAAGTATGTAGCAGTAACATCTGCAGCTTGGACAGTTACAATGTCAGATACTTGTCAGGTATATAATGAACTAGCCAAACCCATTACACAATCTAATGCATGTTGTCTAGTGTAATAATGCATGTAGGGGATATACACCTGCAGTCAATAGGAATGTAGTGTAGAGTAAAAGTGCTAATAATATGTTAATGGATGTTTCTTTTTCCCCCCTACTCCATATGCATAAACAATGCAATTCCACACTTCAATGGGTATGTGTAATCTCATAACATTTGTTGGGACATATGTCTTATTGTTCAATAAAAATTTGTTTTTTCTTTGATGCATGTGGCCTGTTCAAACACCACAATCTTGGTGGCCTGTTGCCACCAATCATCCCTGCATGCTGTTGTAATGTCCACTGTTGTTCAATATATGCATGTGTTATGCTTGCTGTTCAACTGTTGTAACCCTGGTGCGTTGGGTTAATGGGAAAATTACTGCATGCTGTTACAACTAATTTTGAATGCTGTTGTCTATGTTGTAATTAAACACACCTAATCACAGAACGTATGGGAAGGCCGGTCCCAATGGAACCACCTGTCCCTCCTCAGCTGGCGATAGCACCTGGCACCAGCATGTCTGGTGCCCAGCCCGGGCTAACCTCCTCCGTTGGTCCTGTGCCACCTTTGGGTGGAAGCGCTGCAGGGGATGGGGCTCACCCCCCCCTGCAAGCGTGGGTGAAGAGGGGCCACCTGTCACCCTCCGGAGGGTCTGGGTTGTGGTGCATAGAGAGATCCAGCGTTTAGTCGCTGATTCCCTATGCCAGCTCGAGGTGAGAGTGGCACAACTCACAAGTGAGCCTGCCCCTCCTACGTAGCCCCCAGCACAGCAACCCTCAGGTCTGTGAAGGTTCAGCAGTGACTGCCCATGGATGGGGATCTCAGTCCCACTGTTACCATCTGTGGGCTCATGGGCTTGTGATTTCCAAACATCCGTCCCCGTCAATTGAGTTCACCCACCCCATGTGTAATACTCCGCCCCTGTATGCATCTTGTTTGTCTTGTCTGTTTACCTCCCCAACCTACCTCCCCAAAAATACCTACTTCCTCTACCTCACTTTCCACTCTCACCTGAAAAAAAAAAAAAAAAAAGGACAATCTGTACCCACAAAAAAATTACGCCCCATACATAGCTGCCCATCTTGCACACATGTCCACTGGACATGTAAACTGATAATTATAATTGGCAGTACAACATACTTTGTTGTTTTCACCCCTCTCCCAGGGGTGGAAGGATTCAAAAATAAGTCAAAATCCATTGCATATGCACAGCTGTTGCTGTTAAAGAAATGGGCAGCTATGGACCTTCCCTACACCCGTCCTGCACATCCTGAGCTTGTTTTCCTACTGTCTTTCCCTCTTTGTGCTCCCTTTTTCACCACTTTCCTATCTCCCCATTTTCTTTAAAAGAAATTAGCGTGGGGGTTAGCAGGAGTAAGCACTTTTAAACAGTAGTAAGCAGGTTTAAGCGAGTGTGCGCATGTGTGCGCTTAGCTAAGTATTGCTAAGCGTCACTCAAACCCGCGCAAACCCGCTTACAACTGCTTAAAAGTGCATTAGTCACTCCATGTCAGGGCCCCTGTTCTGCTCAGCAGCAAAATTAAACAACTCTGTCAGTCTCAAACCCCAGACCTTGGACACACTAGACTGCATGAAGTACAACTAAGCCACAGCAGATATACAATAAACTGTTGCTGAAATAAATATATCATGCATTACAATGAGTGAATGTAAAGGAAAAATAAGAAGGCCATAACACAAAGCTTGTTCTGTGGATCTTTCCCAGCAATAGTTGTGGAATTGCATTACATGACTGTGATGTGAGAAGCAGCCATCCAAGCAGCTAATAATGTTACAGAGGCACTTTACAACACCCACACAGTATCAAAGCAGGATAAACAGTGGCATATGTGATTAGGCCAGAGGCCATACCTAGTAACTGTTACTACTTTTCAGGGATGTCCCTGATTGTGAAACCTATTTTAGATGTGTCCCTCTGAATCCCTCTGAAAAGTACTGACGTCAGTCAGAAAGGTGAGGTATTATACAATGAATACTGACAATAATAACAGTAAACACCACCCGTACTTCATAAAAGGAGTACTAACCCATATGCACTGCTTCACTCAAGTCTACACTTACTGTCCCTATTATGTGTAAGGTGTACCTCACTTTTAACCACCTATCCCTGACTCCATGCAAAGATGTATCTGACTGTTTAATAGGCCTGGCAGAGGAACAAACACACAGGCATATAAGCTATTCTGCTGTTACTCACTCTGCAAATAGCTTCGGTAGGACCCCAACAAGCATACCCTTATGTAGGAGTACAACACAGAAATACCAGAGGATGTAGCCATGTACTGGTAGCAAATGCCTGTAACAATGCCATTGTAACAGTCCTCAAAACACCTGTGAGTTGCACAGACAAAGAATAACAGTGTAACTTCTGGCTAACATCTGGATAGGTTCACAGTTGTGAACTATGCAGACAGACCACCTGCCTTGATAAACTAACAGGTACACACCAATCCTTTAAGTCCAGTACGATAATATTCACACAATAATACATAATGCTCTCTGTATGTTAGTAACCCCCCCCCCACAATTAAAATATACTTGTGTGTTTAGGGTCTACCAAGGGTGTAGGTAGGCATACTCGTCCTGGAATTCTCCAGTTGTCCTGATAACCCTGTGCTAATGTCAACAATAAAAAACAAAAACCCAGCAGAAGTGAGTACATTAATATTCACAGTATAACAGTTCACAAACAGTTCATGTGTCAAAATAATAGTTCTCAAGAACTACATTTGTATGGCAGTTAATCATATGAGTACAAAAGAAACTACATAGTCACATAAATGTTGTGTAAGCATTTGTAGGTGTGAGTTAAACTCTACACTGATAGCTCTGTACTGGAAGTGGCAACAGTCAGGTCTGAGTACAACATGTACATCACTGTCTACACCCCTAGCTTCATTTGTAAGATGTATACCAACCTTCTGACTTACCCAAAAGTGTCCACAGCAAACAAGCATGGGCCCCACTCTGAAAATCTGAAAGGGCTATGCCTACATACCTTAGCAATTTATAGCATTGTGTTGCTATGACAGTGAGTACTGCAATTACCACCCAGCAGGCTGTATGCATTTACCAAATGCTGGGCAACAATTGGTGCAGAGGGCATCACATGCACATGTGCAGATACCTATAAAAGCAGATAGTACTTGCTATCCCCACATGCAATCATTACATTGCACATTTCAGATAGTGAACAACTCCAAGCAGGATAAAAAAAAAATAAAAAAGTTCAAACAAACAACAGTACATTTCTGTACTTAATAAAAACAAAAACATTAAAGCATTCACAGACAGACCGGAAAGGGACATACAGGTATGTAACAGTTTGCAGTTACCAGCAAGTAGTAGATGTTTATGTTTAGTACTGTAGATCCTCTGAAACATGCATATGTGGCAGCAGTAGGTATGTATGCACTGATGCCATGCATAAGTATTGCCATGGAGAAATTGTTATGCAGCTGTGTGCAGTGGGACATAAGTGTGACATTTGTAGCTCAGCAGTACATGTCAAACATCTGAACATGTTATCTATGGCCTGTACAGTACTGCGTTTAATGGCAGTTTGGGGTAGTACTGCAAACACCTATATAAACTTGGATGTCACAGAGTAAGATATGCATTATAGTCACATAATGTGTAGCTTAGCATTGGCAACTGCTGTAGCAGGCTAGCATAGTAATGTATCATTTGCAGCTATGTATACCCTTGTACAATTACTGTATGCACACATGTGACAACTGTCCATGTTGTAGCAAGGCCCAACAGGTCATCCGTGAGGTGTATGGACTTACAACAGTGTGGACCTTGTGTCTGTATGGCACACACATATGTCGAGATACATGTGTGTCTGATTTCTAAGCATATGAACAAGGGTCATACTGCAACTGTATGTGAAGGGCGGACATGTATATGTTGGTGCAGGTTGTTATGTGCATATACATATGTAGGTTGTAGTGTGTGTCAAACAAGTCAACATACAGTGCTGGCATATGACATGTGTTGTTCAAACGCCATGGGTATGAATTGTTAGGTATATAGTCTTCCAGATAGGGTGTCCTGTTAAACATATATGAGCTGAGAACACCTTCCATGCATTCTGCACAAGACTGTGCAATATCATTACATAACTGTATCCCCCTCAACATGTGCATAATTGATATTCCCACCATGAAAGGTGGACTGTATATGTGCCAATATGCATATCTATATGTGTACGCCACTGGATGTTCAAATGTACGCTCCAGCTGAATGTTGTACATGTATTGACATCCCTGTTGTTAAAAGCCCTGTACCCATGAACTAACACATAGTTGGAAGTGTACTCAACACCGAAGGTGTGATAAGAGACTACGGGACACAGGTGGAAAGTAGTGTCCCTAATGATGATCACTGTGCCACACTAGTCATGTAAACCTAGTAAAGTCCACATGTCGTCAGTAAATGTGTGTCATCCATGGAAACAGAAGTCAGTGTTCCACTCCACTCATCAGTCAAAACACTCATCATAGAGTACAATGTCCCTGTTGTTATGTACCTCAGAAGACATCCACAGCAACAGTAGATGCCAGACACATACCTCACAAAGAGTATTACCGGACTCCAACAGATGCCCTATGCTGACTGTCTTACAAAACCACAGCTACACTGTGTCATATACCGCCTACCCAGAGCCTACCCCTGCCTAACGTACAGAGCTATGGCAAACACACAGGTGTTGGATGTGCTCCATGTAAACAGATGGAACACCAGACAAGATACACACTCTACTGATCTACACCTTGTAATTTAAAAAGCAGAACATGCTCGACTGGCACATTATCATCACAGACACATACATACTGTGGAACCAACTACCTATCAACAGCATATGAAGGTCCTCATTAGCAGTTGCCATGACTAACCATGATGATTGCATGTGAGATAGGAAACACAACCCAGTAATCACCCCTGTGGCTCTGCATGACAGGGGCACATGAACCTACATTACATGGGTGTTATAGTGCAGGGTACCATATGTCTAAGCTACCATAGGCCCTATGGTAACAGCCTTTCAGCTACCTATGACACGATACACACACGCATGTACCTGTTGCATCACATGCTATGTGAGGTTGACTGTGTGTGATGGAGAATGTGAATGTGTCAATAATGTGTATATGTGTGATAGCCTACTGTGAATCTGTGTATACCATGGTATGTAGTGTTGTAGCTGTAATCCCATCAAACGTTCTGTATACTATTGCCAGGCATGAAAAGCAGTATGGCATATGTTGTGACGTAGTCCCATGGTGTCGACTGGAGTGTGCCATTGTAGGCTAAAGCAGTACATATATGCTTATTGAGTGTTAACACTAGTGAATACAAGTCACATATGGACTGTAGTACTACCTGAAGCTGTATGCCTCAACCGCACAGAATGGTTTATATGCACATGGCTTGGTAACACACTTTAGTTTGTTACCTGTAGTCCTCACACATTACATTCCTCAGGCATGAGGTTATGTAGGTGCTGACACACAGTAATGTATGGTGCACAGGTAAATGTAATCTGGGTTGCCATACCTTTGTGTCTTGTAGGTATGTCTGATGTGTGTGTGGGTATGCCTGTAACATGGTCTCAGTGGTATGTGTGTCAGAGGATATAGGTGCGTATCTAGCAACATGTATAGTGTAGTACAGCAGTATGCCGCCTATAGTGATGAATGTGCACATATGTTACTGAGGGTTTTGCTATCAACTAGTAGTGTTGTGTACTAGTAGTACTATAACCATACTGTACATTGATTTGAATGGATGACAAATGGCCGTATGCATTAGCTTCATATTCACCTCCTGTGGCTAGGTGTTGCATTGTGTCACATACAGTGTGCCATGTACTGTTGTATAGTCTTACATACTGGTTTCACTTTGTGTCTGTGCAGAACATGGGCTTAGCAGTCATATGTGGTATTAAAAGTGTGTATCTACTGACAGCCAATAGGTTTCTATACATGGCATTTCATTGATGTCTGTACATTGGAATGTTGAGTGTGCCGCATGACTTGCTCACAATTACTGTTTAATTGTCTTCCAGGGTTATGTCACATAACAGAAAGCCAGACGATTCCCCTGAGGAGGAGGAAGTTATCTCAGATGCACTTATCCAACATTATAACCTTCTGTTCTCAAGATCCTGCCAGGACCAGCACGGTCACACTGCACTGTGGCAGGATGTTGTCCATTGGGTGAATAATGTAGGCATGCATAACCGGACGTATGAGCAGGTACACCATCACTGCAGTGATTTAATCAGACATGTCCGGCAGCATGCCTCTGATGTCCACAGACAACAGCTTGCACAGGTGGTGGTGCTGCTACACATCCCCCCCCCCTCACCAGAGTGGAAGAGCTGCTCCTCAGCATGGTGGCTCCTGGCCAAGCAGTACAAAACACCTGCATCATCATGGAAGCCCGAGTCACCCAGCACAGCGATAACGAGCATGCAGGTAACATGGCATATCCGTAGACCACTGTTATCCCAAGTGTTATAATATGCATTAATCAGATGTGTATTGTGTATGCAGAATATGTGGAGCCTGATGTCATGCAATACTGATAAGTCGTGACATTATCTGTATGTCTGTGACTGCCACCACATGTACTACTGTATAATTGCAGACTCACAGCAGCAATGCCATAGTTGTTGACACTGACATACTGTCTCATATCCTTACAGGTCCCTCTGGTGTGATAGCAAGACAGCAGACCCATGATGGTGAGTGGGCTACAGTAAATATAGCATATAACATGTGCATGTCATAGGAGAGTTGTAGGCCATATACACATGTTAAACACCTACACATAGTGCATGCTCTGCATGTTCTCTGTGTGACTATGCACTTCCCAGTGACATGAGTAGCTGACTCATACACATGCAACACACAGAGCATCAGAAACAAGTGGGGTACACTGTAGTAGACATTGTATAGGCAGAGTCAATACACATACACACAGCATACAACACTTTGTCATATGCAGTATGTGTTAATATTATACATATGGCATATGTAGACACCTGCTGTAAGGTCATACTCCAGTATCCCATATGTCATCAACACAGCACACATACTATACCTGGGGGTAGAGGCCTATTATGGGATGGTGTTACACGTGTCAACACCCAACACAGTCATGTTAGGCAATGCTCCCGATTGAACACCTGACATGCTGTCTGTGAACTGTTAAATGTAGCCTAAGTGGTGCAGGTCAGGTACAGCAAGATAGTTGCCAGTGTGACATGCATCAGTGGCCTTGAGTGCCCACATGATGCTGCCTGATGATGGCTCATAGTACTACACTACATCCAGTTACAGTACCTGCAGTACTACACATAGCATTCATTGTTATACACCTGACAGTTGTGTGCATCCGGACATGTTTTGTATACCTATGAGTGATGGTGCACAGGACATTGGAAAGTGTTTCAGACTTGCAGTGCAATGTCGTGTCCATATACACATTGAGTACCAGAGTGACACCAATCTTTGAACAACACACATGCATCAACAACATGTATACTGTTATCAACAAGGACTCTCTACACTCACACTGCATGCTGTTGAGCAACACACATCCTGCATGCTGACACATGTGATAGGTCTCTTTGGCTTGTGATACTGTACTCCACCATCAACCACTAACGACTATGTTCCATATTGCTGTTGGTGTGGGTGTGTCAACTTGAATGTGTAGTGCATTAGTGTGCATGTGTGGATGTGTGGACGTGTGCATGTGTGCATGTGTGCATGTGTGCATGTGTGCGGACATCCTGTACAGATGGTAAAGTGTGCTTCCTGTCTCCCTCTCACAGGTGCTGCGTTATTGTTGGATGGGTGCAGCAGGGAACCTGAGGTCACTGCCACAAATAGTGACCATGATGATACATGTGAAGTGGCACAGGCATGTTTGACAGGGTCTGTCGGTGGTCCACCAATCGACAGTACACAGCTTTCCACCCCATCTATGTGCACATACGTACTGCCATTACATCCCTCAACACCAATGGCCTTAGGTGAAGAACAGCATATGGTAGGCATTGACCAGGAAAGTGTGGTATGTATGGCACATGCAACCCCACACAGCAGCCATGCCCAGACACCCGGAAAGGTACCACATAGGCATATGTCCAGGGGTTCTCGTGGGAGCATCGCTGATCGTAATGCCCCTGGCAGGTGTGCCTGCACAGGTCTCATAACCTCAGGTATGTTCCAGGCTGTGATGCAAGCACAGGCACGTATGGAACAGTACACCAGGCAGGGACTAAGGGCACAGAGGGCTCGTAACACTGCGATCAATAACAGTATCCATGACCTTGCCGGTGCCATCCACAATTACACCGATGTCATTGATAGACTTTGGGGGAGACACTAGATGTCCTCCGCAATGTTATGTCCATGTGCCAGGACAGTGCAGGACGGCTGGGCCATCGACGTGGACGTATGCCAGCAACATCATCAACTGGCAGTCGTCGCAGATGGCACACAAGTGCCAGCCGCTCCCGTAGTGCCAGTACCAGCCCCAGCAATGTTGTGGCTGGGCTGTCTGTAGACCGTCCCAGATGACCACGTGCACGTGGCTCTGCCCAGTCCCAGCAGGGACATGGGTCCAGTCAACATCCCTCTGCCTCTGACGATAGTACACAGTCTGGCTTAGTACCCGATACTGTCCGTGTCACCCCTGGCAGGTACAGTATGTGGCTGTCCCACAAACTCCCGTATTTGGCAGCTACAAGGGGGTACTGTGTGCATGCAGACACACACACATACTACCAACATGTAGGGCTAACACATACAAAAATCACATCAACACTGACCCATACTGTACTGTTGTCCATCACACACACACACACACACACACACACACACACACACACACACACACACACACACACACACACATACATGTTGATTGGATGGGTCATTGTCGGGCTCTGGAAAAACAATCACACACCCTGTGCATATGATGAAACTGTGCCACCTCCTGTCATCTGTGACATTGATGCAGGAACAGGATAACATGGTGCTGATGCACAGGGTGACCTACTAGCAGTGTAGCAATGTTAGCATGTTGTGAACAGTAAAGTGTAATGATATCCTTGTAGGTGTATCTGAGCATGCATGATGCATCACAGCACTGATTATCAATTTAGTATTGTTTACACCAGTGTTAATTCCAAACAGGGATTGTCCACACATGTGCCAGTTGGCTGATGTGTGTGGTACTGGCAGCATGTGTCAGTGAGTGGATGTTACGTGTGTGATGTGTGCAGTACAGATTTGAAGGTGTACATTTGTGAACATGGTGGAGGTGCACTGTTTGCATGTATGTGCATTGTGGGCACATGGGAAGGGTGACATGCCCTGTATTACACAGTGTTAATACTTCATATTTCCTATTGGTGTCCAATATGCATGTCACTACACATATGTCATAACTTGGGTACACGTGTGTATGACATGGTATGACACTATGCTGTGGGTGATACTGTTGATATCGGTCATTGGTCAGCATTCTGATAGTGTACATAACCTCAACAGCTTGATTTTAACCAATTGTTAGATGATGTCTTGACAAGTGACACAAAGCTGTAGGATACACAGTAGCATTATAATCTTTCCGGTATTGTGCTATACCAGTTACCAGTGGTAATGACCACCACACATTCCCGTTAACACTCCTGTTTGGCATGTGCCCGTCCTAGGTACAAGCAGACACACTAGGGATATGTACGTCCAAATCTGGTGATGCATACAGTGCCCTACAAAGCATTCCCCGGATTAGACATTTATCCTCCACAACGGTATCATACAGACAGATACCTGTTGAGAAACCCATGTTGTGAAGCTATGAGCCAACAATAGCATAGTCATCCACATTTACTACACATAGTATCCTGATAGTACCACATTGGTCGTAGTACACAACATGTAGTAGGGGTACCAATGTGTAAAAACAGCCACATGTGATTTCATCCGTACTTTGATATCCACATTCACAAAGCTATGCTGATGTCCCTCAGTGTATCACATAAGCAATAAGGGGTCTATATGCATATCCAAGTGGTTGTTGTATACCTACAATGATTGGCCATTATTGACAGACTGTGTTGTGTTTGAACATGTCTGTCATATTCCACAGACATACACCCACACTCACACTATTCTATTACAACTGTCATGTGTGTGTGACACACATGTCCTAGGGCACAGCTCACTACAGTGGCTGGACTTGTCACATACATACATATGTGAGCTACAGTCCAAGAAGCAGCAGCAACAACTGTCGATGGTAACAGCTGTAGTCGTGTTGACAGCAGGCTTCACACCTATGAAGTGAATGAGGTCACATGTACATATATGTCTTGGACACACAGTTACCAATGTAGGTCACATGTACATATGTGTATTTGCCACACAGATACCTGCAGTGTGCAATGCACATACTGTTGTTTAACTGATATGTCAGACAGTAGTAAAAGCAAAACACACAGCACATTGCCCAACAGTGTCACACACACACACTCAGCAATTGCAGGATTCAGACCCCTACCTACCTATGTCATGATACTAGACAGATATGCATTACCACAATGCACCATATGCTTTACTGGGATTTTTCATTTCCACTGCTGTAGTTGTGGGATACTGACATCATCAAACCGGGAAAAGGGGAATTCACCTCTTCGAATGTATTTTCACAGTCTCCCAAAAGGGCACTACTCTCAAAGGGAATCATATACATACACACTCAGCAATTGCAGGATTTAAACCCCTACCTAACTATGTTATGACACTAGTGAAATACGCATTAACACGAAGCACTATATGCTTTATTAGGAGTATTCTTTTCCAAAGC
Source organism: Protopterus annectens (assembly GCF_019279795.1). Lineage (NCBI taxonomy): Eukaryota > Metazoa > Chordata > Ceratodontiformes > Protopteridae > Protopterus > Protopterus annectens. The sequence goes on from NC_056726.1 coordinate 1,890,893,561, forward strand.
TGTATTTGTGGGATACTGACAACATCACACTTGGCAAAGAGCAATTCACCTCTTCTAATGTGTTTTCACAGTCTCCCAAAAGGCCACTACTCTCAAAGGGAATCACATACATACACATACTCAGCAATTGCAAAATTCAAACCCCTACCTAACTATGTTATGACAGTAGTGAAATATCCATTAACACAACACGCTATATGCTTTACTGGGAGTATTCTTTTCCAAAGCTGTATTTGTGGGATACTGACATCATCACACCTGGCAAAGAGCAAGTCACCTCCTCTAATGTGTTTTCACAGTCTCCAAAAAGGCATCTCCTCTCAAAGGGAACCTCACACACATTCACAGGATTCAAACCCCTACTTAACTATGTTATGACACTAGTGAGATATACATTAACACAATGCGCTATATGCTTTACTGGGAGTGTTCTTTGCCAAAGCTGTATTTGTGGGATACTGACATCATCACACTTGGCAAAGAGGAATTCACCTCTTCTAATGTGTTTTCACAGTCTCCAAAAAGGCCACTACTCTCAAAGGGAGTTATACACACATACACTCAGCTATTGCAAAATTCAACCCCCTACCTGACTCTGTTATGATACTAGGAAGATACACATTAACACGACGCGCTATATGCTTTACTGGGTGCTGGAATCTCCAATGCTGTATTTGTGGGATACTGACATCATCAGACTTGGCAAAGAGGTGTTCACCTCTTTTAATGTGTTGTGAAAGTCTACAAAAAGCACACTCTTCCCAAAGGGGCTCACACACACATACACCCCCCACACAGCAATTGCAGGATTCAAACCCCTACCTAAGTATGTTACGATAATAGAGAGATACACGCATTAACCCGACGCACTATATGCTTTACTGTGTGATTTATATTCTCCTGCTATATTTGAAGGATGCTGACATCATAAGACTGGACATAGTAATGTGTGTGCACTTAGTTTTATGCAATCCCAGGAATGAACCTTATGGGTCAGCAGGTGTGAACAGCTTGAACAGGAATCCACTATTCATAGCTTGTGTGATCTATCTGTGGACAAATTGCCATTCCTTCATAGGACAATACATATTTATGCACAGATTGTTGGTTTTGTGGATACAACATGTGTTTGTGATGTTGATAAAGGGCTATTCAAAGTCTATGTGGGACGTGTGTTGCTCCTTTCAGTGATGTATGTCCTGGGTGGCTGCCTTGAAAACAATCTAGCAGGTTTGGGGAGCATGATCTGCTCATTAACATACCACAGACGTTTGGGTTGTGTGTTTGGGGGATTACAATAGCTCTGTTCCAGACTGCAATCATGATGGACTCCATGGCCTACCAGATCAGACTGCATAGGCTTATAGGACTATAGTTCCCATGGTCTGTTGTGCACCAACACTTGTGGGGTGTGCCACATGTTGCTGTAACACATTCAACAGTGTAAGATCCTGTAGGGAGTGTGAGGTTCAACAGACTGTTCAGGTGCAGGGTCTGTTTGTTCTGTTGTTCACTTATGACACATATGGGAAAACAATGCTATCCACGTGATGGGATTCATTTGGCTTTGGGAGGAGCAGTTTACACATTCTACATGTGATATCTCCTGGTATGATGATAGGGCCTTTTGTCACTGGGAGGTGGGTATGTATATATGGGCCTGTCTGACAGGATGTCGACATTGTCAGTCAGGTACAGTTGACCCTGACTCATATATGACTGTACATTGCTATTTCTGACATAGCTGAAGAAGGTGTAATGCTTCTTTCTATACTCCTTCACAGATAATCTTTCCAAAGCAACGACAAACATGAACACTAAACCCCTGTTATACTCTTTTACACACTTAACACACTACTGATCCTTTGTGATCAATCAACAGTGTATGTCATCATTATATCCTGGCACGTCCAAAGGTCGGTTTCGTGTGTACTCTCCAGGCCAGCTGGTGCATATTGGAATTTTACGCATTCTTACAACTGCCTTATGTACACAGAGAACCCTGTCCTCCTAACAACAAACTGAGATATATGTGAGAGATGCAACTGTATAGAAAGACAGGAGGCTGAGCTCTCCCAAGCCGTGACTGGCACAGTCAATCAGGTAACCACACACACACCACAAATCCAGTCTCACATGGACCTATGACAACAGCAAACCAAATACATTACCACACAAACACATAGTCGGAGCCTCTAAATATACTCTGCCTGAGCAGCAGAGACATCCAAAGCAGACACCCAAACAACTGCTAACCCACAACTATACACACATATCACATAGTTCACAAAGTCAGTGTGCCACACAGTTACTGCCCTTTGGCCTACACAACACACCTAATACACTTGTAATAGGTGACTGTAATTGTCGGTCACACTGACATCCCACTCACCAGGCTGAACAAGGAGAAGGTCACTTTGTCACTTTGTGCTGTCTGTCGGGTGCCAGGATCTGCCACATGACACATGCACTCTTGTCAGTCCACTGCAAGTACAAATATGGCTCCATCATTGACCATGCTGGTGTGTAAACCCTCATACGTTCCTCCGTGGACTACATGACAAGAGACATAGAGGAGCTCTCTGATCATGTAGCCCAGGACAGTATGACCCTGACCTTGTGTAGCATCTTACCCTCACCAAGAATTAGGTCACAGTATACAAGCAAAAGGATCACTTTTAACAGTTGGCTAACATATTGTTGTCATCCAAAGGGGATCCAGTGTCTGTCAGCCTGGGATTACATGCTCAACATGCCACGTAGATTTGCTATGGATGCCATGCACCTGTCACCCCTAGGCTTTCAAAGACTGGCTAAGGCTCTTGCCACACACATAGTGGCTGTTTGAAGCGAGGCTCAGAGGACAAAAACAACTCCATACACGTTACAGGGTAAAGGAAACGGAGAGTAATGCTGCTCAATAACAGATGTCTAGCCCTCAGAATGCATGCATTCAGGACTCACATCAGTATGGAGACTGTTGATATATGTGCAGTAACAGACACCTGGTTCAGGCTCCCAAAAGCACACCAGCACTACCAGGGTTTACTTCATACCATGCCTTTCGGACACAAGACTCAGACCGGCCAACAACAATAGGTGGGGTATCCATATACATCATACATACACACACCTACGGGTTGGTAGCACTGCATAAAGCATCAGAGAATGTGCATGTGCAACTGACAGTGGGTCAAACTGCATTTCAGTTTGTAGACTGCTACAAACCACACTCCCAAACTTGGGAACAACACTCGGTATTCCTGGGAACAATGGCAAATGTGAAGGTCTCTCCAAACACCATTATATTGTGTGACTTCAAATACACAAACATTGACTGGGAATACCACTCAAGCACCAACACACTCGCACAACAGTCGCTAGGATTTATAGAGTCATATGCTATGGCAGAACTGGTCACCACAACCACAGGGGGTTACAACATGTGGGACCTGATCATCACCAACATGGGGACTCTATGTTCCACACCAGAGGTATACCCCTCATTGTTAAGGTCAGAACATACATTCATCTCACTGGACATACATATCCCATACACACACACATCCTAGGTGATCTCAGTGAAGTACTTCTCATAAGCAAACGTCACACTTATACAAACCGAGGTGGTATCCGTCAAAGACCCTGGGGCAGTGTTAATCACGGCTCAGACCACTTAATCCTTTACAAACACATTCTATGGACAACTACTGGAATGCATGGATCGTGCTATCCTAGATAACTACAAGACTCACTCCTCCAAAGGCAGGGGACATGTCTGGTGGACCACAGTCATTAATGAGCTACACAAGGACAGGAGGAGGCTACTACATGATAGAGCACAATCCAAATCAGGAAGGCATCTCTGATCAGTACTATGGGATAGCTACAATCACTTGGTGATTCATCTAAGGGCCACTTATAGCGGACACTTGCAAAAGACACTATGGACAATCACAAGGCCTTCTTTAGTTATGTCAGGGACCTGGGTGGGAACTCACACATATGCTGTGAGTTACTGCATGATGACAAAACATACAGTGAACCCAATGACATTGCAAACATCCTGTCAAACAGGTTCAGTGGAAATGTTTCCACACCATCCCCCATGTAGTGCACATGTCCATCCAAACAAGGTTTAGCCTCCCTGACATCACAGATTGACAGGTGAGTGCTGACCTCTCCATAGCAGACAACACAGCATCAGTGGGACCAGATGGTGTCCCGGCCTATGGCTTACACAAGATTCATGACGAAATTCACACTCACATTATGTCACTGTTCAATATCAGAGTTACTACAGGATATGTACCCAAGAAATGGCGTACAGCAACAGTGTTCCCACTCCACAGTGGTGGTGCCACAAGGGACCCTGGAAAATATCGCACTAAATGCCTAACTATCCTGGTCTGCTAAGCTATGGAGCATATCATCATGGAACACATACACATAGACATTGTGAACCTACAGACCCTGGATCCTACACCATTTGGCTTTGTTGTGGGCAGATCTTGCCTCTTGCACCTGTTTGATGTATTTAAACAGTTAACAGGTGCATAGACATACAGAGGGTTGTCCACACAGCCTAACTGGAGCTCGCACAACAGTTCAACACAATACCCCACTCGGACATTATACATAAGCTCACCGGCTTCAATATCTACACATATGTCACAAGATGGATTGCTAACTGGATCATGGATAGCACCCACATGGTCAGTATTGCAGGTGCCATATCTGACTATACACCAGTTACATGTGGCATCCCACAGGGCTCAGTCCTGGGACCTCTCTTGTTCCATATATATTTCTCAGATGTACTGGCTAACACAGGAGGAATATGGCTGACCATGTTCACAGATGACTGCAAACTGTGTGCCATAATCGACTCCACAGCTGCCACAAGCATCCTCAAGAAGGGTCTCACAGAGATGGATAACTGGTGCCAGAGCCATGACCTACAGATATCTTCCATTAGATGCATAGTCATCACCTTTGGTAGTAACAATGTGCCCACACATTACCACATAGGTGATGATACATCACGTAAGGTGTGTGTGATTTGTGATTTGGGGACATGAATAGTTACTACTCTCGCCTTTGACATTCACATTGCCAATGTTGTTGGACACACCTTATATATAGCCCACCTTATCCCATAGGGTTTTACATCTAGATCAGGTGGGGTCATTGTGCCCCTATACTCATCAGGCCCATGCTTGGATACAATGGCCCATTTTGGATGTACCTTACCCAACACCTGCAGCAACTGTAATGTCAACAAATGTACAGAACCAAGTGGATCTAGGGACTCACACAGATGGTATGTGCTGTTTGGCTACGGTGACCGCAGCTCTCCTCAGTTGCTTACTGCCTACTTGGATGTGATCTGTGCCTGTTGTTTGAAGCCATGTCCATCACAGCATTGATGGACAGGGTCCACCTCAGGATATCAAAGTCCCTTACAGCTACACGCTCTGGGAATGGGAACGTCAGCACTGATGTTAATAGGACATGCTGGAGGAGCAGATTCCCATCTCAGAAACTGCACTCACTCGGGAATGAGATCCCAGTCCCACATATGCAGAGACACACACTGACCACCTACAGGTGACATCTTTACAGGTGGATGGGTGATTGTATGTTTAGCCCTGGGATATGTTCTGGGTCCCTGCTAAACAGAGGCAGAATAAAATGAACATATGTGGAATATCTTATGTGACCTACTATTCACAGGCACAGTCTACTAATCTAGCAGGGTTGCAAAAGCAAAACACACTGTGCCTAGACTTATACATGCTATAGGGCAGATAGCCTAGTGTCAACCTCTGAACCTATGATAATGTTCGGGATGCACATTGTTCAGTGATGGTACTGATTGCAGGCTTTGTTTCTTCTTTGCTTTCCCACTTTCTATGAACAACCTAAGTATCGGCATAACATATTTGATTATGACAGGGTTTAACTATATTATATATTTGTCTGTTGTCATATAACTGTGTGCACATAGCAGATTGGTAAATAGTGTGAGGTTCCTGGGTTGACACATGCAACTGACGGATATGTGTGGCCCACTGCTGTACTCAGACATGCCCTAAGTGTGTGAGCATGCACAGTTCAGACTTTCAGTGTTTTGTTGCCTGACATTTGTCTCATATATTCAAGTGTGTGAGCATGCCCAGTGTGACCTTGCAGTATGTTGCTGTCTGAGGTCAATGACATTTGTTGATGTGTGTGAACATTACCAATATTAACATTTATACTATATGTGTGTGGAATATCAGGTTCTATTCTTACTGCAGGCCTCACCTTTGTTTCTTAACTCGACAGGGATTATGCTATGCCTGCAGGGTTTCCATGAGATACTTTGCATTGACTTATCAACATTTTTTCATGCAAGCTGACCACTGACATGCTGTCATGGTTTAGTGGTTCTGCACTATGACTATAATGCACTGTATCATGGGTTTGAGGACTGTCATTGCTTCATGTTTTCAGACATGGCAGAACAGACTGCTTCAAGAAAAGTGAAGCAAATATGAACATGTTTACCTGCTTTGGATGAACTATGCCCAAATTTGACCTGACTTGCACAACATTGATCAAGGATAACCAACATTGCTGAACAGTGCACAATATTATAGCAATAACCCACGCATGGGTGTGGGTAATGCTGGATTTACCCACGGTTGGCGTGGTTTGGTCCCGGCTAAGCCCGACCAAACAAAGACACCCGTGGGTAAATCCAGCATTACCCACACCCAGAAGTGGGTTATTGCTATTATACAATGACATTATTTAAGAAAAGAAATAATTACTTTTCTTAAATAATGGCATTGTATAATGCCTCTTTGCTGCCCTTCCGCAGCTGTCTGGTGTTCATGGCAGTTCTGATGTACTGCATGCCTACGCAGTACATCAGAGTTGTGGCAAAGCAACGGAGAACGCAAGATCTCCGTTGTTTTTCGCTATGTTAAATGGGTTTAACATAGCGAGACAGCTTTCAAATAAGCAACGGAGATCTCCGTTGCTTATTTTAAAGCTGTCTCGCTATGTTAAACTCATTTAACATAGCGAGACAGGTTTAAAAGCAACGGAGATCGCAAGATCTCGTTGCTTTTACATTGTCGCTATGTTAAAGGAGTTTAACATAGCGAGACAGCTTTAAAAAAAGAAACGGAGATCTGCGTTGCTTTTTTTAAACCTGTGTCACTATGTTAAACTCTTTTAACATAGCGAGACAGTGTTTTATACTAACGGAAAAAGTCCGGGCGACCGGACCTTTTTCCGTTAGTATATTGAGGGATTTAAAACAGGCACGCTGGTTGGGCTGGCCAATCAGCGTGCATGTTTTAGAGGAGGAATTGTATAATGCTCAACATTGCCTGTAGTTGTGCTACTTAGTGTGTGCTATTTTGTTTACATATACTAAATAGTGGTGAGAGCTATTTAGCACTGCTTTATATTGCTTAACACATAGCAATCATGGCTCAGGTGGTGCTGCAGGGCTGCCTATGTCGGATGCACTTTTTACACTCCCTATACATGTTTATTAACAGGTAGTGTCAAGTTAGGCATCCCTTTTACTATATGTGCGAGTCGGACAGAGGTATAATTTCCAGGGTTCCTACTGAGCCAGTGTATATGCTATACATTGCCACTTTGCCAAGGCTAAAGCATACTGGGCATGCCTCCTTCTGCCTACTGGGGTAGGCTCAGGTTGTTCCTCCTCCGAGCCACGCTCTGCCTGTGATGGCCTTGGCAATGGTGGGGGGCTGTTGTGCCCGGGCCTATGCTGCTCCTGCTGCAGCTGTTTTTGCAGGATCATATTGTGTAGCATAGCACATACCATGACTATGTGGGTACATGTAGTTGGTGAGTACTGCAAGGCTCCACCAGATGTGTCCAGGCACCGGAACTGTGACTTGAGCAGCCCAAACACATGCTCAATTACATTTCGTGTTTGTGCGTGTGCCTCATTATGGTGTTCCTGTTCCGGTGTGTGTGCATATCTGATGTGTGTCATCAGCCACAGCTCAAGTGCATATCTAGCATTCCCCACTAGGTGACCATGAGGGATGTCACCATTGGCAAATGTCTGGTACAGCTGCGTCAGATGCCAGATATGGGAGTCATGGTAGCTTCCAGGGCAGCCAGCACACACATTCATTATTATGCCCTGGGCATCACACATGACCTGGCAGTTGATAGAGGGGTAACCCTTGTGGTTATAGTAGACCCTACCCCGCTCACCAGCTGGTGCTTTGATGTGAATATGCGTGCAGTCTATTGCACCCACTGCCTCAGGGTATTCCGCTATTTGCCGGAAGAGACGCATATTGCGGGCCAATACCTCACGGGAATTGGGGAAATATACATGATCACCGGCATGTGCTGACATGGCATTCAGGAACTGGTGCAGTACCCGGGATGCTGATGCTTGTGAAATCCCCATCATATCACCAGTTGGTCTCTGGAAGGTACCTGTTGCTAGTATTCTTAGGCCAACACATACCTTGGTTTCCACTGGTATGGGTTCCCCTCTGTTGGTTCTGTGTGTGAGGCGTGGCCTGCACAGCTCAACAATTTGCTGCATGAGGTCTCTGTCCACTCTATAGCGCTCCACTATCTCCAGCTCATGTAGCCCCTGGTAGGTTACCTAGGCCTGTACATTCTTCTCCGTCTCCTCACTGTGGGTTGCTCACCACCCTCAGCATGTTGCATATGTTGCCTTATAACAGCAATGGCAGCCCCTAACATTTCTTAGTCTCAGTAAAGCTTTTTCAGTTTTCACTTCTATTAGCTTACTGCAGTCTTGCAGTGTCTCTAAGAAAAACATAGTGGAAAGTTGTTTGCTGAGTTTTAAGTACTGGACTGGGCTGGGCTAGTGTACTGCCTGTGTAATTGCCTGATTCTGATTGTTTGCACCTGCTAGCTCTGCTAGTACTCCCTGGTTAACTTTCTACTATTTGTTGTGCTTCCTTTTCCATTTCTGTTTCCTCAGGGGGGCAGCGCCGCACACACATGCTTATTCTTGCTAACACGTACACACACAGGCGCAAACGCACTTACACAGGTTGCAACAACCTTACGCTTGCTTACTCAAGCTGACACGCACGCACATAGGCGCACATGTGTGCACACAGGCTTACTCGGTTTTACAGGCGTGCACACGCGAGCATACACGTTGCAGGCATTTCTACAAGAAACTTTGGTGTTGTTCACAGCATACACATTCAATTTCTTGCCTTAAGCTAGGGTACCTATTGACACACCTCTTCCAGTGATTAGTATCTGACAGAAGACACATGCTACTCTACTCCAATGAGCTTCACTTCTCTCAGACATACTCCCCTTATGATATCACCTATCTTTTACTCTGTTACACCCCTTATCCTACTCCTACACTCCACTGACTGTGCTCTTTTGCTATGTAAACTTGAGATTCACTATCCTTACCCTCATTTGCATAGGATTGCCTACTAATGCTTGGTTACATCTCTTAGACTGAGCTTCACCCCTTAGCAACCTCTACTCGGTAGCCATGTTGTCTTGGGACTGCCATTCACTTGCATTGTATTTTAGGGATTACTGTAAAATCCACATGTATGCTTTTTAATTATTGCTTTTCTGGTTTTTAGAGTGCACTGCGTTTGTGCGGCGCCGCGCTACGCTTAAACTTCGGCGATCGTGAAAAAAAAATTAAACATTTTTTATATTAATTTTGCATCGGTGGACATTGCCAATGGCCATATTTTTGGACATTGACATGATTCCTCGACTGGATTTATCCTTTTTTTGGAGCTGTCACAGCTCTGTTTTTCTATTTGCAGAACCGTACTCAGTTGTCAATGGAGTACATTTCTACAAATAACACTACTCTTACTCGGACAGGTTAGGGTTTCCTGAATCACAATTTTACCTCATTTGCATGCCTTTCAGCTGCAAATGAGGTAATTTGCATATCCTAGCCCTGTCCGTGTAAGAGGAGTTTTAGGAGCTCTCTTACACGCCCCTGCAGGCTGTTCCTGGATCGCTCGGAAGACATGTTGGCTGCATGGAGTCTTACTCTACTCTTAGACTCCGTGCAATCCTTCGTGAATCCGGCCCCTTGTGCAATTTTAAATTTGTCATTACTGTGATGAAGAGTGTCATTCTTCTTTGCGTCATTGTTTTGTGACTGCTCAATCAAACTAATAAATTTCAGGTTTTAAACTAACATTTTATAAGTGGTGTATTGACAGAATTCCCATGTCTGTGAAATGGTTTTGCAATAGTGTCAATGGGTGGAACCCAGAAATAAGTAAAAGTCATATTTAATATTTTAATTATATTACTATTATGCATGATAGTGTTGTCTACACAACTTGACAACCCACTTTTATCCTGCTTATGTTTCCATCATCTTTTATACTTTTTGACTTCTGCTTTCCTCCCTATTGGAAACACTTGCTTGACATAGCATGACAGATTACTTATCAGGAAAAACGTAACTAACACACCCCAATGAAGTTTAAAAAATGACCCCAACATTCTAACATTCTTTGTGTCTCTTTATCACTGTCTTCATGTCTGTATATGCTCCCCTTATATATCATCACTTTTAGTGCTTCATATTTACTAGGCTAATGGATGTAAAGTACACATTGTGTGATTTTTCAGTTGTCATGAGCACATTGAAGAGCGATACATACATTCTTTATTGCTTAAGTCTGTTGTCATATTTGAAGTTTGTGCAATAGGAATTAAGTGGTGTGGTTGGGTAATACTCAGCTCGGTAGGGTTTTCTTGGAACAATGTCAAGGTTTGAATCCAGATGTATGTCAAAGTGTTTTGGAATGTTTTTGTATGACTCCTGTGGATGTAACAATTGTCTACACATTTTATTAACACTCTATTATCCTGCTGCTTTGTTAGTGTGCTTCATCCCTGTTGTGAAGACTGTCTTGCATAGATCTTGGCTGAATAATTATGATGATAAAAAAAAAGTAACACAACACAAATATGTGCATAAATGAACCATAAACTAATCTGTTAGTATGTCTGTATGTGTATTCCTATCAGAAACTGTCCACCTCTTCCCACCCCTTCTGTGTCATCAAATAAACCTTCATCCAGTTTCCATAAGCTATGTTTTCATCAACAATAACATGCTTGGTTCCTCATGTGTTTCAGAATACACCTGTATCATACATATAAGGAGTGACAAACTGCAACTATCATGACAACTGTAAAAATCATGACACCTGAAACATGACCATAGTACATATCTGTTCTATATTTCATCAGATTCAGACATAATTGTATGTGCATACTGCTTATTTGCACTAAGGGCGGCATAGGTCACCATAGACTACTGCTAATTCCCATTCAAAGTTCGACTCATCAGGGTATGATTACATATTCACTGATACTTTGCCATCAGCAGTGCAAATGAACTTGCCAGCACTGTACTTCAGGAAGACAGTTAAAAAATATTTGCAACAAATAATTATTTAAGTAGGAAAATCATGACATTAACACATCCCAAGGATGTAAAAAATGACCCCAAAATTCTAATATTCTTTGTATCTCTGTCACTGTATAACTTCTGTATGTCTTTACAGAATTCTGAAACCAAGATATTTGGATTTCAGAGTGATGTTGACTCAATTAAGGCAGACAGTTACAATGCTGTCTAATTTTTTTCACACATAATCCATGATTGTTATACAAAAACGCACAGTCATTTTTAGAACTGTCTGTATTGTCAATGCATAATGCGCAAATGACAATGAGACAATAAATGGTTACTATTTGCATGCAATCATCTAGGGAAGAACTGTCATGAGTGCTTGTTTTACAAACCACTGATTTACAATTGATAGTATATAAATCTTTGCAGAGAAGTATGACAATACATGCGACAAGCATAGTACTGACCTGTCCAGACATATGCATTTGTGCCAAAATCTGTGATGCACAGTAGCTGATATTCCAAACAGTGAAGATTTACTAATTACAAATGTGAATTTTCAGATTTTTAAAGTCAGACTTTTCTTGTAGTGCCTGCAATTCATACTGTGTTCTGAGGATTCTGTAACTACATAGGTAGGAGGATAAGTTCTCAAAGTGGTGAAATTGTGTGTGGGGGGAGGTTGTAGCCTGCAATTCATACTGTGTTCTGAGGATTGTGTAACTAGATGTAGGAGGTTAAATTCTCACAGTGGTGAAATTGTGTGTGTGGGGGACAGTTCTAGTGACAGATAAGAAGCACCTCAATGACAAATGTGCCAATGTGCTGTGTCCACTTCCACTCAAGAGAAGAATTTAAGTTTGAACACAGCTCCCTCTCACCTTCTTAGTGCAAGAAATATAGACACAGGCTAAATGTATGTCCAAAAATAGGGACATATCATAAGTAATGCTTTTATAAATTTAGAATGTTGATAAAGTAACAGGTTTGGCATTAGCTTGCATTTTCTGAAGGATGCAAAGTCTGAAACTTAAATGTATGTCATTATTTAGTGGCATCGGTCCTCAGTGATGTGCAAGAAAATCACACATTATATAAGGAATAGACCAAAAATATGAGGTAAAAATTTAAACATTCTGCCAAAATCTGGACAACTGAGGGGTGTGCTCCTTTTGCACTTTATACCACTTTTAGCATAAACATCCTGGCTGCAGCACAATGTTGAGGTCATCCTATCAAAAGTTCCCTCTCTGTCCTTTTAAAAGTCAAAATGTTCTGGTGATGTTTCTGCCTAATACTGGGTTCTCCAGATTTTATAAGCAGATAGGTAGGAGGTTAATTTCTCACAGTGGTGGACTTGTGTGTTTGTGTGTGGTTCTATTGACAGGTAAGTAACATCTCAATGACAAATATACAATGTCTATTTCCACTTAGGAGAAGAATTTAACTTTGGAAATAGCTCCCTCTACACTTTTTCCGACTTGTAACATAAACATCCTCTCTGTAACACAATGATGAGGTCATCCTGGCAAAAGTACACTCCTTTCCTTTATGAATCTGACTTCTTCTTTGCGGCTTGCAGCTAATAATGTGTTTTCTAGAGTCTGCAACTAGACAGGGAAATGGTTCATTTCTCCCAGTGATCGTTTGTCTGCAATCTCAGGTACAAATAACTTCTTAAACATATGTGATGTATCATCTTCCTGTCATGGGAGAAATGTAATCTTGATGAGTATTTTTCCATCTCTATAGTCCACTTTTACCCCAAACCTCTTCTCTGCAACACACTGATTAGGGCATCCTTTCAAAAGTGCATTCTCTCACAGTAAAAGTCAAACTTCTCCCGTGGTGCTTCTGAGTAATACAGTATTCTTTAGATAAGTAGGAGGTTCATATCTCACAGTGGTGAACTTATGTTTGTATGTGCATGGTTCTATTGATTGGTAAGTAATGCATCACTAACAGATGTGCTGTGTCCACTTCATTGTAGGAGAAAAATTTAACTTTGGACACAACTCCTTTTATCACAGTTTTTCCTTCGACACCTTCTCTGCATGACACTGATGAGGACATCCTGTCAAAAGTGCACTATGTCTCCCCCCTTACAAGTCAGATTTGTCTCCCGGCACCTGTGGCTAATATTATGTTTTATTTATTTTATAGCTGGGTAGGTAGAAGATTCAAATCTCACCTTGGCAAACTTGTGTGTGGGTATGGCTTACATATTCTTAAACAGATGAGCAATATTGACTTCTAGTCAGGGATGATTATAAAATGGAAGAGGATGTCCACATCTCCTTATCCCATTTTTACTGCAAACATATTCTGTGCATTATGCTGATGTGGTCATCATGTCAAAAGTACACGCTCCACCACTACAAGTCAAACTTCTCCTGTGGCACTTCCAGCTAATTTTGTGTTCTTTAAACTGTGTAATTAGATAGAGAGGGGGCTTGAATCCAACATTGGTTAACTAATGTGATATCGTGTAATGTCATGTACAATTGTCATTGTGACATCACCCCTTATGTAAACTTCCACTTACAAGCTGTATTTTCAATGGTGGAGGGCTACCATATAAATTCCTATTACTCCCTCTGTGCAATAGCACGTTTAGGAAACACAATGGTTACATAATGGTATCAAAAATTAACTACATCAGAACTGTAGTGTGAGTTATCCTGTGACACTGGCTGTTGATACTAAGCTCTCTACACTGCATAAGTACAGAGATTAGAGGTTTGATCAAGTAATGATTGATATTTGTGCATTTGTGTCTGTCTATTGCTCTGTGTAGAAAAAGCTTCTAATACATTCAATACGTCTAGCTGTATATTGTTACTGTGCACTTCAACTACCTTCATACTTTTTTAGAAAAACATCACTATATTAAAGTATGGTGATGTTATCCATTCAAATGTGCACTGTCACAGTTGTAAAACAACATCTCATGGTGTGTTTGATTCTGGCAGTGTTTTATAACTTAAGAAATTAAAAGAACAAACAAACTCCTGAACCACACAAGGACCAAACAGCCTGGAAACCGCCAAATGGGATCCACAGAAATGCGCGACTGATGCAGCAACACTACCAACCAGATATAATCCACAAATGGTTAAAATCCGATAAAAATCCGATGAAAATCTCTTTGAAACATGCACCAGTTTATTTAAGCCCTTAAAATATAGCTTTTCGTCAGTCCCAAGACCAACTTCCTCAGAAATAGTTAGCGTTGGGGTCTTTATACTCCCATTATTTATGGCTCTGTCCAGATTTCTTACTCTAACAGGTTAAGAGAGATGCATTGGGGCATCTCTCTTAACCTGTTAGAGTAAGAAATCTGGACAGAGCCATAAATAATGGGAGTATAAAGACCCCAATGCTAACTATTTCTGAGGAAGTTGGTCTTGGGACTGACGAAAAGCTATATTTTAAAGGCTTAAATAAACTGGTGCATGTTTCAAAGAGATTTTCATCGGATTTTTATCGGATTTTAACCATTTGTGGATTATATCTGGTTGGTAGTGTTGCTGCATCAGTCGCGCATTTCTGTGGATCCCATTTGGCGGTTTCCAGGCTGTTTGGTCCTTGTGTGGTTCAGTGTTTTATAACTTGTGATCTTAGGTAATCTGTTCAAATCCTTAGACTCACTTGTGTCTATATGACTGTGAAAGTGCATTTAGGTAACAATGTTGTTACTCAGCTATCTGCTGTGTACATCAGCAGTTAAGTATTCCTATTCAAGAATTTATGCTCATTTCTCACAAAGAAATGCTTTGTTGGATAATGAGGATGCCATAAAATGACATTTGGCTTTCCCATGAGAACTACTAAGGCTTTTTCTCTGGTGTGAGGACATCAGAGGATGTTCTTTATGCCATTGCCTTAGTAAGACATGTGCTTGAATCTGCATGTATCCACCCAATGTGCATAATTGCCATTTTCCTGTCAATGTGTCAACTGCATTACACATCACCCCCGGGATTCATAAAGCTTGCGCCAGGTGCAGGCGTAGCGTCGGCATTTTAACACCAAATATGGCCGCCGAGCGATCCAGGTATGAGCTGCTCCCACGTGCACTACCTGCGTACGCTATGCCTGCACAACTCCCGGGCCCTGTATGCTAATTACCCCATGTGCAGCAGTGTAGCATGCAAATGAAGGTATGTAGTGATCCAGGAAGTGGTGCAGGCATAGTGTAAGCATTCAGAAATGTAAACCGTAGAAAACGGTTTACATTTTTGCAAACATAAAATTGAAGCCATGACAGCCGACCAAACACATGTATTATATTGTTAATATATGCCAATGGCTAAATATATAGCCATTGGCATAAAAAAACATGTACAAAATATAAAATTAACATTTAATATATATAGTCGCACTACTGTGACGTGGAAGCGCAGGGCAGCAGCGCGCAAAGGGGATTGCAAGGAAAATATAAAAATATAGAATAAAACTACAATGTAACACATATCACGATTTCCCCATAATAGTCAATGGCAGGCATGCTACATCATACTATGGCGCAAGGGTTGCTAAGGGGCTGTGACAGTGTTATGCGTGGTAGCTAGGAATTAGTAGGCAATGCCATGCAAATGAGAGGAGTAATTGTGAATCACAAATTCCCTGCTGGTGCAAGAATGCACCTCACAACATAGCATTATAACACCGAGGTGTGCCCTTGAGATAAAGATGACATCAGGAGAGGGGTGTGTCACCATTGCTGTAAGCACATTGGAGCATTGCTAAACAGGTTTGCCCCTATCTAGGCAAAGCTGCAGGATAGGGGTGTGTTGAACTGGCCATAGCTTTGCTTAGCTGAGAGTACACAAGGTAATTGAGTTTGCATGTGAACGGAGACAAAAACGCACGTAAACCTGGTAAACGGGTTTGCGTAGCACACACTGCAGCTGAAACAGGAAGGATACAGGAAAGAAATAAGGAAATGCTGCAGCAGGGAAATTGGAGTACACATGACTAATTAACACCTAGCAGCTACCTGCAGAACAGCAAAGGGGAGGTGCTGTACTGCAAAGAAAACAGTAAAGTGTCAAAGCAGAACAAAGCCGATTTGCAGTATATCAACTACAAGACACATTTTGCTATGACTGGGTAGGGAAAGTACAAAACAAGAAAGACGGCAGGTGGATGCATGCCTGATAATGGGAGGGGATCCAGGTTTAAAAGTGAATTAAAGGGCAACAGATTAATCAAGGCAGGCAAACATATCGCCACAGTAAAGGCCCCACACTTGCAGTACTCATTGTAAACCCATAATTAAGACATGCTGCAGCTGGAATAGCTCATACACACCCACTGACATCAGCAGCATCCATAGTACAATAGTATAAAGTGTGAAAGCATCTCACACACATTTGTGTATTACCATACACTCTGCACCAGTGGTGTATACAGATGGGGAACTTTTAGTATGTACATGTTAGGGGCTGCCATAGCTTTGATCCACCAGCATGTGTTGGAGACTGAAGGTGGTGTGGACGATGATGCACACGACCACCTCAGGCACCAGAGGAGGAGGAGATTGTTCAGACCCAGGGTAACCTACCAGGGCCTACATTATCTGGATATAGTAGAGCATTACAGGGTGGACAGGGACATCCTACAGCAACTTGTGAAGCTGTGCCAGCCATGCCTCAGAGCCAGAACAAACAGAGGGGAACCGATCCCAGTGGATATGAAGACATGTGTAAGCCTGAGAATACTAGCTACTACAGGTACCTTTTAAAGACCAACTGGGGATATCATGGGGATCTCACAGGTATCAGCATCCAGGGTAATACACCAGTTCCTGGATGCCATGTTACCACATGCCAATTAGCACATATACTTCCCCCGAATGCAGGAGGAGTTGGCCAGCAATATGCGTCTCTTCCACCATGTGGCAGAATACCCGGAGGTACTGGGTGCAGTAGACTGCATGCACATACACATCAAGTCACCACCTGGTGAGCAGGGTAGGCGCTATATAAACCGCAAGGGATACCCCTCCATCAACTGCCAGGTCATGTGCAGAGCCAATGGCGGGATCCCTGGGGTGCTGGAAGGCAGCCCAGTTTACAGCCATGACTGGACTGGGCAATCATGAGGTGTAGGTTAACACATGCATCTCATTATCACAACCAACACATACCCTTACCAGAACACAGTAAGGACACCCACACACACTACCAGAAACCACACACATTCACAGACACTTCTAAGTATCTGGCCAAACAAGTGACCTCCCAAGCTGGAAGATACAGACAATGAAATACACAAACTGTATGACATAGTTTGCATAATTGTGCCACACCTCAGAACACGTGGCCAGAAACATGCCCACAGTACTCATTTGTGAATGCAAAGTCTAGCACTTTGTTACACACCAACCTATACAAGGGCATACATGCTGTCAGCTGCCTGTCTGCCATGATTAGCCACATACCCAAACACTCAGACCACCTTTTGAACTATACCCATGGCTCTGACGTATTCCATGTTGTTGTGCAGTACCTGTGATGCAGTAGCCTGGACGGCATGGAAACACATGTAAGAACTGTCAGGTCTTGTAGCCCATGCAGGTATGTCCCAAGGCCTGGGTAGCATTCTGCCATTGGCCAGAATGATACTGCAGTACAGGGACAAAAGGATTGTATTCCACAATTGTCTAATGTAGTGGTGCAAGTCAAAGGGTATTCAGTATCTGTCTGTCTGGGATAACATGGTTGACAGGCCATGATGATTTGCCAGTCAGGGCCTGCACCTGTCATCCCTGGGAATCTGGATACTGCCTAGGGCTCATGCTTCCCATATAGTGTTTTCATCATGCGCAGTTCAAGTGAAGGTACACTGCTGTTACAGGGACAGCCAAGCAATAAACTGTGGGTCTCGCTACACAATGATACATGTCATAAACACTGTATGGACACACATATGTCAATCCCTAACATGGAGAACATATCTGTGCAGTGGCTGAGACATGTTTCAACACTCTGTAGAGCACACCTGCATGTCCATGTTATAACACATACCTCACCTCTTGCCCATTATCCTTTATTGGAACACATGGGCCACAGGTGTGTCCATATTCCTGAAGGATATGTACACCCCCACGCTAGTTGCACTTGCATAACTTCAGATGCATTATGCTGAGCAACTACCTTTGTGCCAGAGTGGAATTCAAATTACACATTGTGACAGATCACCCACCATGCCGCAGATTTCCCAACTGTCATAATGTGCTGTAATGGGGAAGATTAGGTCTGAGACAGAAAACCATAATAATGGATACTCTCAACTATTCCATTATGAACTGGGAAGACTCCTCATGTACCAACACCTGTGCTCAATGCATGTTGGATTCCATCAACCCCAATGACCTGGATCACAGTAGTCACACAAACAGGACTAACAGTATGCTACACATAGTAAGTCTCCAATGCCAATGTTATGTTTCCTAAGAGGAAAGCGGTGACTGTCATGGCACCCATACAGATGGATAATGCATGTGCAAATGCTGAATCCTACACAAATGAACCTTAAGCAGTCACATACGTGCAGTGATTGTGCCATTGAAACAGAACCAAGATTCAACCAAACACAAACAAAAAGGCAAACTGGTGGTACCATGCTGTAAACTGTACCACAGAAGGTTGTAACTGTTGCAAGAGCGAACACACATGAGTGTAGGTGACCCCTGGTCAGCCTCAGTAAGATGCAGATACACCATATAAAACCACACAAAGCTACTGTGAAACTAATCAGCCACATATTATGAGGCCAAGCACAGTGCATTCTATAGCTGTGTCATTAATCGTAATGGCAACGACAAGACCTGCCGTGCTGCACAGCACTATGGCATGAGAAGTACTGCATCTACAGAAATAGCACCTTTCATCCAGATAGGGTCTTGGAGAACCTAAACTCACTCCCATCTCCCCCCCAACAGGTACACTTATTTATATATCCATGTACACTACAGGGCCCCTGTAATAACAACTATGCAAGTACAAGCTGCACTCTCTAAAGCCATACATACAGCTTTCATGGGACCTGTCAACATCCCATCCTACACAAATGTAAGAACAATCAGCTATCCACATACACATCATGTTCAATCATAGCTCCATGTCAGGCTGTGTACACACCGAGTGGTGCACAGCAACAGTTATCACACCCCACAAAGGGGGAGACACCATTGATAATGGGAAATAGAGCACAACTACCCTGCTGAGTCTGGTCTGTAAGGCCATGAACCATGATCAACGTATTTGATGTACTCAGTACAGATGTAGATGACAGTAGGGTTGATTCACACTGCATATCATGACCTTGCCAGGTCATAGGACACCATCACCCATATTGTGTTCCAGCTACATTCAGTAAACTAGGTGTATATTCCTATGTCACAGGAGTGGTTGACAACTGGACTGCTGGCAGAACCAACACAACAGAAGGTGTCTGACTAATACACACACATCAAACCAGTGCCGGCCACAGTAATACAGAGTTCATTCCTGGTACTCCCCCTCTTTGTTATCTATACCACACAGAATAACACAGAAGGCATCTGCCTATTGATATTTGCAAATGACTATGAACTAGGAACAATAGTTGACTCAATGTGTGCTGAGTTCAACATACAGAAGGGCCTTTGTGTGTCAGATGTATGGTGTGTGTACGGCCATAATCTGACAGCTAAGTATTGCATTGTCATCCCCTATGTTAAAAACCCTGCACCCATGAACTTCCACCTAGGCAGCGGTCAACATAATGGCAACTGTGTGTATATGGAATGCAGCTGGACAGTAGTATTTCCTTTGATAGTTACTTCACCATGCCAGTCAGGTAGTGGTATGTGGCACCCATAATCATGACAGGGTGCCATCCATGAATATAGAGATAATTGTTCAGCCATACTCAACACTCATGTGACCCATACTAGATCACATATTTCCTTTAAGGGTTATTGCCCATGTGTAGATGGCCTACACTGCCCTTCCCAATCCCTAGCTCCACTATGTAGCATGCAGCCTACCCTGAATAAAGCCATGCCCAACACAGAGATGTTGGACATGCTACACTTAACACTCTGATCCCAAATAAACACATACTTCATGGACATCCATCTTGCTAGTAAAAGGATCACAACATGCCTGACAGATCTCTGTCCCATACACTTAACATACCCTTGCCATACTATGCACCCCTGTCTAGCAAAGCTGCACATCACCCCTCTCTGTGACATGGTGTGATGACCGCATGCCAAATATATCAGTAACCTAGTGGACCAGTTCTGTGGCACTGGTTGAACTGGCCACTGAACCTTACCTGTCTGTTGCCTACAGCTAGGTAACCTGTCTGCCTAGGCTCATAAATGGCCCACGGCATATAGCCTACTAGTTCACTATCACCATACATGCTATAGTTGATATCCAACCCTAAAAATACCATCAGGCTTGCTATTGTCCCATGTGTTACACATGTGCAACACAGGCAATACATGACAGGATGCTACACAGCTGTACAGTGCCATGTAGATGTATATGGCAAAACACATACATGCTTGCAAGTCTGCGGGGTCACAGGTCATGTCCCTAATGGCTATGTATGACTATATAAGTGACATATACACAGCATTAAAGTCGATTGCATTAATGTGAACATATTCAGGCATGTGCTGATAGGTAAAGACACCAGTGCAGGCAAACAGACATGCCCACATCAAGACAACATCCACATGGAGTATGAGCAATGTCATCACATGACACACACACATATATGGTGATAACATCACATCACCAGTAAGTGACAAATGTGTGAGACTTAAACATGTCAGTGGTGTAAGTGTCACGTAGATTTGAAAAAGACTTATTTGTAATCTTAATAAATGTGATACACATGTATGTTCAGCTGTACTTCTGTACTTCTCTGTGAGTTACTGTGACCTGTCTCCATCATTATGTCTTCCAGGTATGCCATGTAGCAGGCTGCCAGTGTACACCCGCTTGGAGGATGAGGTCCTCATCCCATACCTCCTCGACAACCATTCAACACTATTCAGCCATGTGCCACAGGATGGACAGCAGTGGGATGCCCTGTGTAAATGATGTCGGCTGTCACAATCGCACCTATCAGCAGGTGCCCTGACACTGCACTGACCTCATAAGATGGGCAAAACAGCGTGCTAATGCAATCACCAGGGAACACGGTGCAACAGGTGGGAGCCCACTTACCCAGCCCCCACTCATGTGTACCGAGGAGCTATTGGCCAACCTGGGGATACCTGCAGACCTCCATCCACAAGCTTTATCTGGTATTATGGAGGTGGGCGTCTCTCAACCACCGAGCCTGGAGTTGCCTGCTAAGTCAGTACTGCACATATAACACAACTATTTTTCACACAGTTGCATGTGTTACTGTACAATATGTAATGTAACATCATATGCAAGGCATGTATGCACACATGCCACATACTATAGTCTGATACTCTATGTATGCACAGATGTGCATACTCCATAGTATAGTGTATTGTACTGGCTTATGTGCTAACATGGACATTGCACCCTGTAGTTATCATACAGGTGTGAATAATGATCTTACTGCTGTGACACTCCTGTTTAGGGACCTCTGATATTTTGCAGCGACAGTAGCCTGTGTCAGGTGAGATTGTTATTATTTACCAGGCTTGATAATGCACAGATCATATTAACTGCATGCTATCTGCCATAACACACATACACATAATGTATGGAGGTCCTGTTAATAGACACTGGTCAGACTTGCAATGCATCACACTGGTTACCCATGTGAAACAATTGAAGAGTATATGAAATACCTACACTAAACCTTCCAAACTGTCATTGTCAATTGTGTGGACAACTGTGAATAGAATGGTGGAGGTGTGTTCCACTGTAGGGACAGGTACTACATATCAGCATTACACATGTTGGGAATACAAACAGTACTGTACAGAGAGCATATGTGTGCACACACTCTAAATGTGTCGGAGCTGGAGTATGACTGGCCCACAGGATACACCCTTGTGGATTATACCCTTGCTATGAATGTCATACAATGTCATGCGCTATCTGACATGTCAATCACATGTAATGGGATGACTGCAACACTGCTCAACTATCTTGCAAAGCATGATGTCTCACATCCCATACATACCACCCTTTGTCTGCATAACCCTGTCCTCAGTGGAGCATATGACATCTATGGGTGTATGTCATATGGAATAATACTGACATGTGAAATAGATGGCCATCACAACCAGGACAGAACATATGTACACATGACCATGGAGAATGATCAGAGACATGAAGCAACACACACACAGTAGAAGTGATGTACTTGTGTGTACACCCTGTTGTACATTGGCTCAACACAATACATGTATGGCCTTTGTGTAATGGTGATATTGCAGATTCTAAATACTAAACATCATACAGGCCTGTGCACAGCGTATGTAGGCATAACATGAAATCACCACATAACGTCTTGGACATCTTGAGTGTGTCATGACATGAATGCATTCAGCTATACAGTATCCAAATACATACATGTGTTGCACAACATACACATACAACCACATCAGGCCACAGATACAGTACATTCACCTTGCTGGTGTCAGACATCACTGTCATGCCTGCTCCTCATGTGTGTGAGGTACACAGATGGCATGTGAGACATAGAGTACTGCTAAGTTAGCCATGTGTGGGCATAGTTGCCAGGCATCAGTAATATGGTTACAGATGTGCAGGGGTGTTATCTGTATACCCTTCTGTGACCTGTGTCATTAGGGTTTAGTGTTTATACACCTCAGTGACGTGGGTCACATTCCACATTAGATATGTATTGTATGTGAACACAGTCATGGCTATGAACAGTGTCAGTAACTCACACTGTATAGCAATAGTAAAGCCACATGATGCCCTGCAATGGCTATGCACATCGGCTCAATGAACAGTATGTCACTGCTATTTGTAGGGCAGACAGACAACATTGCATCAGCTGAAGCCCCATGTTGGTATAACACGTCCCTGCATTGGGACACCAGTACTGTACTGTAGATTGGAAAGGACACCATTGTGTGACACATGTATGCATGTCATTCAACACGTCAGCAGAAGACATGTCATACTACATGTGATTGGCAAGGTCATATGCCACACATCAGGCTGGTGTACTGTAAACCTGTGCTGGTCTGTGGCACCATGGCAAAGTAGGGACAGCCATGTCAAATATGTGTGTACAGCCACATGCACAATTTCTGTAGACTCAGCTCAGGGGAAGGTGGAATAATGTTGAACAGACATGCACTGCTTTGGGGGAGATATGCAATCTAGGACTCAGGCAAACATAGTGTTCAGTCGACATAACCTTCTGCTCATGTCCTCACACATAGGGGCGGTGGCCAACAGAAAGCATCAGTGGCAGATGTACAAAGGTCAGCGATGGTCTGTTAACATATGGTGTATGTTGCACACACCATGGCAGTGTGGTGCAGTGGTGCAAAGTGCATGCATTGTGTTGCAGGTATGGGGCATAAGCTAACACAAATTGTGCAATACAGGTATGTATGCTAACCACCACTATAATTGTTTAAGGTGCATGCCATGTGCTATAATACATGCATGCTGTTGTGTGCAACTCAGGGATGTATGATAACTACCACTATAATTGTCTAAGCTGAATGCCATCTCCCATATCAACTGCATGTAGCGTGTGTCTGTGTGTGTCTGTGTGTGGCTGTGTGGTATAACTTGTAATGCACAGTTCTTGTCTTCCCCTCACAGGTGTTGATGTAGGTGCATTGCCCTCCTGCAGTCCACCTGATGTTAGTGTCCCCACAGACTCTAGCAGTGATGATGATAGTATGATTGAGGCACAGGCAGAGTTGTCAGGGGCTGAATCTATGCCATTGATTGCCATTCTACCTGTATCCTCCTTATCCTAGCACACAGTTCCCCTGCCTACACATATCCCATCCCCACTGACTATAGAGGAAGGACAGTTGGTGGGTGGTAGCATAGAACAGGGAAGTGTGGAGACTATGGAAGGTGTGCCTACACACCATGATCCCAGATAACTGACTGGTGATGTCCCACACAGGCATGTCCCAAGTGCTGCTCATAGGAGGACCACTGGCCAATATGCCCCTGTGAGACAAAGCACATCATCTGGAGTCACCAGATGCATGTTTCAGGCTGTAATGAAGGCACAGGCATGTGCTGAATGGCACAACAGAGAAGGTCTGAGGCTTCAGAGGGCTGCTGTCCATTCATTAACTGACAACTTCCAGGCAATTGCAAATGCTCACCATCATCTTGCAGATGTTTTGGATAGATGCTTGGGTGACATGGTGGGGGTCCTTGATCGTGGCATGTCAATACTCGAGCGTGGAATGTCTGTGCTGGAACATCTAGTAGGAGTGAGGCATTGGGCACGAGGACGTAGGTCGGTTACATCACCTGTTGAAGGTCTACGTGAACATGCTACTGCACATGCCCGCTCCCATAGTGGCAGTAGCAGCAGCAGTGCAGCTGGTGCTGTGCAGTCCACATCAGGACACAGCAGGCCACATGCGCATGGTCCTGGACGGTCCCAACAGGACACAATTCCAGTGGACATGTGTCATCAGACAGTACCTAATCTGGACCTCTGCCTGGTAGTGCCCGTGCAACCCCTGGCAGGCACAGGTCACATGGCCGTGGCCGGACACCATGAACTGTGAAACCTGCCTTTGTACAGTCTGCAGCTGTCAATAATACCCCTGTGTAGGCCAGCCACATGCCAGACCTCGTGCATGCATACACACACACACACACCAGAAACAAATGTAGGGCACCTCAAACACACACGCTTAACATCCACACACGCCCAATGATATCACAGGCCCTAACACACACACATGATGTCATCCAATGGTGCAGTCTACGCCTCTGGCAAACATTATCACCCTGTGCATATGATGATGCCTGTGCCACATCCCTGTCATCCACACCATCAGTGCAGGGACATGCTCATATGGTCTGATGCACAGGGTGAACATACTAGCTAGACAACTGTAGAGTAATATTGTTGAGTAGTGTTGACAGGCAGCAGACATACCATGTATTACAGTTTTAGAATGCATTTTGTACATTTGACAGCATGTATCATGTGTAACAAAACTAACAGCATGTTGATCTTAATGTTCTGCCTTCATCTATCAGATGTAGTTGCATGTGCCAGGGGATGTCAGTGTTTGCGGTTAGTGTCCCATATGTACATGTCGACTACTCACAGGTCTGTATGACAATACCTGCATGCACTTTGTAGCTTCCACATCACAGTTATAATCTCCCATGTTTCAATTATGTTTACTGTTCTAATGATCCAAGAGCATGATAGCTGTGTAGTAAGCTACTGTGTTCAGAGCCATCACATCCATAGTGGGTGACATCACAGGTATAGTTACCTGGAGCAGGGAGGAGGTAAAAGAGTGGTATAGCAGATGACAAGGATAAAGGCCAGTGGAAATAGTGGCTTCTCATTGGAAGCAGTAATACCTGCTGCCATGACAGCATGCAAACACAGACACACCCAGGGATTCACAGACACAGTATCACACACTCTGACACACACACACACACATTTGCCATTGTTCAGATGAGAACCCCTGCCTATGTGCATATCATCATTATAGTACTAGGCAATTACAAGACGTGCCACAAAGATTACACATGTACAGGTAGTCAGAATGGCCTAAGATCGAGGACATCAACAGGAATACTACAGTTTTTTTTGGCTTTTTTTATCTGCATTGTCCTCTCTGGCTTTCATTTAACTAGCTATAACTGTTTTTGTGTCTATCTGCTGATTTCTGAAGTATCTGCACTTAAAAGTAGCATTTTGGCCGACTCTGGTCAATTAATACTGTTTTTTTGTTAATTTAACTGCTGAGGCTGCCCACTAAAGTGTGCTAGCCTGTGTAAATCGATTTTACTGTTTGCTTAATTGCATTTCTGTGTGCTTTCCTGAAAAACAAAACAAAAAAATACTCCTTGTTTTCCGCCTTTGCTCGACTAGTTTGGACCAGTATACAGGCTTTGCTGTATTCTGGGCTGTGTGTAGTTCCTGTGTTGGCCATTGCCTTACTTGGATAGAAGAAAGTTTCTGAGCTCACCAGTGGGAGTGGGGAGCCTTGAGCAGCCTATCTGTCCCTGGGGGAAGTGACCTCAGCACTTGAGCTGTAAATTATTAGTTGCTTTGGACCATTTCTAGCTCTTTTCAAGTTCCCTGTATAAAAATCCGCCTCAGGGCATTTTTTTCTGGCTATATACCCAAGCAGAGCTTCACATGGTCCTGCAGAGGGGTCCTGGCAACAGAGAACTGAAAGAAGCGACCACTTTCCAGATTTAAGTATTTTTTGGCTTTTTTATCTGCATTGTCCTCTCTGGCTTTCATTTAACTAGCTATAACTGTTTTGTGTCTATCTGCTGATTTCTGAAGTATCTGCACTTAAAAGTAGCATTTTGGTCGACTCTGGTCGATTAATACTGTTTTTTTGTTAATTTAACTGCTGAGGCTGCCCACTAAAGTGTGCTAGCCTGTGTAAATCGATTTTACTGTTTGCTTAATTGCATTTCTGTGTGCTTTCCTGAAAAAACAAAAAAAAATACTCCTTGTTTTCCCGCCTTTGCTCGACTAGTTTGGACCAGTATACAGGCTTTGCTGTATTCTGGGCTGTGTGTAGTTCCTGTGTTGGCCATTGCCTTACTTGGATAGAAGGAAGTTTCTGAGCTCACCAGTGGGAGTGGGGAGCCTTGAGCAGCCTATCTGTCCCTGGGGAAGTGACCTCAGCACTTGAGCTGTAAATTATTGGTTGCTTTGGACCATTTCTAGCTCTTTTCAAGTTCCCTGTATAAAACTCTGCCTCAGGGCATTTTTTTCTGGCTATATACCCAAGCAGAGCCCCACGTGGTCCTGCAGAGGGGTCCTGGCAACAGAGAACTGAAAGAAGCGACCACTTTCCAGATTTAAGTATTTTTTGGCTTTTTTTATCTGCATTGTCCTCTCTGGCTTTCATTTAACTAGCTATAACTGTTTTTGTGTCTATCTGCTGATTTCTGAAGTATCTGCACTTAAAAGTAGCATTTTGGTCGACTCTGGTTGATTAATACTGTTTTTTTGTTAATTTAACTGCTGAGGCTGCCCACTAAAGTGTGCTAGCCTGTCTAAATCGATTTTACTGTTTCCTTAATTGCATTTCTGTGTGCTTTCCTGAAAAAACAAAAAAAAATACTCCTTGTTTTCCCGCCTTTGCTCGACTAGTTTGGACCAGTATACAGGCTTTGCTGTATTCTGGGCTGTGTGTAGTTCCTGTGTTGGCCATTGCCTTACTTGGATAGAAGGAAGTTTCTGAGCTCACCAGTGGGAGTGGGGAGCCTTGAGCAGCCTATCTGTCCCTGGGGGAAGCGACCTCAGCACTTGAGCTGTAAATTATTGGTTGCTTTGGACCATTTCTAGCTCTTTTCAAGTTCCCTGTATAAAAATCCGCCTCAGGCGTTTTTTGTGGTTGGGCATAGCACAGCAGCGGTTATACAGGTTTAAACTATTTCTGGCTCCGCCAAGTCTGCTCTTCAGTTTTTCACTTAGAAAGCTCTACTCAGTCTATTTAGCTGTATATATTAGCACTGTTTTCGGGACTTCTGGTCTTAGCAAGCACTCTTATAATAAAGTAAGCACTCTTATACTAAAGTAAGAACTACAGCCATCCACTACCCCCTGTGAATACCCACTTACCTTAAAGGCACAGCACTCATTATAATATTCTAGTATGTCGAGTGGTAGACCACTAGCATCCTCTCTTGTTCAGCTGGTTAACCTGGGAATCTTAAGACAATGTTACAATTGTCTCATGTACACAGACAACCCTCTCCTCCTTCCTACTAACACAAATACTTGTGAGAGATGCAACTATATAGCCAGACTGGAGGCTGAACTCTCTCAACTCAGGACTGGCAAGACCAGACAGGAGGAGAAGGTACCCACACCCGAAGCAAAACCGGTCACACATAAAACCACCACCACTACAGACCAAACACATAAGAACACAAAGACATACTCGGAGGCTCTTTTAAAAAACTTACCAAAACAACAGAGGCCTCCAAAGCTGACTCCCAGAAATACACCCCCACAAAACATAACACCTACAACACATACCTCAAACAACAGGTGTGTCACACAATCACAGCCCCTAAGGCAAAACACTATGCCAGAGACATTAGTAATAGGTGACTCTATAGTCAGACACACCGACGTTCCACTTACCAGGCTGAATAAGGAGAGGGTAACGGTGAGCTGCCTATCGGGAGCTAGGATCCGCCACATTACACACACACTCAGGTCACTCCAAAGCAAGTACAAGTATGATGCAGTCATTGTCCATGCTGGTGTGAATGACCTGAGACGTACCTCCCTGGACTACATGAAAAGAGACATTGAGGAGCTCTCCGATTATGTAGCCCAGACTGGTATGACCCTGACCCTGAGCAGCATCCTGCCTTCACCAAGAATGATGCCTCAGTACAAAGACAAAATGATCAATTTTAACAATTGGCTTAATCACTGGTGTCATTCTAGGGGGATCCAATGTCTGTCAGCCTGGGATGACATGCTGGACAAGCCGCATTGCAAGGGATGGCTTGCACCTGTCACCACTGGGCTTCCGGATACTGGCCAAGGCTCTTGCCACCCCATAGTGCCTTTTTAGGCAATGCTCAAAAGACAAATCCACCTCCGTAAAAACAAAATGGAAAAAATTAAGGGTAATGCTGCTCAACGCCAGAAGTCTAAATCTCAAGATGCAGGCACTCAAAGCACTTCTCAGTATGGAGAACATCGATGTCTGTGCAGTAACTGAAACCGGTTCAAGGCTCCTGATAGCACTCCAGCTACCAGGCTATACCTCATATCATGCTTTTCGGCCTCAAGTTCCAGGCGAACCACAAAGGAGGGTGTCCATTTTCATAAAGGACACCTACACCTCTCGATTGGTGGCTACCCATGAAGCATCAGAAACCATACAAGTTTTACTCACCATAGGCAAACTGCCATACAACTGGTCGCATGTTATAGAACACCCTCCCAATCCCAGGAATCCCATCAAGCATTCCTGAAAACACTGGAGGATATGAATGTCACACCAAACACCATCATATTGGGTGACTTCAACTACCCCAACATAGACTGGGCCCACTATTCTAGCCCTAACACCCTAGCCCAAAGATTCCTGGAATTCATTAACTCAAATGCTATGGAGCAACTGGTCACTTCTCCTACGAGGAGAGATAATATACTTGACCTGATTATCACAAACATGGGGTCCAAATGCTCCGACCGGATATAAACCCCTCACTAGTAAGATCTGACCATAAACTGATCACGTTGGATGTACATATCCCACCCCCACCCCCAGAACAAAAGACTACAGTGAAAAACTTTTCAAAAGCTGACTTTACACTCCTTAAGTCAGAAATGATATCCTTTAAGCCTACTGGGTTAATGGAAACCACATCCCAAAATGCTGAATCCTACACAACAGCCTTCTACGGACATCTCCAAGAATGCATGGATCAAGCAATCCCAACTAAAACCAAGACCCTCTCCACCAAGGAAAACGCCGGTTTGGTGGACCCCAGCTATAAACAAACTGTACAACAAAAGAAGGAAGCTACTGCAGGACAAAGCCAAATCCCACAAGGGAAAGGCTTCCCTGATCAGCACAAGTAAAAAACTACATTCTCTCATAAAAACATCTAAAGCCAACTTTGAGAGAAAGATTGCCAAGGATACCAAAGACAATCACAAGGCCTTCTTCAATTATGTCAGAACCTTGGGAGGAAATTCTCAGATATGCTCTGAGTTGGTACACAATGATAAAAAATTCACTGACCCTACCGACATTGCCAATATTCTGGCAGATAGGTTCAATGCAAATTTCTCCCCTCCCTCACCCCCTAAAGATGTAGTAATTATCCCTGCTGAATGTAACCTACCTGTCATCTCAGACATACAGGTGAAATCAGCACTCAACAAAGCAAAAAACACAGCATCTATGGGACCTGATGGTATCCCCGGTTGCGTGTTACGTGAACTTCAAGATGAACTAAACCCGCACCTAAAAATGCTATTCAATCTTAGCCTCACTACAGGATATGTACCTGAACACTGGCGCACAGCAACAGTGGTCCCACTCCACAAAGGGAGAAATTCTACTGACCCTGGTAACTACCGCCCATAAGTCTGACCAGCCTGGTCTGCAAGGCTATGGAAAGAATCATCATGGAACTCATAAATGGCGATATTGGAGATCTGCAGACCCTTGATCCCACCCAGTTCGGTTTTGTAAAAGGCAGATCCTGCCTCTTAAACCTGGTTGACTTCTTCGAGACAGTCACTAGTGCCATCGACGAGGGCAAGGCTGTCCACACTGCCTACTTGGACTTGGCTAAAGCCTTTGACACGATACCACACTCTGGCATCATAGACAAGCTCAGCAGCCTAAATGTAAATCCATATGTCACAAGATGGGTAGCAAACTGGCTAAAAAACAGAACCCATAAGGTCAAAATTGCTGGAGCCATGTCAGACTCAAAACCAGTCATGAGTGGTGTCCCACAGGGCTCGGTCTTGGGACCACTCTTATTCGGCATTTACTTCTCGGATGTGAAAGCAAATATGGGAGGATTATGGCTGACAAAGTTTGCAGATGACTGCAAACTGGGTGCCATAGTTGATTCACCTGCTGACACACACATCCTACAGAAAGGTCTCACTGAAAAGGACAACTGGTGCCGGAATCATGGCCTCAAACTTAACGCCAAAAAATGTATAGTCATCCCCTTTGGGAAAAACAAAGTACCCACAAATTATCACATAGACAATAACCCACTGAGTAATGGAAGAAGTAATCAGAGACCTGGGGACTCAAGTCGATAGTGACCTCTCCTTTGACAACCATGTTGCCAAAGTGGTCAGAAAGACATTCTACCTTGCCCATCTCATCATGAAGGGATTCTCATCCAGATCAAAGGAGGTCATTGTACCTCTATATTCCTAACTTGTCAGGCCCATGATTGAATATAATGCTCCATTTGGGATGTATCTCACCCGGCACATGCAACAACTGGAAAGACCCCAGAAGTACCTCACCAAGAGGATCATGGGTCTCAAACATGTGCCTTATCCAGCTAGATTAAAGAAACTCCAGTTCTATTCAGTAGCATACCACCTGCTCAGAGGTGATTTGTGCCTGACATATAGGGCCATGTCCAACCAAGAACTGATGGACATGCTCCATCTCAAAAAATCCAGATCCACCAGAACCACGCGAGCTAAAGATTTCAACCTCTGCACAAATATGAATAAAACATGCTGGAGGGATAGATTCATAACACAGAGGTTACCCGTACTCTGGAACAAAATCCCAGTTCATGAGAGACAGAGCCCTTCATTGGCACTGTTCAAGAAAAATCACGATGCATGGATGGGAGATCATAAGTTTACCCCGGGAGTCACCTCAGTGTCACTACTAGACAGAGGTATAGTTTACTAAATAATGGGGTCCCACATGTGTCACTACTAGAGAGGCGCAACTATATAATACGGGGTGGCATAAGCCACATCATTGTTGGCTAGGCTTGTAAATGTCCCAGGGCAGATAGCCTAGTACACTACTATGAAACTATGAAACTATGCAGTGAGTGTATGTAGGGAGGGGGGTTCATCAGTAGGCTATGTAACAACAAGTCATACCCCAGGATGTACATGTTAACAGGTGGTTAGAATGCACATCTAAGATTCATGATATCAACAGGGATACCAGATTGCATTGAGTGGATGGGGGGAGGGGGCATTAACATTTCACTATGATAAAATACAGCCTCACTCCAGGGACCAGACAGCCATACACAGGGACAGCCATGCACACACACACACACACACACACACACACACACACACACACACACACACACACACACACACAAACACACACTGTGGCATTCACAAAGATATACACCTATGTCACACACATACAGACACTTGACATGTGTGAGGATCAACCACCTGCCTATGCCTATCTTTCTACACTTCACTCTGTACTGATGTCAACAACAGTGTTCAGGAGAGTGAAAACATGTGGGATGTATTCCCAACCATACATGACATATATGGACACACACCCACACATGCCAGTACTATGAATCAAACACCTGCCTATCTCATGATAGGTATTACAGACATACAGCACTATTGCATTTGCTACAAAGCTTACTGACTCTTTCCTGTGCCATCTGTGCTGATATATGCACAATATATGCACAGGGAAGGTATTACTGTTACAGGTGTCAAGAGGTTTGCCTTCAGTGTCACCCTTACTGCATTCTACATTGTCTGTCTTCCACTTCAATTAACAAAACCAGACCTTAGCAGTTACACAGGTTATTGTAGGAATGGTTGTAACACACCAGTGAGCTGTCCTCAGTAATCATTCATCTGCAAAGTAGCCCCATCACTTAGTAGTCATGTCTAAACATCTGTCCATACCTCATGTACAGCTTACTGTACTTTGAGCACATCACCATATACAGTTGGCAATGTTGAAGCTGTATTGCAACAGTATGTACTAAGACAACAGTCACCTTCAAACATCAGACACTGCACACACATGGAATCTAAACAAACATCAATACATGTACACATATGCGGTCTTCATCAGGAAGTGTACTAGCAGGTCAAGAGGATACATTCCACACCTTCCCCACGCCATGTGTGAAACATAGCCGAGCATTACACCATAATGGATGTTGTATTCATGTACTGGTAGGACACAACCACCTTCAATGAGTAGCCAAGTGTACATATATGACAACAGCACATATCAGCAAGACACACACAGCATTTTTCCATGTCATGCTCCTACAAACTGTTACTTGACAGTGCCATGGTGAAGCCAGGGCACTGTAATGGTCAACAATGAACACATTTTCTTTGCCACACACACCTCATGTTTAATGGAAGAGTGCCAGCAATGTGATCTGTTAGAGCTAGGCAGTACACTTATTCAAGCATGCGCAAGGTCTGTGGCTTGTAAACATCTCACCCCAGCACATACTGGTTATTGTGGTACCAGACAGGACACAGCATGCATGGCTTGCAATTGTTGACATGGGGTATATGTAGGAGCTGTGGGCACACATGGTTGTACATGTCATGAACATATCACCTGTTACTACTCAGGAACATACAGAGCAGAGCTGGATTT
Source organism: Protopterus annectens (assembly GCF_019279795.1). Taxonomy (NCBI): domain Eukaryota; kingdom Metazoa; phylum Chordata; order Ceratodontiformes; family Protopteridae; genus Protopterus; species Protopterus annectens. Next base: position 1,890,927,337 of record NC_056726.1, read on the forward strand.
CCCTGAGTCTGTCAATGCAGGCCTTGTGTAAGTCCTATGATCCTGTTATTTGGGTATGTCTGTAGGCATTGCATTAGGTGGACATGTCTAATGACATACATGCCACATGGGTTGTTGTATGATATGATAGGTGTCATGGGTGACCAGTAGAGAGCGAATATTACCTCTCTTATTATAGGTATCAAACCTTATGTACTGTTAGCATGCTATCTGCCATGTGTGTAATGACTGTAGCCATCTGTATGGAGAAAGGATAACAAAAGCTACGATAATGTCATTTATGTTGTATGAGTGTGGGATGTACATATCCAGGGCAGGTACAGTTAGGTCATATCCAACCATGAGGGTGTTGTTTACTGGTGTACAGAACAGTCGACTGTGTTAATGCTGACAACATCCAAGGGACCCTGATATGTGTACAACTGAGCTGGTTACAAACAGTGGTATTATTGCATTGCATAACACATTATGCAGCTGTGTCTGAACATGTGTACTTTGCACAGTTGATGTAGGCCTAGGTACAGTACACCAATCAAAGCTTATTTGGTGGTCTACCATACTATGTCATACCACATATGGATGTGTGTTGGTAGTCTTGGGACAAGGTGGTGGATGTATATGAGGATACAACCTAGAATGCAGCGTTTGCCACTGTCACCTGTACCTGACTCATTTGTGATGAGTCATGTCGGAGTAGTGGTCTTTACATGTGAGTAGCCTTAATGAATATGTGGACACCACCACCTGAAATGGTCCATACCAGTATTATGGCCCACATGTCTGGATCTGAGTTATATGGTGGTAGTGCAATTGTGCACTACAGAGCCATCAGCCAGGTGTTCCTCACTGCACAGATGTCAGTATTCCCCATTGTAGGTTCTACATTGAGCAAATGGATTACTAAAGCCACACATCTAGCACTGGTTAACATAAGCATCCAATGCAATTGTCTTGTAGGTGTCAGGGTGTTACCTCTGTGTGTAGGACATTTGCCTTGGAATGTGATTATATGGGTAAATGCACCCTAGGTATTATCCACACTCACTTGAAACATGGATGCATGTGCTCTGTGTTGAAGGCTTGTCATTCAGTCATGACAGCCTGGATTGACAGACACTGGACAACCTGATAATAACAGCAGGACATTGGCTCATTGTTTTGGTCTAGCAGTTGCTACTCATACCATGACATCACTGCGAGTGGCAGTAATGTGCTTGGTAGCAAACACCACATGTAAGGTGATGGACAGCAGCAGAAATTGTGTATATAACCAATGTGAGATATACTTAGGGTAGCAGTCCTGCTAATAATGACAACTACTAACACAGCCGGGAGAGGTCATCTTGACACCTGCACCTCAGTACCATTGCACAATGTGGCTTACACATTATGCTTGCACATGCCACTGTTCCAAGTATAATGCCACTGTCCACAACCTGCTATCAATATATGCCTTTGAGGGCAACAAGGTGTGTGACACATGCTGTAGGTAGCATCCGCCTGTGTGTCCCATTTAACCTATTGTCTGTCACGTCCACACATGCATGCTTATGTATACTTAACATATATATGTCAGTACTTCATGTACATGTATGCATGTGTATCACACAGCATAGACACAGATATATAATTTAAGGACCACATACAGGTATCTGGTAGTAAACCAGTATGATGTGCATATATACTGACAGGTAAGATGTACATAGCTGTAAACCTGTGTGTTTACAGTAGGAGTCCATTACAATGTGTTCTGTGCATGTAAGTGTATGAGCATGCACATTGTGGCCTTCTGTGGTTAGAATCAGAGTGCATCCCAAACAGCTCTGTGCTACTAAGTGTATGAGCGTACCCACTGCCACCTTGTGTAATATGAGTCAGTGCATCCAACAAGCCCTTGGTTACTAAGTGTATGATCATGCCCAGTATAACCTTGTGTAGTTGTAGTCATAGTGCATCCCAAATGGCCCTGTGCTACTAAGTGTATTAACATGCCCACTATCACCTTGTGTAATTGGAGTCAATGCATCCAAACAAGTTCTGTGATTCTATGTGTATGAGCATGACCACTGTAACCATGTATAGTGATAACAGTTGTCCATTTCCCAGATGGGCATACTCCAGTTCAGGTTTCTGTTGTGCTACAACTATACCTCTCAGGCCTACCTATGTACTACCTGCAGATGATGTGTCTTGTTTGTGCATACAGGTTGTAATGGACACCTACTTTAAACACACAGGTTTACAGCTATGTACTTCGTGACTCTCAGTATCCCTGTTGTTGTCCTCAATCTTAGAAGGGCATTCTGACTGCCTTGGAATGTGTAATCTCGGTGGCGCGTCTTGTAACTGTGTACTACTGTAATAGTGATCTGTAGATAGGCAGGAGTTCTGATCCCACCACTGGCAACTGTGTACATGTGTGTGTGTGTGTGTGTGTCAGCAAATGCCTTAGTGTGTGTGTCAGCAAATGGCTGAGTGTGGTTGTGTATTTGTGTCTGCATCCTGTCATGAGAGTGGGTTTTGCTGCATTCCAAAGAGATACCACCTTTTGCACTGGCCTTTATCCTTGTCAACAGCTAAACCTCTCTCTTCCCCCTCCCCTCTCCCAACTGCAAGTAATCAGTCCTGTGATGTCACCCAGCTCAGAAGTGGAATCAGAGTAAGTGTAATGGTATGTGTTCTGTGGCACATACCCTAAATGCATACCACTGTACTAGTTACCTTTACATAGGCAAGATGTGTATGCACAATACTGGCAAGTGTGTGCGTGTTTGTGTGTGTGACTACCCTGTAGCCAGGCATACACATGTGTAATGTCTTTTAACATGCTGCACATCATGGTAGCCATCTGTGATGACTGATGTCTACAAAGTATTACATAGTTAGGAATGGTAAAGAATACACAGTCAAGCACGACTACAGTTGGGTATGTTAGTTGCTTGTGCCACTGTCAAGCAATGACACAGAAGTGGTCACCAGGGTTGAAGTCCATACCCATCATTCCCCTACCCAAACTCTGCAATCCCTGGGGTAGATTACATTAGCCATCATTCCCCACCCCAAACTCCACATACACAACAACCATCCCATTTCTGGTGAACTGATTAAGATTTAAATGTTATAACACAAGAGATGCCTCTGTTTTGTGTACATGTCAATTCCTTTGGAACTCTTCTGTGTCACAAAGGGTGTTCAGACATGTGTATATATATATATATATATATATATATATATATATATGTGTGTGTGTGTGTGTGTGTGTGTGTGTGTGTGTGTGTGTGTGTGTGTGTACACATCCCGTAGGTGCATATATATATATATATATATATATATATATATATATATATATATATATATATACACATATATATATATATATATATATATATATATATATATATATATATATATATATATATATGTAGTTATGACAGTTGTACAGATGTAGACTTGTCTTTGTTGTTTCACAGAGTACAGTACATTCAAGGGTACTGTACATATGTACACAAAGTGACTGTCCCATTTGTTTCCAGTACTGTGGAATACCTGTAGTAAGATGTGCATTATAAAATCCATGCAACATGTATACAACCCAAATGGCTTAATGATAAGTCCAGGGAACTCTGTGTGCATGGCCCATGGTTCAAAACCTGCAAACCTTGTTGATACTGTCAATTAGGACTGAATAAGACACTTTTAAGTGGGTGTAATTGTGTTTTCGTGACAATAAGCAGCGTGTACACGCAGGTAACAGACGTACAACTCGCAGTACACTTGAAATGCCCTTCTTTGGCAATCCTGCTGATGTCACCCACCTACGAATACACCTCTGGGACTGCTGTAACCCAATAATCTCTGTGGCACGTGTTGTAACTGCATAATGCTGTAGAATGGTAAACTACTTTGGTAGGTGTTTTAATCCCAGACAGTCCAACTGTGTGTGTTTGCCTGAGAAAGAAATGATGCTTTTTAGAGTATGCACACTGTTTACAATTCACATACTTACCTTTGGTAATCCTGCTGATGTTGCCCACCTAGAAATACTCCTTTGGGACTACTGTAACCCAGTATTCTCCGTAGCATGTGCTGTAACTGCATACTGCTGTAGTGTGATAAACTAGTTAGGTAGGGGCTCTATTTCAAAACAGGCCAACTGTGTGTGTGTGTGTGTCTGTCTGTCTGCCTGAGAAAGAAACAATGCTTTTTAGAGTATGCACATTCTTTACAATTCAAATAACCACCTTTGGCAATCCTGCTGATGTCACCCACCTAGAAATACACCTCTGGGACTGCTGTAACCCAGTAATCTCTGTACCTCATGCTGTAACTGCGTCATGCTGTAGTGTAACAAACTAGTTAGGTAGGGTTTCTATTCCAAGATAGGCCAACTGTGTGTGTGTCTGTCTGCCTGAGAAAAGAACAATGCTTTTTAGAGTATGCACACTCTTTACAATTCACATAACCACCTTTGGCAATCCTGATGATGTCACCCACCTAGTAATACACCTCAGGGACTACTGTAATCCAATAATCTCCTTAGCGCATGCTGTAACTGCGTAATGCTGTAGTGTGATAAACTAGTTAGGTAGGGATTCTATTTCAAGACATGGCAGGTGTGTGTGTGTGTGTTTGACAGTCAGACCCTGTGTGGAGGTTGCTATGGGTGTCTAACCACTGGACATGTTTTGGAGCGGATTTTGTAGTTTTCCTATATGGTGTCCATATTATATATCACAATGTCCACCTCATGAAGAGTACAGATGTCAATCAGCCAATGGACTGTGTTGGCAAGCCATACCCCTACATCTGGCAAAAGGCCTGGTGAACAAAGTATGCAACCCTACTATTACCCGGAATACGTTCTGAACCCATGTGTCATACACAAACACACTTGCCTAGAATATCCCGCTATGTTGCTAGTACCCTGTACATTGATGACAGACAGTAGGCATGGTGTGATTGCAGTGGGCTGCAGAGGGCATGGCACCCTGTCCAGCAGTACAATTGGCACATAATTGCAGACAATGTGCCTTCACTATGTTCCCCGCTGGATGCCTGCAACATATGTGGTGCCATCAAATGTGATCCACAAAGGCCATACAATGCCTTACACACATGCCCTGTATGGACAGATGCCACCGACACCAGGGAATACCTGCATCATACTACCAATGCAGGTGCAGGGTCAACCTGCTGTCTATAAGCAGGTCCTGCCACACCAGGCCAGTATTGGCATATCTAAGGATAACAGTCTGTGTACACAACATGTGCCAGCCAAACCAGGTACACTTGTACATGTCACTGTACATTATTGCGGGATGTGCACATCCCAGGCAATGTCCATGTCAAGGACTATCAAACACAGACATGGCATGCATTGCAAAGCAATGGCAATACACAATGGTAACCAGAATGACAGGACAGTTCATACAATACCCATCTGTGTGGGACATTGCAGACACTACACCCCTGAACCACACTGCACACCATTGTCAGGTGGTGTGATGCCAAGGATTACCCCTCACCCAGCCTTGCATAGCCATCCTGCACAGCCAACCACTACACACCCATGAAGCAATGCACACATGCATGTCAGTACTAGCACCTTGTGTCTGCGTGTGGAGTATGATGCTCCCAACCAGTCACACCCAGTATAACTCCCATTGGCATACCAACTGATGTCAGACACGTTCACTTGCCCTAGCCCATAGAACCTCTGGATATCCCCTGTGGTGCATGTAGTACTTGTGCATTACTGCAGTGTGGCAAACTAAGTAGTTAGGAAGTGTATTTGTGGGCCTGGCAAAGTATGGCAATATGTCTGAGTCCCTTAGAGAGTGTGGTTGTGTTGGCAATGACATCTGTTCATGTGGACAGCCATGTGTGCTACACCTAATGTGTGTCTACTATATCTGTATTGCAGATGTCGCTCACCAGCACACATATATGTTCTTACAGCACACCAACATCTCACCTTTGTGGCACATGGAGTAACTGCATGCACTTGTAATAATAATGGCTAGTTAGTCAGGGCTTTGAACCCCTGTACTGGTAGGTGTGTGACAGATGATGCTTAGGTTTTAGTCTCCAAGCCCTTCTCTGATGTACTTTGCCTCTGTCTGTCCCTCCCACACACTCTCTCTGGTGGATGTGGAGTTGTACACCTGCTCAGCAGCAGCTTGTGTTTTGTAAGGGATGGTCGTGATCAGGTGATGGCCTCTGCACCTATTGCAGTCCTCCTCCAGCTGATTGTATGTGGAACAGCTGTGGTGATGTTCCCATAGCCAATTGCATGGAAACACAGTACAAGATCTAGGAACATCATGTTGGTGTATGCCCATGACAGTTGCTGTGAGTGGAACCGGGATCTCATGTTTGGTAAACGGCATCACAGATGATATCTGAATATTCCTCAAACAACATACACAGTGGAAAATAGCCTAAAGACAGGAGGGTGATGTGCCAGACATGACTACAGCATGTAAGTGTAGCTATGCTTCATTGAGACTACTGCCAGTTAAACAAGTTGTGTGGTAGTGGCTATTCTGCATGTTTTAAAACTGACAAGTCAGTGCTCTGTTTGTGAGGGAACTCCCATCTGTAGGGCCATCTGTGGACTGGTGAGTGTGTGGAACCATTTGTTTCCTGTGTTACTCGCTGAACACACATCTGTGAACTGCAGAAGCATAGTGTGAGGATTGCAGTCAGTACATGGATAGTGATGAGAGTTACTGCCATTGCATCCCTGATTGGGCATATGTCACATGAAACAGTGGTATGACAGTCAATGTCTCAGGTTCTCACAGTGACATGCCAATAATGGGCCACTGTTCGTAGCTGCAGTCACAAGTCTTCTACACATTGTACAGATGTCATGCAGTATATATGCATGTGTTGTGCTCACTCTGCAAATGTATACCATCTGTTGTGCTGGGTTGATGATCATATCTATGCATGCTGTTATAAGTAATCCTGAATGCTGTTGACTATTACTAAGCCATATCTGAGTTAAAACTGCAACACCATAGGCAGTATGGGTTTGGAGGTCCCGGCAGAACCTCCTGTCCCACTTCAGCTGGCCATGACACCAGGCACCAGCACATCTGGGGCCCAGATTTGGACCTCCACCTCTGTTGGCTCTGCACCACCTTCTGGTGGAACCGCCACTGAGGATAGGGCTTGTCCCCCCTGGGAGCAGGTCCAGACAGGAACATATCCGCTGTTGAACAGTCCTGGACGTGGTATGTAGGGGGCTCAATAAGGGGTTTTGAAGCCAGATACGCCAGCTCGAGGGCAAAGTGTCACATTTAGAGGGTGAGCCTGCCCCTCCTAGACAGCCCCCAGCACAGCCACCTTTGCGGCTGTTTTGGTGGAGTGGTGGCTGCCCATGGCTGGGGACCTCCATCCCACTGTTTCCACCTGGGAGCTCATGGGCTTGTGACTGCTGAATACTTCTCCTCATCCAAGGTGTATCCCCCCACATGTGTCATATACCGACCCTGTATGCTGTCTTGTCTGTCATCCTACCCAACCTATCCTCCATGAGCATACCTACTCTCCTTCCCCCACATCCCACTCTCACCCTATGGAAACAAAAGGCCAATCTGTTCCTAGAACAACATTTGCCCCATACATAGCTGTCCATTTCACACACATGTCCACTGGACACATGTAACCTTTTTAATTTGCATCACAGCATACTCCAGTTGTCCTCACCCCTGTCTCTCAAGCACACGATCCTGGTATGCACATGACTCCTAAAGGTTCCAGGTATATGTGATGCAGATGACCCCATTGTACACACAACACTACCGGTCCCTCTATGGTTACCCCATTTACCTTTTTCATGATGATGATGTCGCACACAGCACCTTGCAAGAGTACTGTTCTCACATAATGATTGGACAGGATCTGTTGTGTTAATGTAAGTAAAATGGACAGAGTGATGCATTTGGCCAATGTACAAATGTCTGCGTGTATTAATGACACATGTCTGTCTAAGGGAGTCTTGATATTACATAGGACAACACCACTACATAATACAGGTGTTGCTGGTGTTTCCCTTTTCATTTCTTTTTAATGCTTTGTTGTCACATGGGATGTTCTTGATATATCTATATATATGTATGTATCTATATCTGGACATAAACACATATATCTACATGATGGAATACATTTCCTATACTGGTGAATGACTGTGCTGGATGATATGTTTGTGATAACATCCGATGTCGTTATATCTGCCATTGGCTGTGGTATGCAGCGTCCTGGTTTCGAGCCTTGCAGAGGCTGTTTATTTTGTTGTTGGGCAGAACAAGGCCATTGGATACGGAGTGATTAAGGCACATTAAAGCAGTTGTGAGCGGGTGTGCATGGCTTTGAGTGCAGCTAAGCAATGCTAACCTCTGGTTACAGTTTCTTACACTCAGTTAGCCTCTACATTGCTTTATCAGTGTGATACTCGCATACCGGTGACCAAATAGGCTTACACCCACTTGCTCCCGCACTTGCAAATGCACTGCATTTGGTGTTTGCATCTGACACTCACACCCCTGGGTGGGAGTGAGGACTATGATATTACCTTGTGATGCCTATTACATCAGATTACATGCCTACAGTATCGGGAATGGCTGCCCATTAGGCGTAAGCATGCCGTTCGACTGTACGGAATCCACTGCCTATCCAGAGTTTGATTCATACTACTGGTGTGTTCCTCTTACAATCTTCACCTGTCTGGCTATTACATGGGAAATGACACCATTCAATACAAACAAGTAATTGGGTTTTGGAACCCACATCCTTCAGCCGAGTCATGCTACTGCATACCTATTATTCTATCATCTTTCTAAGGTTGTAAGTGGAATATGTGCTTTCTGTCCCTATCAGACCTCTCAAACGATTGGGGACAAATATCAAATGAATCAGGAACAAGTCATGACAACATCAGGGACACATTTAAAATATTAGTGCTATTAACCTGACACACTGACAGACTCAAAGCATATGAATTAATACACATTTTCTGAGGTAAATGATGTTTATAACTCTTAATTGTTGTCATATCTGTATATGTATGCATACATGTATATATTTATATATTGCTGTCTATATATATATATATATATATATATATATATATATATATATATATGATGTATATATATATTTATATATATATATATATATATATATATATATATATGATGTATATATATATATATTTATATATATATATATATATATATATATATATATATATATATATATATATATGTATATATATATATATATATATATATATATATATATATATATATATATATATATATATATATACAATATATGTCATACATTGTCTCGACCCATGGGTCATCAGGCTTTCCCACCCTTGTATTCCGGGTATGTACACACCTCAGCCAGAATGTTTGGCGTATCACCTTCTTTTTGTCTTGTCACTTTTTGGGGTGTCCCACAAGGGACGATCCTGTCTGTGTTCCAAGATTAGATTTCACGGGTGCACTGTGTACCCCCCCCGGTTGTATCCTGCCTGTGGTCTGGGGAGCAGTGGACTATTTACATTGCTTGTGGGTTTGTGTGTATGTTTCCTGTGTCCGACTTGGGGGGGGGGGTGGAAGGTCATGCTATGTGTTTCATGTTTCTTGCTTGGGCCCCTCACTTCCATTGGCATAGCCTGGGAACATATGTCATTCTTGTGTGCTGTTTCCTATCCTAACTGTATATCTGTGTCTATCTACGCACACACACACACACACACACACACACACACACACACACACACACACACACACACACACACACACACACACACACAAAGATATATATATATATATATATATATATATATATATATATATATATTTATATATATATACGTATATGTTTGCAGCTATATATATATATATATATATATATATATATATATATATATATATGTATATGTATGCATAGTTTTTATATATATATATATATATATATATATATATATATATATATCTATATACGGGACTACTTCACTTCACCGACACGCCACAAAGCCGACACCCAAAACACCGAGACCAAAAGAATGAAAACACACAATACCGACAACTCACAGGCTAACACGGAAGGACTGTGGCTGACCAAGTTCGCAGATGACTGCAAACTGGGTGCCATAATCGACTCTCCAGCCGACACAAGCATCCTACAAAAGGGCCTCATAGAAACAGACAACTGGTGCCAGAGCCATGGCCTCAAGCTAAACACCAAAAAGTCTATAGTCATCCCCTTTGGCAAAAACAAAGTGCTCACAAATTACCACATAGGTGGTAATCCATTAAGTACGGAAGAAGTAATTAGGGACCTGGGGACCCAAGTTGATAGCAATCTCTCATTTGACAACCACGGGGCCAAAATGGTTAGAAAAACATTTTATATAGCCCACCTAATCATGAAGGGATTCACATCTAGATCAGGGGAGGTCATCGTGCCTCTTTACTCATCCCTCATCAGGCCCATAATTGAGTACAATGCCCCTTTTGGGATGTACCTTACCAGACACCTACAGCAACTGGAAAGACCCCAAAAGTACCTCACCAAGAGGATCAAAGGGCTCAAACAGATGCCATATGCTGCCCGGTTAAAGAAACTCCAGCTCTACTCAGTGGCATACCGCCTGCTCAGAGGCGATCTGTGTCTGACGTATAAAGCCATGTCCAACCCGGAATTAATGGACATGCTGCACCTCAGAAAATCCAAATCCCATCGAGCTATGTGCTCGAGAGACTTGAACCTCAGCACTGAAATAAATAGGACATGCTGGAGGGACAGATTCATAACCCAGAGGCTCCCTTCACTCTGGAATAAAATCCCAGTCCAGGTTAGGCAGAGCCCCTCATTGACTCTCTTCAAGAGGAATCTTGATGAGTGGAGGGGAGACAGTAGATTTACCCCGGGTATCACTTCTGTGTCACTGTTAGACAGAGGCACAGTATACTAACCTCGAAAAAGGGCATAGCAAAATTCATTTAAAATGGGTGGCGAAAGCCAAACACACTCTGGCTAGGCTTATAAATGCCCTAGGGCAGATAGCCTAGTATTAACCTATGAAACTATGAACCTCTGAAAACCGAACACCATAACACCGACGCCCAAAACACCGACACACAAAAATGTAAACTACACATTACACACAACTATATATGCACTAACCTTAACCCAAACGCTAACCCTAAGGTCCGACACTACCGCACACTTACCCTACCCGCACCCTAACCCTAACTCACTTAACTCACCCCTAAACCTAAAGTCCGTCACTATCGCACACTTACCCTACCTGCACCCTAACCCTGATTCACTTAACCCATCCTTAAACATAAAGTCCGTCACTATCATACACTCACCCTACCTACACCCTAACCCTAACTCACTTAACCCACCCCTAAAACTACAGTCCGTCACTATCACACACTTACCTTACCCGCACCCTAACCCGAAGTCCGACACTACCGCAAACTCACCTTTCCCGCACCCTAACCCTAAATCCCTCACTATCGCACACTTACCTGTCTGCTCCATAACCCTAAATCCCTCACTATCGCACACTTACAGAGTCACACTCACACGTTGCCCATGTCGGTGTTTCGGCTGTCGGGATTTCACCTTGTCGATCATCTGCGTCATCGGTCTTTTGGTCTCAGTGTTTTGGGTGGTCGGCTTTGTGGCGTGCCGGTGAAGTGAAGTAGCCCCATATACATAAATATATATATATATATATATATATATATATATATATATATATATATATATATATGTGTATACATATATATATCTACATATATATACATATATATATATATATATATATTTATATATATATATATATATATATATATATATATATATATGTGTGTGTGTGTGTGTCTGTAAAGCAATGCATACCCCGCTCAAATGCACTTACACATGCTTACTGGTGTTTATATATGCTTAAACCTGCTTACTAGTACCTTATTCATAATGACACTCTCACTTTGCTCCAGTTCACTTTTAATTGGATTCCATGTGTGAGAAAGTCCTCACATTTGATTTTTTTCAGCACAGTGCTGACTTCGGACATTGTACACACTTCTGCATTTTAGCAGTTTCGTCCCTTCCCTCTTATGCACAACCTATTATTCTTTCTACTGTCGAGGTTTGTAATGGCACATTCATGTTATTTATGTCTGCATATGGAATGAATGTGTTACAGAGAATGTACTTCTACATATAGATGTCTGCATGTGCGTATGCATATATACTTATAACAAACTCACTGACCTCCATGAGGCAGTCCAATTAGAACCAGCCCATCCAACCCCGGAACGCCTGGATCCATAATTTCATACCCATAGTTCCTCCTCCCCACCCGAGTTCAACATACACGCATAACATCCATTGTCCAGTTGATATCGCAGCCATGACACACCTCCACAAATTGCCCTCTCCCGAGTGTTAGGGGCCCTACACATATGTTGTCCCAACCCATGTATTCTCAGCCTCTCCCACCATTTAGTCCTTGAACATACCTGCCCTTTCTTGTGTAATGGTCGGATGGCCAAACATTCTATCAATTTTTCGGTAGTCCCACCAGGGACTACCCTCTGACTGTAAAGTAGACTTAGCAGAGGTAATATCCTGCCTGTGGTGTGAGTAGCAGTGCTTTTCTCACTCCTGCCCAGCTTGATATGACATACGCTGACATCGCTATATAATACTGGGGTTGCTGTTGATTCTTCTCATTCCTTTTGTATGCTTTATTGTTACATTGTTCATTCTTCCTATATATATATATATATATATATATATATATATATATATACATACTTATATACATTTCCTATGCTGGGCACTGCTTAGACCTGCGCAAGCGCACTCAGACTTGCTTACTGGTACTTTTATGTTCCTATTGCTGCTTATTTGTGCTTACACCTGCTTACTAGTGCCTTATTCATTATGACAATGCCACTTTGATTGAATGACATTTAGTTAAACATCTCATGCGATACTCTTATGTCGGTTTTGCAGCAAAACAACATTCATTCTACATGAAAAATGATATGTGCTATTGTTGGGCTCAAACTCTGACTGCCTATTCATTAGGCGGATGCTCTAAACACTACACTATTGACGTTTACGTTGATTCTGCATGTTTTTCTCTATTTGAATGATTTTGATGTGTAAGCTACGCTCAGTGGAGGGCAGCAATGCACAAACATGCTGTGCTTTGCTTACACCTTCGATATTGCAGCAATACAAATGTATAATAGGGACACAGGGAATCTAATTGTGAAAGTTCTAGGGATGGGGCTCAACATTCCACTACATGCTTGTGTGTTTACTACTTTGATTTTGTTACACTGTTCGTGGACACTCTTGCATGCTTAGCATACATTTCTGTATCCACGGACATTGAATTACTGACTTACTATTAGAGGTGGGCTCTAATAGTAAGCATAGTAGGTTGTGCAACTGTCAGGGCATGTTTATGACGCCGTAGAGCACTTGTACATGCCCCCTGCACTTGCACATGTTTCCTGTGCACTTTGAGGGTGCGGCGGCGCACCCTCATACATATTCATATGGTGGTGCAGCACCATCTGTAATGAGGATGCTCGGCACAAGGCTAAAACCGTACTTGCGCCAAGCTTCTTAAATCCCAGGGCATGTGTTTTCTGGGGTTTACCTTAGCAGTAGGAAATGTGTGAAGCATAGACATTTAGCAACAATCTTTTAACACAATTAAAGGCACAAATATCCCTTGCAGCAATAACATGATGTGACAGCTTCAAAGAACCAAATATCTCACAATTGTAACAACATTTCCACTGTGGCACAGTCATTCTTTATAGTATCACATAGTTTCTGACATCATGTGGTCAGGTGCTCAAAACCCACATTGACTGACTGTAAGCATTATGTGTCCTAATGCTGTTATGCAAGAGTGACTTCCACAACTGTTACAATGTGTGCAATTAAAGTGGGAGAAACCTCCCCGTTCCTATTATACCATAGAAACTGTCTGCAACACATCATATGATGTAATGACTTCACATAGGCGGAGTCTCATAATGTTGTTGTGGCTTTCACGGTGGCGCAGGTGATTCATGTACATGTTGGTATAGTTGGTAAACTTGCACCGCTTGCTATTCAGTACCAGGAAAGGACAACATTATACAAACAGCACTTCATGGAGTTATTATTCTTAGTTTTTACTTCTGAGAAAGAATTACAAAATATATTTTTTTAAATTTCTTGTCACTGAAACAGTTGTTCAGTGAATGTCATGACGTGAGTGCTCATGTGGCACAAGCATTGAGTAATGACTTGCATAACATATCTACACAGACAGACTGTGGTTCAAATCTGGGCAATGTCATACAAAACAACAAGAACATCTTCACTGGCTGAGAATCATTGATACTGCAATGCTTAGAGTTCTATGAACATTAATATAATTATCTCCTTGTCATCAATCTGACAAAATTATATTGTACAAATTAGCCTCAAATATCCTTTACAGTTTTGCCCATTCATTTAATTTATTTGTGACAAGAGCCATTTCTATTTCATGTGACAGAGGTAGTTAATACATGGGCAGAACACAGTCAATACCCAGCTCTGCAGAGTGTGCTGTATGATAGGCAAGAGCTTAAATCAGGTAACATCTGTCAGATAACTATGTCAGACAGAAGTGGCTTAGGCAAAGAAAGTATTTATGGCAGGCAGACGGTAATAGTTTTAAGGCATCATCCCCCCAGGGTAGGGGTTCTATACCTGTGATAATAGGAGAGCCCATCAAATATGTTTTTAATGAGACAAACAGCATGCCTATTCCTGTGGTGTCACAGGCTGATAGGCATCTTTCTGATATTTGTCCTGGCATGTATATAAGTCTGCCAAGATGCAAATGTTGCATATGTCATTGATTGTTCTCAAACATTTCTTAATTCCCTTATAAGAATACACTATATTTGCATGTCTTCTTCCAATCGTTTATGTATTACTGTAATTACTTTCTTCATACTGTTCAGCTCTATAAGAAATGATGGTTTTCATAACATTTCTTACTGTATGGTTATGCTAGATCATATAAAGTGTGGCTGAGCCTGAGTTAGGACACTTTCTTGTGCGTATCTGTTGTTTACATGCTGTTATGTAAGAGTTCTCTGTAATTGCTTGTGAATATGCCTCACGTAGTAAATGCACTACATTCATAAATGGAGAATTTGAACTACTACATTGTCATCATATCTATCCTGTCATTTGTCACTTGTGTCTTTTAAGTGTTATTACATTGCTGTTTAGGATGTACATAAATACACAACAATTGATCTTCTAATACATGTGTTGAGATAATATAACCCTTGTCTATGGTAGTCAAATGACAACGGATGGTAAAATATGCCCCTTTGTGATGTGCATGACATAACAGCTGTATAGCTCATTTCTTCTTGTTTATATATGATGAACTGGAGAATATAGAACTACTGTCAATTATCACACACATATACGTTCCCTGTATATACGTCGCATTCAATAACTGCAGTCTGTTTGAACAGCCCCTTATGTATCCACTGTCTTTGTTAACTGTTATCATAGCTTTGCATGTTATCAATATTAATATCACATTTACTTCCTTTTCATACAATGTTACATTGTGTCCCTCTCACATCCATTGTTATCCTGTCTCTTTTTACTTATGTTCATAGGTAGGTACTAGGCTATTGGCCCTAGGGCCCATATAAGCCTAGCCAAAAAGGCACCCTAGCTTTCGCCACCCAAGAAAATTATTTTCCTGTGCCCCTGTTGAGCAGAGCCACAGAAGTGATCCCAGGAGTGAATTTCCTATCTCCCATTAAATCATCAAGATTTTTCTTGAAGAGTGCTAATGAGGAGCTTTGTTTGATATAGATAGGTAGTTTGTTCCAGAGTATGGGAAGACTCTGGGACAGGAATCTATCCCTCCAGCATGTTCTGTTTATTGTGTTGAAAAGGTTTAGGTCCCTAGAGCATGTAGCTCAGAGGGATTGGGATTTTTTTTTTACGTGGAGCATGTCCAACAGCTCTGGCTTTGACATAGCTTTGTATTTTAGGCAGAGATCACCTCTGAGTAGGTGATATGCGATGGAGTAAAGCTGGAGGTTTTTGAGACGGTCTGCACAGGGCATCTGTTTGAGGCTGGTAATCCTCTTTGTGAGGTATTTCTGTGGCCTTTCCAGTTGTTGTAGATGTCTTGTGAGGTACATACCAAAAAGGGTGCTGTATTCTATAATGGGTCTAATGAGTGATGAGTAGAGGGGAACAATGACCGCTTTTTCCTAGATGAGAAACCTTTTGTGATGAGGTGTGCCACATAGAAGAATTTCCTGACGACTGTGGTGATGTGATTATCAAAGGAGAGACTACTGTCCACCTGTGTCCCAAGGTCTCTTATAACACTTTTGGTGTTAAGTAGACTAAAACCTATGTGGTAGTTCATAGGTACAGAGTTTTTACCAAAAGGGATGACAATGCACTTTTTGGCACTGAGCTTGAGGCCATGGCTTTAACACCAGGCATCTGTCTCAGTGAGGCCCTTTTGTAGGATGTCCACATCGTTAAGAGTTTCGATTATGGCTCCTAGTTTGCAGTCATCTGTGAACTTCATTAGCCAAAGACCTTCTGAGTTAGCCTGTACTTCAGAAAAGTAGATACCAAACAAGAGAGGACCCAGGACTGAACCCTGTGGTACTCCATGTCTCACTGGTCTAAAGTCGGTTTCGGAGTTTGCTACTTTAACAATGTAGGTTCTGTCAGTGAGCCAGTTGGCAACCCATCTGTGACATAGGGATTTATACTTAGTTTAGTGATTTTATCAATAATTCCAGAGTGGGGGATGGTGTCAAAAGCCTTGGTGAGCTCTAGATAGGCAGTGTGTACCACCTTACCCTCATCTATGGCTTTGGTGACCACTTCAAAGAAGTCTGTCAGGTTTAGGAGACATGATCTGCTTTTTACAAACCCGAACTGGGTGTGGTCCAGAGTTTGGAGATTACCAATGTCATTCTGTATAAATTCCATGATAATACGTTCCATAGCCTTGCAGACCGGGCTCATCAGGCTGATGGGGCGGTAGTTCCCAGAATCCATGGTGGCTCTCCCTTTGTGGAGAGGGATAACCATCACTGTGCACCATTCAGAGGGCACAAAGCCTGAGGTGAGGCTATGATTGAATATGGTACTTAAGTGGGGTGCCAGTTCATTTTGTTGTTCATGTAGAATGCAGCCTGGTATGTTGTCAGGTCCCATGGATGCTGTGTTCTTGGCTTTGGAGAGTTTGTTTTTTTACCTGTGCAGCTATGATTACAGAAACTTTGCATTCTTCTGGTATAGAGATGGACCCTTTAGGGGGGTAAAGTTAGCACTGAACCTATCTGCCAGGATATTGGCAATATCAGTTGGTTCTGTATATTTAGTGCCATTATGCTATAACTCAGAGCAGATCTGAGTGTTGCCATTGAGATTCTTGAAATAGTTATAGAATGCTTTGTGGTTGTCTTTAGAACCAGTGGTGATTTTGTTTTCATAACTAGCTTTGGAGGATTTTATGAGGGATCTCAGCTTCTTACTGAGGCTGACCAAGGAGTTCCTCCAATCATGGGATTCTACTTTTTTTTGCAACAGTTTCTTTCTTCTGTTAGAGAGTTTGTTTATGTCAGGGAGGCACCAGATTGGCTTCCATTTTTTGGAGGATATCATCTTGGTTCTGTTAGGGATTGCACGATCCATGCACTTGTGTAAGTGCTTATAAAGTGCATTTGTGTAGGATTCAGCAGTTGTACCTCTATTGTCCGTCTGCATGGGTGTCGTGAAGTTTGCCACTTCTGTCTTAAGAAGCGTGAAGTTGGCTTTGGAGAAATTTTTTATGGTGGTTTCCATAATGGGGGTGGGGGTAGGATGTGGAAGTCTAAGTTGATTAGCTTGTGGTCAGATCTGACCAATGAGGAATTGACCTCTGGTGTGGAACACCAGTTGCCCATGTTGGTAATGACCAGGTCTGGGATATTGCTGCCCCTGGTGGGGGTGTGGATAAGTTTATCCAAGGCGTTGGAATTTATGAATTCCAGAAAACATTGAGCAAATGAGTGTACATGGGTAAAGAACTCAGAACAGGATTAATTATTATTACATGGATGTCTTTCTGTTCAAAATGTTTCCTTGTGACATAATCACAAATGACTGCATTAACTGAGTATATTTTCTCTGATTACCCTCCCCTTATACTTATGCCCGCAGCATTAACATTGTATTCTATATAAATTTTCCCTATTTAAAGTCCCCTGCATCTTGAGTCTTGTGCTAAACCAGCCCTTAACTCATATAAGATGTCCACTCATAAGTGCATAATAGGTTTGCCTAGATGCGAACAGCTTTATTTACATTGTTTGCTGTTGTTTCCCAACATTGTTTCATGGCCACCAACACTGTTTCTGGCCATTAAAGGGTGCTTGGAAGTTTGCATGCGCAATGAGCAGCACACGTATTTAATGAGCGTTGCTGATCACTGCACAAACATGCTATGATTGGATAGGCTTCCCGTGAAGCCTACACAATTGTTAATGAATCCCAGGGATTGTCTTTATTGCATATTTTCTTGAGATGGGAAAGAATAATAAATAATATGTGTGTAAACTTCCAAGAATGCTTTCAAAAATAAAAATTATGCAATCTTTGTTAGGTAAGTCTTAAACTGTGGTCTTGACTATTTCAGAAAGTGTTGAATAATTAGTTTTGTGCAAATTATTTCAAAAAGCATTTGTCATAACTAATTTACATGATGCCACAATTGTATATAATTTCAGTTAGAATTGATTTGTAAATTCTTTGTTCATCAGAGTGGATTTTATACACTCCAAAAAGCTGGATAAGACTTTTCCATTATTCCATTATTGAAACATAGGAATGTTAGTAGGCTCACAAGGACCATGCAGTCTCTACCCATATAAACCTTTAAACAGACAGACTTAAAAGTTCTTGCAACAAAGTTTAAACATTTAATTGTGATCTCCTCTGATAATGTGAAGAGGTATGCATAATAACCCTGGGATAAAAAAAATTGCACTTTATTTTGCTTTTGCTTCTTCTTAAAAGTACTCAATTGTATTTATTCTGCTGCATTTATTACTACTTGGTAGCAGCCTGATTAAATTGTAACTGTTATTCTAAGCCTTTTGGTTTAAGCACTTGGGCTTCAGACCAGCTGTTTTACATTAATAAGGTTTGTGGTCTGCACTGTTTTTGCAGGACACGTAGCTTACATCCTTCTAAGCTGGAAATTGCTGATTGAAGGCTCAGTGTCTGTTATTCTAAAAGTGTATTAGTTCTGGTTTAAGCACTTGGGCATTAAGCCAGTTATTTTTCATTAAAAAGGTTTGTGGTCTGCACTCTTGTGGGAGGAGAGGCTATATTCTGCCCTTCTGAGCTGGGAATTTCTGGTTAAAGGCTTATTGTGCCTGCTTATTTGAACTGTTTATTTCTGACATTGGTGTGCCTTGTTTGCTGTAGCATAGACTAGATTCAGGCATGCTGAATCTAGCTTTGTTTGTATAACTTGAGCACTAATCCAGGTCATCTGTTTTTTGGAGAAGGTTCCCCTGCACCTTAGTGGCAGGAGTGTGCAGTTAGAACTTGACTGATTGAAGACTGCTAGAACAGGGCTCAGGTTTAAGCTTTTTACTGGTTAATTGGGTAATTTGTTTAAATCAGTTTGCTCATTTTCTATTGTTATATAAAAAAATAATTGCACTTTATTTATCTGCTTTTACTTTATTTGTGTTTCTTCCTACTTTATTACTTTATGTTGCATTTGCTGCTTGTTCTTAAAAGTACTTAATTGCATTTATTCTACTGCATTTATTATTGCTTGTCAGTAGCCTGATTAAATTGTAACTGTTATTCTAAGCTTTTGGTTGAAGCACTTGGGCTTCACACCAGTTGTTTTACATTAAGAGGGTTTGTGGTTGTTGTTGCAGGACAGGTAGCTTACATCCATCTAAGTTGGGAGCTGCTGATTGAAGGTTTAGTGTCTGTTATTCTAAAAGTGTATTAGGTCTGGTATAAGCACTTGGGCTTCGGGACAGTTATTTTACATTAGTAAGGTGTGGTATGCACTCTTGTGGGTTGAGAGGGTAGATTCTGCCCTTCTGAGCTGGAAGTATTTGGTTAAAGAATTTTTGTGCCTGCTTAGTTGAACTGTTTATTTCTGAAATTGGTATGCCTTGTTTGCTGTAGCATAGACTAAATTCAGACCTGCTGAATCTACCTTTGTTTGTATAACTAGAGCACTAATCCAGACCATCTTATTTTGGAGAAGGTCCCCCTGTACCCCAGTGGCAGGAGTGTGCAGTTAAAACTTGCCTGATCGATGACTGCTGGAACGGGGCTCAGTTTTTAGTTTTTTATTGGGTAATTGGTTAATTTGTTTGAACCAGTTTGCTCATTTGCTACTGTTATATTAAAAAAAGAAAAAAAAAAAAAATACCCTTTATGCATCGCTGCTTAGCTAGGGTTGAACTATTCCCGGCACCATAAAGTCTGCTCTTCAAATTTTCCCTTAGAACTAGCTATTTGTTTTAGTTTTAGCACTCAAACCTGTTTCTTCGAGCTCAGCATTTGTTCAGAACTCGTTATAAACACTAAATAAGATACAAATTACTACAGCACTCACCTTTCCTCACTTTTCTAGAGGAAAACAGTTTTCATAGGTTCATAAGTTCATACGTTGGTACAAGGCTATCGGCCCTAGGGCCTATACAAGCCTAGCCATAACAATTCCCTGGCTATTTCTTTCCACACTATTTAATTCCCTGGACCCTTGTCTAACAGGGTGACTGACATGATCCCCAGGGTGAATTTCCTTTCTCCCATCCAATCGTCAAGGTTCTTTATGAAGAGGGCCAAAGAGGCGCTCTGCTTGACATATATGGGCAGTCTATTCCAGAGTCTGGGGAGTCTCTGAGTCAGGAACCTATCCCTCCAGCATGTTTTGTTTATTGGGATGACAAGGTTTAGATCCCTGGAGCGTGTGGCTCTGAGTGATTGGGATTTCTTTAAGTGTAGCATGTCCAACAGCTCTGGGTTTGACATGGCCTTGTATGTTAAGCAGAGATCGCCTCTGAGTAGACGATATGCGACAGAGTATAGCTGGAGTTTTTTGAGGTGGTCAGCATAGGGCATCTGCTTTAGGCCTGTGATTCTTTTAGAGAAATATTTCTGCAGCCTTTCCAGTTGTTGCAGATGTCTTGAGAGGTACATACCAAATTGGGCTTTGCATTCTATAATGGGTCTAATGAGGGATGAGTACAGTGGGACAATGACCTCCTTTTTTCTGGATGAAAATCCCTTAGTGATGAGGTGTGCCACAAAGAAGGATTTCCTGACTGTGGTGGCGATGTGGTTATTGAAGGTGAGACCACTGTCCACCTGTGTCCCTAAGTCTCTTATCACACTTTTGGTGTTTAGTGTACTGCCACCTATATGGTAATTCACAGATACATGTTTTTTTCCCAAAGGGGATAACTATACATTTATTGGCATTCAACTTGAGCCCATGACTCTGGCCCCAAGCATCTGTTTCTGTAAGGCCCTTTTGTAGAGTATCCACATCATTTGGGGATTCAATAATGAATGCACTTAATAAATAAGAACCTATCCAGTCATGTCTAAGGGTCAGCTCCCGGTGTTTTCTCTACCTGAGTCTACCTGATGAATCTGAGCATCTTGGGGCAATGCAGCAATTGCCTCATGTACACAGACAACCCTCTCCTCCTCCTACCACCCAGCACTACAACCTTTGAGAGATGCAATTATATAGCCAAACTGGAAGCAAAGCTCTCTTCACCCAAGATTGGACTAGGCAGTCAAGAGGAGAAGGTAAACACTTGCACCACACCACACTCATCACATAGTCCCTCAAAACCTACGCCATCAAAAGACACACATAGAAACACAAAGCACACACCTACATTCACGGAGGCTCTCTATAAAAATCTGCTCAAGCAACAGAGACATCCAAAGCAGAAACGCAAGCAACCGCCACCCCCAACACAACCCAAATGACACATAGCCCACAAACTCAGTGTGCCACTCAACCACAGCCCATAAGGCATAACAATGTACCCAACACTCTAGTCATAGGTGACTCTATAGTCAGGCACACTGATGTTCCAGTCACCAGGCTAAACAAGGAGAAAGTTACTATCAGCTGCCTGTCAGGTGTCAGGATGCGCCAAATAATGCATGCACTCAGATCACTCCACAACAAGTACAAACATGACTCTGTCATTGTCCATGTTGGTGTGAATGACCTGAAATGTACCTCCCTGGACTACATGAAAAGAGACATGGAGTAGCTCTCCAATCGTGTAGCCAAGGCAGGTATGATTCTAGCACTGAGTAGCATCCTGCCATCATCCAGAATGATACCACAGTACAAGGACAAAATGATTGACTTCAACAATTGGCTAAGCTTCTGGTGTCATTCTAAGGGGATCCAGTGTCTGTCTGCCTGGGATGACATGATCGGCAGACCACGATGCTTTGCCAGAGATGGCCTGCACCTGTCGCCCTTGGGATTCCAGATACTGGCTAAGGCTCTTGCCACCCCTGTAATGCCTATTTTAGGCAAGGTTCACATGACAAATTCGCCACTGTAACAGGTACAATCAAACAAAATCTGAGGGCAATGCTACTCAATGCTAGAGGTCTAAACCTCAAAATGCATTCACTCGAGGCACTCCTTAAAATGGAGAACATCAACATCTGTGCAATGACAAAGACCTGGTTCAAGGCTCCAGATAGCACCCCTGCATTACCAGGCTATAATTCATACCACATCTTTTCACCACCTGACCTGGACCAAAACACAAAAGGCAGAGGCATGTCCATATTCATTAAGGATATCCACACCTTCAGGCTAGTTGCTCAGCATAATGCATCCGAGATTATCCAAGTGCAACTAACTCTTGGTAAGACCGCAATCCAAACTGTAACTTGCTACAGATCCCCAACCATGCCCCAGAATTCCCACTCCTCATTTCTTGATACACTGAAAAATATTAGGGTACAACCCAACACCCTAATAATAGGTGATTTCAACTACCCTACCACTAACTGGGAAAACTACTCATGTACCAACTATTTTGCTCAAAGTTTTCTGGAATTCATAAATTCCAACACCTTGGATCAACTTATTCACACCCCCACCAGGGGCAGCAATATCGTAGACCTGGTCATTATCAAAATGGGTGACTGGTGTTCCACACCAGAGGTCAATTCCTCATTGGTCAGATCCAACCACAAGCTAATCACCCTAGACATCCACATCCCACCTCCACCCCCCATTTGAGAAACCACTGTAAAAAAATTCTCTAAAGCCAACTTGATGCTTCTTAAGACAAAAGTGGCAACTTCATGACACCCATCCAGATGGACAATAGAGGTACAACTGCTGAATCCTACACAAATGTACTTTATAAGCATTTACACAAGTGCATGGATCATGCTATCCCTAACAGAACCAAGTTGCTATCCTCCAAAAAAGGAAGCCAATTTGGTGGTCCCCTGCCATAAACAAACTCTACAACAGAAGAAAGAAACTGTTGCAAAAAAGAGTAAAATCCCATGATTGGAGGAGCTCCCTGGTCAGCCTCAGTAAGAAGCTGAGATCCCTCGTAAAGTCCTCCAAATCTAGCTACGAAAACAAAATCACCACTGATTTTAAAGACAGCCACAGAGCATTCTATAGCTATGTCAAGAATCTCAATGGCAACACTCAGATCTGCTCTGAGTTACAGCACAATGGTGCTAAATATACAGAAACAACTGATATTGCCAACATCCTGGCATATAGGATCAGTGCTAACTTTACCCCACTCTCATCCCATAAAGGGCCCATCTCTATATCGGAACAATGCAAAGTTCCTGTAATCACAGCTGCACAGGTAAAAACCACACATTCCAAAGCCAAGAACACAGCATCCATGGGACTTGACAACATCCCAGGCTGCATTCTACATGAACTACAGAAGGAACTGGCACCCCAGCTAAGCACCATGTTCAATCATAGCCTCACTTCAGGCTTTGTTCCCACTGAATGGCACACAGCGACCGTTATCCTACTCCACAAAGGGAGAGCCACCACGGACCCTTGGAACTACTGCTCCATTAGCCTAACGAGCCTGATCTGCAAGGCCATGGAAAGTATCATCATGGAACTTATAAACAAAGACATTGGTAATCTGCAAACTCTGGACCCCACCCAGTTTGGGTTTGTAAAAGGCAGACCATGTCTCCTAAACCTGATAGACTTCTCTGAAGCAGTCAACAAAGCCGTAGACAAGGGTAAGGTGGTTCACACAGCCTATCTATATCTCGGCAAGGCTTTTGACACCATTCCCCACTCTGGAATTATAGATAAACTCACTAAACTAGGTATCAATCCCTATGTCACAAGATGAGTTGCCAACTGGCTCACTAACAGAACCCACACTGAAAATAGTAGACTCCAAATCCGACTTCAGACCAGTGACAAATGGAGTATCACAAGGTTCAGTCCTGGGTCCTCTCCTGTTTGATATCTACTTTTCTGAAGTACAGGCTAACACAGAAAGTCTTTGGCTAATGAAGTTCACAGATGACTGCAAACTAGGAGCCATAATCAAAACTCCTAACGATGTGGACATCCTACAAAAGGGTGTCACTGTGACAGATGCCTGGTGTTAAAGCCATGGCCTCAAGCTCAATGTCAAAAAGTGCATTGTCATCCCCTTTGGTAAAAACTCTATAACCATGAGCTATCACATAGGTGGTAGTCTACTTAACACCAAAAGTGTGATAAGAGACCTTGGGACACAGGTGAACAGTATCTCTCCTTTGATAATCACTTTGCCACAGTAGTCAGGAAATACTTCTACGTGGCACACCTCATCACAAAAGGTTTCTCATCCAAGAAAAAGAGGTCATTGTTCCCCTCTACTCGTCCCTCATTAGACCCATTATAGAGTAAAACACCCCTTTTGGTATGTACCTCACAAGTCATCTACAACAACTGGAAAGGCCACAGAAATACCTCATAAAGAGGATTACCGGCCTCAAACAGATGCCCTATGCAGACCGTCTCACAAAACTCCAGCTTTACTCCATTGCATATCGCCTACTCAGAGGTGATCTCTGCCTAACATACAAAGCTATGTCAAACTCATAGCTGTTGGACATGCGCCACTTAAAGAAATCCCAATCCCTCCAAGCTACACTCTCTAAGGACCTAAACCTTGTCACCACAATAAACAGAACGTGCTGGAGGGATAGATTCCTGTCCCTGAGACTTCACATACTCTGGAACAAACTACCTATCTATATCAAACAAAGCTCCTCATTAGCACTCTTTAAGAAAAATCTTGATGATTGGATGGGAAATAGGAAATTCAACCCTGGGATCACCTCTGTGGCTCTGCTCGACAGGGGCACAGGATAATAATTTTCTTGTGTGGCAAAAGCCAGGATACCTTTTTGGCTAGGCTTATATAGGCCCTAGTGTCAATAGCCTAGTACCTACCTATGAACATATAAATTTGTATACACCCTTCCAGTCATTAAGATTACCATTAATGTTAACCAAAGGAAAAATTTTGTTTGACCATTTTTGTTACTTATTTATAGGCTACTAATATTTTTAGTTTGAAAGGTATTCCTCTAGTGAGTCTTATTTATTTGTTGGTGTAGATTTAAGTCACTAGTGTGAGTGTTTGCAGAGAAACTATGTTTGCAATGGAATAGGAAATTAAATCGGAGTGGTCTTTCATGGCTCGAAAAGTGTGATGTATTGCTCTTTCTAGCAGTTGCTACACTGCTGTGTACAGGTAGAGTGATACAAATCTTTCAGGGTACTTAAAGGAATTAAGCTCTTTAATTTTCTTTGCCAGAAGTTTTTTTTTGACGTTACAGTTGAGTAATATGATTGAATTTGCTCATATCCCCATAAGGAAAGCATAGAGTGGTGCAATGGCTTCCTAAGAAGGTGAAGATATTCCCATACAAATCAAATGAGCCAGATAGAAGGATTTTCTTAATATAGTGGAAACATGGTAACCAAATAAGAAAGAGTTGTCCACAGAAATACCCAAATCTCTTATAATTGCATATGTCTGAAGAAGAGTACCATTTACAACATGTGATGTGGGACTATCAGTTTAAGTATTTGTAATTTAGTTTAAGTCAAGTTGAGTCAATGCTGGAGTTGTTCAGTGTCAGTGGATGAGCAGATAACAGTATCCATCTTCTACATATCATAAAACCTGGTCAACCATGTCTGAAGAATAAATGCCAAAGAGAAGATGACCCAGCAGTTATCTTCTTGGCAGTCCACTAGTTCCTATTTTACCTTCAGTAGGATACCAACAACGTTTACAACCTCAGATCTGTTATATTGATAATGTTTTGCAACAAAGTGGTCAATGCCAGAGTTTAAATTGTGTATCATTATGTACCTCATAAATAAAGACATAGGTGACGAACAAACCCTGGATCCTGTCTAATTCAGCTTCACGAAGGACAGATGCTGCCTGTTATATCTGGTGGATTTCTTTTGAAATTGTGACCAATGCCATTGACAAGGGCAAATCTGTATACGCAGCATACCTCGACCTGGCAAAGGCTTTCAACACAACCCCACATTCAGGCATTATCGATAAACTTAGTAAACTGAATGTAAACCCCTTTTTTGTAAGACTGGTTGCCAACTGGCTCACATACTGGGCACACACTAAAAAAGTGGGTGACTCCACATCAACCAACAGACCTGTTACCAGTGGGGTGCCACAGGGGTGAGTTCTGAGCCCCCTACTGTTTGGTATATACTTCTCAGAAGTTCATGTCAAAACTAAGGGGTTGTGGCTGACCATGTTTTCGACGACTGCAAACTAGGTGGAATCATTGAATCCCCAAATGATGTCAGCATACTCCAGGAGTATCTCACACAGACCAGTGACTGGTGTATTAGTCATGGTCTCAACCTGAATGCAAAGAAATGCATCATTATTCCCTTTGGTATAAACAATGTCCTCTCACACTATCAAATCAACAACCATACCCAAAGTACCCATGAAGTGGTAAGGGACCTGTGATCACAAGTTGACTATGACCTTAACTTTGACCACCATGTGTCTACTGTAGTAAGGAAAGCTTTCTGCATAGCACACTTGATTAGTAAAAGCATCACCTTGAGAGCAAAATAAGTTATAACTCCCCTATACTCTGCATTTATGCTGCCCATAATTCAGTATAACATCCCATTTGGCATGTACCATACTAAACACCTGCAGCAATTAGAGAGACCTCAGAGGTTTCTAACAAAGAAGATCAAGGGGTTCCAGCATGTGCCTTACACAAAATGACTAAAATCTCTGTCACTATACTCCATATTGTATAGACTTCTTAGGAGACACGTATGCTTGGCCTCAGAGCAATCCAAGACCCAAACCTAATGAACTTGTACATATCTGTAAATCAAATGTGACTAGGGCTACCCATTCCAAGGGCCTAAATATGGTCTGCAACTTAAAGAGGACATGCTGAGGGACAGATTTATCTCCTAGCAATTGTCGCATCTTTGGAACAGGCTACCAATACGTGTGAAACAGAGCATCTCTATGACACTGTTCAAGAAGAACCCGGACGAGTGGATGGGGCACCATAAATTCTTACTATTAATAGAGCTCACAACCCTCCTTGACATGGGCGGTCATCACTAAATACAATCTTGGCTATTGACTAGAATTTCTATGGTATAATATTGGGATGAAATGGTTAGGCTTTAAATGACCTTTGGGTAGATAGCCTAGTAATCTCCTATGTTCCTATGAGCCTATTTAATTTGTCAGTAACACCAGCTTGGGACATAGTGCCAAAAGGCTTTGCCAGGCAAAGATATTTTATTTTATTAATTTCTTTACCAAGATAGGGTACTGATCAGCAACTGACCAGTTTTAGGCTTGGCCTGGATTGTACCTTACATTAACAATAGATAAAACAAAAGTATCATTAGTAAATCCAAACAGTAACAGTTAAGAACCAGCATGATTGCAGAAAAACAGCATTCATGGAGGGATCACTCTCCATTGCATCTCTTACCCTTTAAAAGAAGTATATTGAGTTAAAGAGATAAGATCTGCCCTTCGCAAATCCAATATTTGCAGTCTAGATCAGTTAATTTGCCCATGTCTGCATAAATGATAGGTTCCATGACTTTGCATAAAATGATGGTGAGCAGATGAGTTATAATTATCTGGGTCTGTTGATGGGCTGCCATCTTGCAGGGGAGTCACATTAGCTGTTTACCAGGCAGCAGGAGCAAATCCTTTGGATAATCTAAGAAAAACTGATCATATGCTTAATGAAGAGAAGTCTGTATGCCCTAGGAAATGCTTGGAAGAAGTCTGGTGCACTTAGTATTGGATCAGAACGTATCTTATCTTTTAGCTGCATAAAGGCTTATTCTGCTTGAATTGTACACTTACAAGGAAGCCATACCCTTTATCAGGTAATTTAGAGGGCATATAGTGGTAGAAAGATTAGTAATTAGCAATTAATTTGATATAATAGCCAGGCAACCCTAAACAAAAAACATGTTTCCTAGTAATTGATCTGGCCAGGTTTGCTCTGCTTTAATTTTCACACCTTGTGGCATTGCTACACATTGGCCAGTTATACAGCCAAATAATGGACTTCCATCATCCTTAGTTTTACACTTAGAAGGGTTATTTGTCAATCCATCTTAATTCAGAGTATCTACAATGGCTTGAACTTCATGTAGTTGGCTTTTCTAGTCTTCAGACAAGATTAACACATTACCCAGGTATGCTCTGCGTATCTGGTTTGCTGTCCAGGAGTATTGTCTATCAATCAGGGAGAGCAAAGTGAGTGCCTCTGTAATGAAAGAGTACATCTGCTGTGAAATATGTAGTATTTTCATTAGTTTCTGTGGATAGTGAATTCTGCAAATACCCGTGTACAATTTTATAGCAGATGTCCATGTGGGGCATGAAATATTAATCAAATTTACAAATGCTATTTAATTTTAAGTCACTGCAAAACATTATATCCTATCGACTCGAGTACCAGATCTATGGGACTATTTTACTCAATTAAAGATTCTTCTAAGACTCCACATGTGAGCATTTCTTAATTACTTTACATTGCAATTCTGGTATTCAGTATAGTTTTAAATATCCATTCCCCTCAGGCATGGTTTCTATGTTGTGCTAACACCTAAATAATAACTGGCTGTGCTACTGCACTACCCCCAGATAATGATGCTCTCTTTTTTTTTCTCTACTCATATCTTTACTTCTTATCCAAACATCTAACTGAACAGACCTCCCCATATATATCTTTCAGTTGTGTCATGTACATATAATGTAGCAGTTTGCCTATGTCTTAAACCTACCATGCTACATATGATAATTTTCAACCTATGTGGAAACAATGTAGCCATGTTTGTGGACTATCTTATAGATATGCTTGTAATTTGTCATGTTATATAATTACAATGTATACTTGTGATCTGGAGATGCGTGACAATTCCAGACTCTGGAAACAGTTTAGCCATGATTAGTTTTGTAATCTAGCTAGTAGTTATGTACAAAATCCATCATGCTTTATAAGCATAAAGTTTTCTTGTGATCTGGAGATGAAATAGTGAAATTATGTGATCTTGTAAACTGTAATGGAGCTTTTCTCCCTGGGCGTCCACTGAAAATGGGTTTCTAGCCGAGTCAGACATTCCCAGTAAATAAATGTAAAATAAAATAAATAAAAATAAAAATAGGCATTTGCTAGTATCATTCTGGTGTTTGGTTCCATAAATTTCTATGCCTATAGAATGTGCCTAGTTTATAGTGTTTTTTCAATGGCATTATGTATGCGTTGGTCAAATGTGAGTTTGTTGTCTATGGTGATTCCTAGCAGCTTAGCACTTGGCACTATTTCTATCTCTGTTTTGTTTATGGAATAGATTTTGAAATCCGATGTGTAAGTTTTAGGGGTGAATAGTAAAAGTTTAGTTCTGTCTGGGTTAAGTACTAATTGTGCATTGTTAAGCCATGATTCTATTGAGGTAGATGAGTTTTGTGCATTTTGCAAGAGGTCTGTTGTGTTGTTAGAAGAAGAAAAAAATGGGGGAGTCATCAGCATATTGGATTAATGTACTGTGCTGGAAGGCAGTGTGTAGATTATTGATAAAAAATGTAAATTAGGAAGACTCCAAGAATGGATCCTTGCGGGACCCTAGTTTTGTTAGTCTATTATTGGGACAGGTAGCCATGCCACTATTGGATAGGTGGCTGTTAAGCCATAGTTGATATATCTATATCTATATATATATATATATATATATATATATATATATATATATATATATATATATATATATAGATATATATATATATATATAAGAATGAACACAATACAAAAAGAAGAAAGAGCTGCATTGCTGCAGTCAATACTCATAAATGGCTGCATGATCAGTCATTTCATTGAAAATGGTTTGTTTAAGCTTAAAAGACTTCAATGGCAATGCCTCCATATTGATGCTTGCCTTAACTACAAAGTGGTCCCAAGGCGTTTATGAATTCTTCGCATGCCCACTTATGGTGAGACTTTTCCGCTATTACTTAAGCAATGTCAGGCTTTGAATATGGACTTGAGCTTTAGCTATATTAAGCTGCTGATTGAATTCTTTAGTCCTCAAGAGAAACAAACTGGTTATGAGAATGGAAAGTATGCAGATAGAACTTTTGAATAAGTACAATGAAGAGAGGTATATTGGTGAGATTGACAATGTTTTGCTGAATGTTTTAGCCTATGATGTCCGGCTACAAGGGCAGAAAAAGAAAAAACTTGAAAGAGATTTCAGAAATTTTAAGAAGGGACATATTTTTGTATAGCCTCGGGGATGAGATAGGAATGATAATGCTACCACTACCCCTTCAACAGGAGCTGCATTGAATATAGAACAAGCACCTACAGCTATTGAAAATCAGGTAACTTTGCCTGCTGAGTTTCACACTGCTCCAATAGATGTTTTTCCTGGCCCTACAGGATTTCCAATAAGTGACCTCCCAAACCTCTTGTATCAGAAGCACATGGGATATATGCAAATGATCCTTATGAACATCAAGTGTTTCAGCTAATTGGCAATTCTGAATGCCCATGGCTTGCTTTGTTGTTTTAATGGACAATTTCAGGCCAATAAAGCCAAACCCCACTAGCTCTGGATATGCATATTTCAGCCTTGTTATGACCTCATCAATACAGCACAAGCAGAAAACACTCTGCTTGTGCTGTGCCGAAGAGGTCATAACAAGGCTGAAATATGCATATCCACTGCTAGTGAGCTTTGGCTTTATTGGCCTGAAATTGTCCATTAAAATGACAAAACAAGTCATGGGCATTCAGAATTGCAATTAGCTGAAACACCTGATGTTCATAAGGATCATTTGCATATATCCCATGTGCCTCTGATACAAGAGGTTTGGGGGGTCACTTATTGGAAGTTCTAGCTTTGCTGGAGTTTTAATTTTTTTTTACTGATTGGTTTTTCAGTGACTTTCTCACTCATTTTTTTGGCACTACAGGATTGGGAACCTTGAATGTATATCCACAGCTGCATAACAACCAGATGACACTAGGTGGTGCTAGACCAACGACTATAAATCATGTGAAAACTACAGGAAGTGTATTTCCTGGCCTATCAGCCCCTTTCAGGCTGCCTCAGCCACAGAGGAAAAGATGTCTTTTCAGTCAAGGCTGGAAGAGGAGGAAAACATCATCAGAAAAGGAGAATTTTATGGAGTCAACACGCTTCAAGAGGTATCAATGCTAGTTCTTAATTTATCCTCTGCTGAACTTATTGCATCGCAGAACAATTTACTTAACAGAGGACTAACTTTTGTGGCAGCTTGCCCTTCGCAGGTTAGTCATTTAATTGTAGATATTACACTTTTTGCAAGAAATGTGACCCTTATACTTGCATTTTCAAATGAGGGAGTTTCTGTAGCTAACCTTCTGAAGCATTTCAGTTTATACAATCCTCAGTTGCCACCTATGGTTGGTATTTTTGTTAAACTTTATGAAAAGAAAGTGTCTGATTCTCTGCCAGCAAACAACACTTTTTGTAGCTTAGACAAAGATGAGGCTATGGCTCTACAACAACTAAGAAATGACTCCAGGCTAGCAATTCATCCAGCTGATAAAGGAAAGGCAATTGCTGTATTAGATTCAGCATTTTATGTCAACAGTATACAAGATATGTTAAGTGACACTATCGCTTACAGGGTTATATTGCAGTCGGTTGTTGAATCAATTGTAAAGAAAGTTCTTGAAACAATATATGACTTATTACTAATGTCTATGATTAACAAAGATTTATACGACTTCATGTTGGTTGATAAGCCATTAGTTCCTATTATTTATGGTTTACCCAAGGTGCATAAATCTCTGTCGCAGCCTCCCTTTCATCCTATTGTATCAGGGATGGGAGGGGATGGGTGACTGAATTTATTTCCATCTTCATTGATAGTCAGTTAAAGACACCTTTGGAAAAAGTGACAGCTGTTCTTAAAGACACTGAGACTTTTTATGCACTCTGGGAGATTTTTGCAGGAGTTATGGGTGATTTCAGTCTGATGTTTTATTGGTTACAATGGACATTTGTACTTTCTTCATGATAATACCCCATGATTTTGGGATTGATTCTGTGAAGTATTTTCTGGGAAATAATACTAATTATTCTTCTAGGCATATTGAATTGTTAGGCATGTTATTAGAATTGGTTTTGGAAAATAATCTGTTTATGTTTAAGGAGATCATTTATATGCAGAATCTTGGAGTAGCCATGGGGACCCCCTGCGTGAACAGTTATGTCAACTTGGTGTTGGCAGATTGGGAAAGCAGGGTGGTCCTTTCACAACATATATTCACTCCACACTTGCTGCATTACAAATGATTTGTGAATGATATCTTTGTCTCTGCAGCGAGGTGCACAAGTGCAATTGCAACAGTTTGTAGAATATCTTGAACAAAGTAGTGACTACTTTAGATTCAATTTGAATTTCTCTAATGATTCTATTGATTTTTTTTAGATACTAAGGTTGTCTTGATAAATTGCATGATACACAGTTCTCTAGTTAGGAAAAATTGTAGAAAGAATGCATTGTTGCATCACTCCAGTATGCACTTTAAGCACGTTTTTAATGACATAGCTAAAGGGCAGTTCTTAAGAATGTCTAGACTTCACACCGAAGATTAAGAATATCAAGCAGCATCTTTGGAGCTAAAGAATGAGTTAATGAAGAGAGGTTATAACCAAAATGCCCTAAGTAGAGTTATGTTACAGGTCAATGTCCTGTGTGATACAACAGGGAAGCCATTTTTTCACATTATAGCTCATGAGTCTGATACAAGGGTGACACATGGAGGATAAAAAAAATGCTTTAAGACTACCCCTCACCTATAGTAGTAACATTCATAAAGTATGTGTTATTATTAACAAATATTGGCGTATTTTGGCCTCTAATGATCAGATAAGAGCTATAGTAGGTGATAGACATAATTATAAATTTAAAAACAACCTTTCTTTGAAAAGGCAGCTTTGCTGTACCACTAATAGTATCAAGGTGACTTCTAATAGGCATGGTACATTTCCATGCAGAAATTGTAGGGCCTGCTTATTTGTTTCAAGGAGAGATACCTTTATGCATCCTTTCACCAACTGTCCATTTACTTTCCTATATGTTGATTGTAGATCAAAGAATTTAGTTTATCTATCTAGCTGTAGATCATGTGCATCTTTCTATATCGGTAAGATGACTAGAATGCTTAAAGAACATATCATGCAACAATTAGGTGACATCAGGAAAATGAATCTCTTTAATGCTTTAGCTAAGCATATGTCCAATAATGAAGGGCACATGTTTGAATTTACAGTATTGGTGTTATCAGATAATAAAATAGGCGGTGATATTAACAACAGAGTAGAACTAGCTGAAATATAGTGGATAGCAAGAATGCAAGCAGATAAATTACTAGGAATCAGTGCTACTATGCCTTTAAAACCTGTTCTTAAGAAGTGTAGATCACATCAGTGATTTAATTGTTTTATTAATTAGTTTCTGTTGGTTGTTTTATCATTGTTAATATATTTAAACTTGGGTGTAATTTTTGTCTGTTATATGGATCTGAAGAAGCACTTTGTGTGAAAGTGCTTATCCTGCCGTATTTTTAATAAACTACATATGCTTTTAGCTGTGGTGGTCATTTGGAGATTTTGGTTTTCACATTTGCATTTCATTCTTCTGGGTGACCTTTGGCTGTAGGTTTTTTTGCCTGTAGATTCATAGATTCATAGATTCATAGATTCTTACTAAGCTAACTGCCCTTGCGAGCCATTTTAAGCTTACCAATTATCCCTTGTGAGACTCAAACCCTGCACCGTGTGCTTGTAAGGCAAATGCCTTAACCATTAGGCCACCCTCCCAACCCTTTGCATTTTTTATTCAAATAACCGTTGCAGCAGCAACCAACCCATAAACCAATGCCAACTGTTAGATTAACCATCCTATTTCAAAAAATGATTTTCTTTCTGTTTGGCATGGTTGTTCTCCATTTAAAATTGCACAAACTCAGCTGGCATGGTTGTTGAGGTCTGCACACTAGCATTAAACCCAATAACACAAAGTGGTAGAAAAACACTATTAACTGTTGTTCTTTGAACTCAACAGACATGTCTGGAACTAGAAGGCAAGGTATCCAGTTTAGGACTCAAAGGTGGAGTATGGAGGAGTTCAGAATCTTTATTGGATTTCTTGTAAAGTGTCACAGCTGAAGGCTGCTGCAGAAGGACTATACTGGGTCTCAGTACAAATCTGAGGCTTGGAATAGTCTGGCGAAGGCTGTCTCCAGTGCAACTGTCTCTTCACATTCAATGACATGGTGCTGTTTCCTCTGCATAATGCTGCTTAAACACAGTGCACAAAGGAAACACACTGTTAAAGTAGAATAAAGGCACTTATATTAAACATTTAATTTAAATAACTATTTTATTTAGCCTGATGACTGAATCAATATGTAACTCCATATATGTACTGTTGACATAAACCACTTGAGTACTGTTTGTTTATATACAGTACTACACTCTAGTCATTCCCTCACACATTTCAAATTATCACATGTAATTATTTACATTATTTACATTAATTATTAGATACAGCTGGATTCATACCCTGTATGATCAGGCCTTACAATAATAACTCAGTGCTCTTTCACCTGCTGCCACAGAGCCAGCTTGGCAACAGGTGCGTTTCTTCATAGATTCATAGGTTGGTACTAGGCTATCAGACGTAGGACCTATACAAGCCTAGCCATAACAATTCCCTGGCTATTTCTTCCCACTGTATTTACTTCCCTGGACCCCTGTCTAACAGGGTGGCTGACATGATCCCAGGGGTGAATTTCCTATCTCCCATCCAATCATTAAGGTTCTTTTTGAAAAGGTCCAAAGAGGCACTCTGCTTGACATGTATAGGCAGTCTATTCCAGAGTATGGGGAGTCTCTGGGTCAGGAGCCTATCCCTCCAGTATGTTTTGTTCATTGTGATGACAAGGTTTAGATCCCTGGAGCGTGTGTCTCTGAGGGATTGGGATTTCTTTAAGTGTAGCATGTCCAACAGCTTTGGGTTTGACATGGCCTTGTATGTTAAGCAGAGACCACTCAGCATTTTCCAAAGTGCTGGCTGCCTTGCTTCTCTGATTAGCATGTTTGTGTAGAGGAAAGCAAAACCATAGAACTATCAAAATTGTATCAAAAAAGCAGAGGCCAGCATTTGTTTGTCACTTAACTATGCACAAATAGAGAAAAGCAATATAACTAGTTTTTTATGGTTAGAGAATTTATGACATAACATTTCTGATATGAACTAGTTATGAACACCATACAGACCTCCACTGTGGTATCTATTAGCTGTGTCTACCACAGCTAGTATGGGTAAATACTTCTCAAGTTCAGTTAGAGTCCTTAAATGTGTATCTTGCATGCACAAATACTTTGCCATTGATCGTGAAAACCAGCTGCTTGGTGATGTGTTATGGAAAGTGCTTATTTTTAATTACTGAAAACATATTTACACTCAGTCATGTGTTACCTGCAGCCATGCAATTGAAACTTGGTATCTCAGTACTTGTTCCCAAATATCAACACTTCAGAAATTAACACCAAAAATGCTTAGTGCATGCCATTCACATCGTTATACTGACAATACACACTCAGATCGTCTAATACTTGTACTAAAGTGTACAGCAATTATTCTCAAATATGAATGCACAAATATGATCCCAAAACATGTGTGTCTGTATGTGACAATTTAAGGGCATAATGTGCACAACATACTGATAAAAAGCAGAACAGTTCTCATTTCTGCTACATGCATTCCTGACACATGTTTACATATAGTTTGTAAAGCTGTCTGTCAAAATATACTTGCTGATTAGAAACACGACTGGAAATACTATACCCACACTTTGTACACCACTCTCAAAACAGGATATGTCAACTAGATCATATAATTTTGATGACATCATCTATAAAGACAACTATGACAAAGCAGATACATACTTCAGTGGTATTGCAATCATCACATACTACTGGGTTTTGCAGATGGGAACAAATGAATTACATAGATTAGCACACCAGCCACATTATGTCTTTGTAAGTATGAGTGCATAGTCAGAGGAAAATCAGTCTGCATCCTACTATCATCAATCTAGTAACATGCAGAACTTTAATATCTTGACAGTTGTGTATGGCTACCCACCCATTTCATATAGGCCTCCCAACATCTTCTGCTAAACATCAAATGATGATGTCATCTACTGCAAATTGTCCAGCAGCATTGCAAAAGTCAGACTTGTACCATGGTGCTTGTGTTAAATACTGAGTTCTCTAGCTGATGTACTTAGGTAGGAGTTCTAGTCCCACTCTGGTCAATTTTTGTGCAGTTTCAGAAGGGTGTAACTGTATTTCCTACAGTCAACATTACAGTCCCATGGAATACAAATAGGGTATACATGACTAAACATCCATTTCTTTCAGGCCTCCTGACATCTTCTCCAAAACATCCAGTGATGATGTCATCCACTATAAATTGTCCAACAGCAGTGTAAAGTGTAGACTTGTGCCTTGGTGCTTGTGCCTTGGTGCTTGCTTTAATTCTGATTTCTGTAACCAGTAAACTTAGTTAGGGGTTCTAATCTTACTGTTGTCAACTGGGTGTGTAGGTGTTTGCATGGTTGACATTCAAGAGAACAGTTTACTCCAGCATGTGAGACCCTGCTATTACCATCCTCTTCTCAGCAAACAATGCTGATGTCATCAGATATAAAGTGTTGTTGGACACTGTAAATACCAGACTTGTGCTGTGGACTTTGCATTAAATACTGTGCTTTACAAATATTTAGACATGGGTTCTATTCTCAGTGCAATCAAGAGATATGTGAGTATTTGTTTGGATGACAATTGAGAGAGCATTTTACAGCAGCTATAAGACCCTGCTATTACCATCCTCTTCTCAGCAGACACTATTGATGTCATCAGCTGTAAAGTGATGTCAGGCAATATAAAAGCTAGACTTGTGCTGTGGCACTTTTGTTAAGTACTATGCTGTATAAATAGGTAGGTAGGGATGTGCATGTAACAATCACTATGTTGACAATTTTAGAACAATATGTGAGTGTACATCCATGTCTTACCCTCCTCCCAGCATGTTCTCCTCAGCATACAATGATGATATCATATTCCATAAAGTACAATGTGGCAGTGTTACAGTCAGACATATGTGGTGTTGCTATTGTTACATTGCATGGCATTCATATTCTACACCTACACAGGTGTAATGTTCAAATCAAGACAAGTCTATTGTTGTGTGGGTGTGGTTGGTGGTACATTATGGTAATTGTATGAACTTTGGAATCACCCTTCATTTCACTACCACTTAGTGGAATCTTTCATGTAGCCCCATGTATCCACTGCTCTCCTTTTTCCTCTGGCGACATGAAATCCTTCCTGCAGAGGGGTGGAGGATGTCCTCAGGTGAAATATGCATACACACATCATGAAGCCCAGTCCATCCATGAGCCCCTGCAAGCCAGCTCCAGACCACTACATGTGTGATTGCCAGTTCTGTCATGGTGTGGTACACATGTTCTATATGGACATTGGCAGTATATAATGCAATCAAGCAAATATACACATATGCACAATAGTCTTACTATCTTCCATCCTATAAATATAGGGAGTATGTTTTCAATGGTATAATAATGGTTAGGATTTTATGTGGGGGTTAGGATTTTATGTGGTGTTGGCCATTGGCCTAATAATGTATTATCACCCTATGAACAGTTGGCATGTCAATGTTGCTTTCAATGACATGTTCTACATTCATGTGTGGGAGTACAGTATGGCTACAAGAGGGTAATACAATCTGGGATGTGAGCTAATGTTTTGATTGTCATTGTTGTCATTTCATTACATGCTCCTTTTATAACAGCTGTAGCAATATGTGTCCTGAGAACTGTTCACATGGTAACACATTTATGTATATTGTTGGCTTATTAGGACATATATGTGGAGCAGATCATCTGTTCACCAGCACAGTGAAACTCGCTGTATGGCAAATGTGTGCATTTGTCTATATACCACTGTGATGGACATCAATATAAATGTATACTGATTACGTGATCACATAAGTCTTGTCTCATACACATGTTGTTATGCTGTGATAGACACAACACTGTATCATGTTTGGATTCAAGTCAAACTTGTGGAAGTCATTGTATGTGCAGTTGAGTTGCTATTCCCAAGGATTATTGAGGTGGTCAACAGCACCATTGTGTGACTTTTAACATTTGTGTCAGGAAATGTTCTGTGTAAGCCACAAGCAACTGATCTGTAATGTGTCCTTATATGGCATCATGCTGCTCAAATGCAGCTTTCCCATGAAACAAATATATAGGTTTATTTTGTGCAATTGATACAAGCATGTCACATTGGTACAGTTGTATGAATGTGTGTGAATAATACTAGTGTGTGGAATGTGATGAATGACCAAGGTTGTATTTGGAGGTCTTTTCACAAATCATTTATTCCAGTAAATATCAATGGTTAAGGGGAGTACACAACTAAGCACATATCTGTATGTGGATGCCATCATATTTACATAACCAGAGAAAACAGACAATCTACTAGCTGACAGTTTGTCTCACACATCACCCCTATATTTCCCACTGGCCATCCATCAAAGTATACATGCAAACATTTTTTATTCTCAAGAGGGCAGCTAATCTAAGTGTTCTCTATGGCAAACAACACAAAATCAATATTCCTAACAACATCACAAGTTGTCTATAGTTTTATTTATTTATTTAGTTAGTTAGTTAGTTACCTTTGTTTACCGGGATGGTCTGACTGGGTGGAAGCCCATTTTCAATGGAGGCCCATAGAGGAAAGCTCCGTAGCACAGTTGCATACACTTTAAAGTCACAAGCACTAATAATGTTAACAATCAGATTTTGAATGTTACACATCAAGTGAGTTGAAGCAGCAATATAACACAGTTGCAAAGTCTACTAGTCAGAAGGCACAATTTACAATTTTAAGAACAGTAGATATTTAGAGTCTTACAACGAGAGATTGGAAACAACCATGGTTTATACATGTACATTTTTGGCAGATTAATTACAAAGATTTTATGTGAATGGTGGTGGCTGAACATAACTTAAAACTATTACTTTAGACATTGTATCAGGTTTTGCTCAGCAAGTATAGATTGCTGGAGGGTAGTACAGAAGGTTATCTTAGGGGAGGAGTTAGTGAAATAGGTAAGTGGAGGAAGGAAGTAGTGAAGGAGAAGGGTAGAGAGGCATTTCTGTTTCAGGGGAGAGGAGAGTTTGTAGGGTGGTACTGTGTGGGTGGAAGTTTAGCGGTAGGAGGCAATTGAGAAGTACAGGAGTTATAAGAAGATAAAAAGAGGGTGTGATGTAAAACCTGACCTACCAGACTCAGTTGTATCTATACTTCAACACAGCCTCCAGACAGCCTATGTTTCCATGGAAGGGTGTACAGCAACATGTATCCTTCTGATTGAGGGAAACATCATCTGATGCATGCAGTAATAGGCCCATCCTGACTCTCCTCATCTGTGAGGTAGGCCAGCAAGTTATAATCAACCTTCTCTAAAAGGACACAGGTAATATTAAAACTGTGTGCCAAACCCATGCTTGATTTGTTAAGGCTACATCATGTCTGTTATATCTGTTCACTGTCTTCAAGAAGGTTACCAAGGTTATGCATGATTGCAGCACTATTGTCCTGCATAAATTGACCAAGTCAAGGGATTTGACAGAAACACCCAGTCAGGTATTACAGAAAAACTGTCTCAAGTGGCCATAAACACCTACTTCACCAAGTGGATAGACAACTGGATCACATGCATATTTGATAAATATGTTGCAGTGTATGAAGTCACCTCTATCTAGAGTCGAGTGACCAGGTCTGTACCTCATCTCTCTATGATAGACCCTTTTCTGTTCATTATTTAAGTCTCATATGTCAAAACTAACATACATATCCTTTCTCCAACCAGCTTTGTGGAGGACTGCAATGTGTGGACAATCATTGACTTCAAGTGTGGTATTGGTATAATGCAGACAGTATCTGCACACACAAAGGATTGCTTTCACAGACACTGGGGTGATTACTTCCATTATGAAAGTAAATACACAAGCTAATTACAATATAGACAGCACACTCCTAAGAGAAGACCAAGTGGTATGTGACCTGTGTACTCAGTTAGATGGCATGTCCACCAGCATGAGCCAACAGTGGTTATCACTCCCTTGTATGTAGCACAACTCTTGAGTATATGCGGGACATCCACATCAAAGGCCATTATAGTTCCAGTGTTTTCAGCCCTCATCACAACAATAATCAAGCACAATGCACCCTTTTGCATGTACCTCCCAACACATCTCCCAGGGATGATTTACTCAAGTGTACAACTTTTGCCACAGTGAGCTCCCACACATATTATCGGGCATACCTAAGTATTCTTTTTGGTGCATAAACATTAGGTG
The DNA here is from genome assembly GCF_019279795.1 of Protopterus annectens. Classification (NCBI taxonomy): domain Eukaryota; kingdom Metazoa; phylum Chordata; order Ceratodontiformes; family Protopteridae; genus Protopterus; species Protopterus annectens. Next base: position 1,890,968,587 of record NC_056726.1, read on the forward strand.
TTGATGGTGCAGATTCCCCTGCAAGGTGTTATACAAGATGTTTGTGTGATAGGTGTTACTGTGATGCACACTGTAAATACATAGATGGGAAGGGTTATATTCATGAAAGTGTGGATTGTGGCATACATATGCCATACAAAACTGTTTTTTTTTTTTTTTTTTTTTTCAATAAACATTTTTTATTGTTTTTCACAACCATATTACAAATTCACACACTATGTACAATATTTACAAAATGCTTCCATAGGGTAACTTCACATTATATGTCAATTTCATATATTGGTCATAAGTACAGTACTAATAATCAAAAAAGAGAAAAAAAGAGAGAAAGAGAAAAAAAAAAAGAAAACCCACAATAACAAATCAAGCCAACGAACTGTATTGTCTCTACCTCTTATATCTAATCTAAGATTGATTTTACATTGTACTCTAAGTCCCGAGAAAAAGTGGATAGGCACCTCTACGCCAACACAATATTAAAAATTTGCTCCCATATTTTTATATTGTTGATATTTTTCTTATGGTCGCTTATTAAGAGTTTATGCGCTAAGATATGTTGTATAGCCATCAATCTGAAATTTCCCCACAATGTCTGGTCTGGGTTCAACCAATTTTTGGCTATATATAATTTCATTAATAAACAAATATTCATAATTACGATCCTTTTTGATTTTCCTAGATTCTCCGGGGGAATATGAAGAATCATAAACTCCCAAGAGAGTGTTGAGTTTTGGTAGCCCATTTTTTGTAACTGTAACTTGAGTGAATTCCACAATTTATAAATACACTTGCAACTCCAGAACATGTGAAGCAAATCCGCTGTTTGATCTAAGCAATGTGGGCATTTAGGTGAAATCTTCGGATCAAATTTGTGAAGAGTGAGACGAGTATAATATGCGTTGTTGAAATGCCATACAAAACTGTTAACTAGCCAGGATTTCTCATAATTTCAAATACAGGTGTATCAGTGTCCCTCCTAACACCTCCGACAGATGTTGATTTTTGAGGAATGTGTGCTTGATTCCCCTCATAGATTTATGACAGAAAACATTAAACTCAGGAGTGCTGAAGGTCTGCAGATGTAAAAACAGAATATACAGATGGAATACCAACTGATCAGGACCCCTACATTGTAGCACATCAACTATTAAAATGTTATTATAAAACAAAATAAAAAGAATTAGTGCTTTCTGGCTTGAGAAGCCCTTATTCAGATTCACCATCTAAAATCACAATCAGTTCTTTAAAATGGGGAAAAAAACAATCAAAATGAATTCACCAGTCTATGCTCTTTCAGGGCTATTGTCAAAGGAAACACACCATTAAGTCCCGGTAAATGGTCAGCCCACAAATTGGCTATCCACTTCAATTCGGAAACAAAATCACCCTCATATTTTGAAGCTGCAACACCATAAAGTGAAAGCCATGTCTGGGATTATCCTTTATATGTTGAGTAATCGTACTATGTTTAGATAAAAGTCTCACATCGCTAATAATTTGCAGGATGCATTCTTTAAGCATACTGTTAGTCTTTCCCACATAAATGAGAAAGCATAATCATAATCATAGCCTCACCTCAGGCTTCAGGCCCAGTGAGTGGTGCACAGCTACAGTTATCCCACTCCACAAGGGGGGATCCACCTTGGATCCCAGGAACTATCATCCCATCAGTCTGATGAGCCTGATCTGCAAAGCCATGGAACACATTACCATGGAACTTATAAACAAAGACATTGGCAACCTTCAAACACTGGAACCCACCCAGTTTGGTTTTGTAAAGGGATTATCTTGTCTCCTCAACCTGATTGACTTCTTCGAATCATTCTCCAGAGCCATGGACAAGGGCAAGGCAGTCCACACAGCCTATCTGGACCTCACCAAGGCCTTCAACACCATCCTCCACTCTGGAATCATAGATAAACTTACTAAGCTGGCCATTAATCCCTACATTACTTGATGGGTTGCCAACTGGGTTACTGACACAACCCACACTGTAAAAGTAGCAGACTCAAAATCCAGCTCCAGACAAGTGACAAGTGGAATACCTCCGGGTTCAGTCCTGGGACCACTCTTGTTTGGCACCTACTTCTCTGAAGTACAGGCCAGCACTAAGGGACTCTGGCTAACAAAGTTTGCAGATGACTACAAACTGGGAGCCGGTATTGAATCCCCAAATTATGTGGATATTCTACAAAAGGGCCTTACAGAAACAGATGCTTGGTGCCAGAGCCATGGGCTCAAGCTCAATGTCAAGAAATGTATAGTTATCCCCTTTGGAAAACAAACATGTACCCATGAATTACCACATAAGTGGCAGTACACTAAACACTGAAAGTGTGATAAGGAACTTAGGGGCACAGGTGGACAGTGGTCTCACCTTCGATAACATCGCCACAACAGTCAGAAAATCCTTCTATGTGGTACACCTCATCACTAAGGGCTTTTCATCCAAAAAAAAGGTGATCATTGTCCCACTGTACTCATCCCTCATTAGACCCATTACAGAGTACAACGGCCCATTTGGTAAGTACCTCACAAGACATCTGCAACAACTGGAAAGGCCACAGAAATACCTCACAAAAAGAATAACAAGCCTAAAGCAGATGCCCTGTGCTGACCGTCTAAAAAAACTCCAGCTATACTCTCTGTTGCATATCGCCTAGTCAGAGGCGATCTCTGCTTAACATACAAGGCCATGTCAAACCCAGAGCTGTTGGACATGCTAGGTTTAAAGAAATCCCAATCCCTCAGAGCCACATGCTCCAGGGATATAAACCTGGTCATCACAATGAACAAAACATGCTGGAGGGATAGGTTCCTGACCCAGAGACTTCCCATACTCTGGAATAGACTGCCCATACATGTCAAGCTGAGCGCCTCTTTTGCCCTCTTCAAAAGGAACCTTGACGATTGGATGGGAGATAGGAAATTCACCCCGGGGATCACGTTAGTCGGCCTGCTAGACAGGGGACCAGGGAAGTAAATATTCTGGAAAGAAATTGCCAGGGAATTGTTATGGCTAGGCTTGTATAGGCCCTAGGGCAGATAGCCTAGCACCAACTTATTAACCTATGAAAGAAACACAAAATATAACCAACCAGAAACAAGGCACACTTAAAAAATCTTTGCCTAAAGGGATGATAACCCTGTAAAGAAAAAAAAAAATGGAGATAAAAACAGTACACTGCATTAGCACTTTGAAAGAATATGAAAAGAGATACCAACATGTCACCAGGGAAAGGAAAAGTTTTTGCACAAAAAAAACACAAATAAACCCATATAAAAGCCAAATGGGCAGTGCACAACCTACAACCGAAAGTGCAGTAGCATAAAATATCAGCAGTCCAGCTCTTAACATGAGATAATGCAAACTCTTTACAGAGGTGTTATCTATGACAAAAAAGAAGCTGACAATGGAGAAACTAAATGCGCATGATTGGTGATTTGATTAATGAATACACTCAGACCTGTGAGACACACGTTGTTAGCCTGCATGTGGTTCAAAAAATAAAATCTAGTTCATGATAGGTCATCTATACTGTCAATTAGATTTGGCAGTCTGATGAGGCAGAGTAGCAAAATGGGTCTCTTTGTGTGTGAGTTACTTTGTTACTATTTCTGTATAGAAGTAGGATACTTCCAATTATGATGCAATGTAATGGCAAACATTATATTTAAACCTAACTGCTTTTCTATCTTAAAGTTATGCACTTTCCCTTCAAAATGTGCACTGTCAGTTAAAATTTTAAATAGGCAACATTCTAAGCTTTTACAGATATCTTTAGTATGTCTTCTGTGGGTGAGTGGACATAGTACGTATTCAGGTAAACAAAGCAATCCTTTTTTTTTCAAATTTAAATTCATATCTTCTGCTAACAGTTCTTAAGTTACAGCAATTCATGAAAGAGAAATGGGAAATGGGGTTATGGCAGCTGATTACAATGATGCTATATTCTGTTTGTTCCCAGCTTGACTGGGTCACTTAATGATTGAAGACGTTAAGACAGTATGGGAAACCTTTTTTCTTAATTTAAGATGCGGCTCTGTGCTACAGTCATTATGATATGCAAGGCAGAAGAAGACTGGCTAACCCTATATACACCCATTTTAAATATAAGCTGGATGTCACTGATACCCCAGTTAAGTAGAAATAGTTTGTCAGATATAAAGGGTATTACTACAGTTTAGGTTTATACCTTGTCATGTCAGTTTGATGCCATTTCTTTGTATTAAAGTCTAACTTGGGCAGATAACTTTGGAAATAGTTTCAGCAGAAAGAAAGACTAGGAAAAGGAAACCCAGCATAATTGAACATGGCCTCTTTGATTTATTCTAACAGTAAGGTAGCACTACATTGAGCATACCCAAAAGGAGTAGGTTTCTTGGCAATAGTATGGCCACCATAAGAATTTTGATTCCATCAATGGATTCATGATGTCTCACAGTTAAAAGCTCCTGTTTAATACTCAGAAAACTATAAACCTGACTGGAAAGTTTTCATTTATCCAGTTTATTCTCACGTTAAGCCTTCAACAAGATCTATGCATGTCAATAGGAATATATATACTCCCTGGTAACAGTACCGACACTACAAAATAATTTCTTTGCTGGGTCTCATCAAACGTTTTGCAAGAAACCATCATAATGGGTGATCCCAATACTGATTGGCTAACTATTGATAATGAAAGCCCTAAAATGCCATTAATCTATACAGCTTCTTCCAGCTCATTTCAGCCTGTACCAAATACAACAAACCAACTAGTTAAAAACAACAAAAGACTGGATATTGATGAACAACTCAAAAAAATGACTAAAACCGATACCCTCCTAGATAAGTGATCACCTCCCCGTTTATGTTATAAGGGGCAACACTTCCATTAAAAAAAACAAAAAAAAAAAAAAAAACAACACTGATTTAATAATGCTTGCAACCTCTCCTCCTTCTAGCCTGACTCATTTATTTACAAACTGAAAGTAATCATCTGCAAGGTGCTACAAACATTATACCTGGATGAAGTCATAGCTCTGCTTAACTCTACATTCATAATTATACTAAATAGTCACACTCCGACTAGAGCTAAAAGGGAAAAGACCAATCCTGCTCCCTGACTATCTAAAGATACTAAACATTTAATGAAAAAAAAAAAAAAAACAGGTAATGCATACAAACCATGGAGAACCACAATACTATATCCACCCTTCAGTGATACAAAACCTACGAAATGGTACCAAAACAAGATCAGAAATGAAATAAAATGCCACACTAGACTACAAACTGAGAACCAAACTAACTCTAAAGCCTTCTACTCAGCAATAAATTATTTCCTAAATCCAGGTCAACTATTACAGCCCACCCCATGTTTAACTAACCATATAAGTAGTATTGTTAACCAATTCAACACTCATTTTATGCAATCAGTTACCTCTCTTATTAACACCCCACCCATCCCTACCACCAGTCCCCCATAATACCACAAAGTAGCCAAAAGATTTTCATCTTCTGACCAGCACTTACTGATATGAACAAGAAGCTACTCGTTAAACTCAAACATGCCACCATGGCCACAGATAAAATAGCAGTTGAATATATTAAACTAGCAACTGAAGAATTATCCTACTCACTGTCAGTCCTAATAAATAGGTAAGTTAAGGAAATGTATGTCCCCACACTCATATTTCTTACTTCTGCACAATGTATGACAATCCAGAAACATTTCTAACTGCAGGCCTACAGCCATTTCATCTTCTCTGCCAAAGATACTAGAAAAGTGCTTTTACAGACAAATCCTCAGCTTTATAACAGACAATCTTCCCAACCCAAACCAGTAAAACTTCTGCTCAAGCTTAGCAATATTCTTGCATCAGTCCAAGCCATTTGACATTGTATCCCATTAGAAACTATTACTTAAATTATCTTCATTAGACCTAGTGTCGTCATTACTATCCTGGTTTGATAACTACCTCTCAAACAGGATGCAGGCAGTCAAGTGGGAAAACATTTCCACCTTTCTCCCTGTAACAGTTGGAGTCCCCCAAGGCTCAGTATTAGGCCCTCTGCTCTTCAATATCTTCATCAATGACCTGCACACTGTAACTAAACATACATCTGTCAAAGTGTATGCAGATGACTCTATACTAATCTGTTCAGCAAATAATCTAGTTGTTGTTGTGTCTTTTGGCTTTTCCCAGTCAGGGGTCGCCACAGCGGAACTCCGGTCCACTAATGATTGGTAGTTGATTTTTACATGCCGAGTTACCAGTCCTGATGCACAACCTTTAACGAAGGTACACCCATTCATGCAAGTCTCCACGCAGAAGACGCTCTAGCTGAGAATCGAACCGGACAGCGTCTTACTGTGAGGTGACAACGCTACCGCAGCACCACGTACCGCAGCACCAATAATCTAGTAAAACTGCAAAATCTAACTCAGGAATACCTTACATCTATTGAAGCATAGCTGGCAGATTCTCCATTTATATTAAATTCCCCAAAAAACAAAACTGACTGTACTCACCCCAAAGTGGCTGGCTCCGCACAAACAGGAATTTGATAACACCTTCTCCAATAGTACTGTAATAGAGCTGGCAACCAACACCAAAGCATTAGAAGTCATCATTGATGACAGTCTGAAATTCAACCATCACATAAAACAGGCAATTAAGAGAACTCACCAAAAACTAGTGATGCTATACAAGATCAATATGTACTTAGCAAGCAAAGCCAGAACAACCACGGCATCTTCTTTCCTTCTCATCTTTTTTTATACAGCCTGCATACTTATCAACCTGCATTCCATCTCACTCTTCCCACTTAACCAGCAATACAACAAAATAGTCAAATTTTCCTCAAACCACAGCTACTGAACTCACCATTGTATACCTGTAAAATAAATTCAGTGATCCGAGCTACAACCCTCCCTAACTAACTCATCACTCACTCACTATTAGTGCATACCCTCAAACTCCTATACCTCACCACTACAGTGGGGAAAAGGACATATTCCTTTTAGTTGATTTACAGTGCTCTACAGACTGCCAGTACTAATTGTCAGGGTAAATGAGTTTTAGGGAAAGTAAACTTTAGGGGCTGTGAAGTGTCAGTCATTTGTTCTCAGTCAAATGAATGTCAGTCAAATGAGCTTTTGGGGAAGTGAAGATAACCTCTCTCTCTCTCTCTCTCTCTCTATATATATATATATATATATATAGAGAGAGAGAGAGAGAGAGGTTATCTTCACTTCCCCAAAAGCTATATATATATATATATATATATATATATATATATACACACACAACACACACACACACACACACACACACACACACACACACACACACACACACACATATAGGGATTCCTATCAGATGACTGAAGTTCCAAAAATCATATGGTCAGGAACATTACAAAAAAAGTTTTTTTGTTTATATTTTTGGAGGGAGTGTGCACGCCCCCATGCACCCCCCACACCCTCTGCAAATGAAATGTACCAACTCTAAGATCACACTATAGTAAGGTAAAGGGTAAATTTCCTGATTAGTACAATACTGCGACCTCCATTTAAAACATTCGAAGTTTCAAAACTTTCATATTATGATCCCAACCATATGAATTTCGAAGTTTTGAGACTTTGATCAACTGCTAGCAATCCATATATCTATATCTATATCTATGTTTTTATATATATGTATGTGTATATATATATATATATATATATATATATATATATATATATATATATACATATATATATATATATATATATATATATATATATATATGTATATTTCATTTGCAGGAAAGAATTTTAATTGCTTGAGTGTTTATGCTTTGCAGAGTCAAAAATCTCATTTGTTATTTTCTGTTTCATTAGATACATTAATTTATATTTCAATGTGGTTAATTAATGTACTGATCTGAAAATCATTAATTTATTGCTGTTATGCTGAGTAATGCGTTATGTGCCTGAGGAAACCTGACTTGGACAACACTTGAACATCACAAAAATAAATAGATTTTGCAGGTAATAGTAAGTGGATCTACACTCTTTTTGGTTTGTTTGATGCCTCCCATGTTTACAGAGTGAAGGTTTCTTTTTGCTTCAGTATTTTTTATTCTGTTTAAGCTATTTGCCATGTATCCATTTATTTTATGGTATATTAATTAGCTATCTATAATTTCTATGTTTTTTTGAAACTTTTGACTAAATATATTTATATGTGAGTTAAAAGACATGGATTTAGAAGACAGCTCTTTTGAATAATATTAAAATAACAAGCACAACATGTATTCTATATCACACAGAAGCCTTTGTTACCTGAAACCCATCATTTTTTAGATTGCTAACATGTCTTCATAAAAGAAATGCAAATAACTTTTGTGCAGTAACTCATTGTTGGCTTTATAGGATATATCACAATGCAGTATATATACACACATTTATGTGTGTGTTTAACTGAAGTATCAAATTGCGATATCATTGTTTTTGATTTTTTTTGTTTTTTTGCAAGACTGTTGCATCTTCCCTTCACTTCTGATGTGAATGGCTGTATTCCTATACTCAGAAATGTAAAAGTAGTAACCGTATTAATTGTAGGATGATGAGGACACTCTGCCTAGAAGACAGAAGCAGTCTTTGCCTTTTACTCAACTATAGACAATATGCTTCTCTGAGGTTATGGCTTCATTTTTCTTGAAATTAGAAGGAATACATGGTTTTACCATAAAAGCACATGTTTCTAATTGTGGAAGGGAGAGCTGTTTTGGATTAGTGTACCTAGTAGTAGAGAGGGTCAGAGTGCTCACTTTGAGGGGGTATAAGAGCTAGGGGTATTTACTCCATAAATAATGTAATCACATCTCTTTTTTCATTGCTGAATGTAATGGCCTTATGGTAGCTACAAATGTATGTTGTTGTACATCTTTTTGGTGACTTTTTAAAGAATTACAAAATTGCTTTTTGCTATCGACTATTTCATGCTTTTTTGGCTCTGTGGCATAGATGAATGAAGTCCAAACTATTATCCAGATGACCTGGATATGATTAGCAACACAGGCACTGCAGAAGCCAACCACTGTGAAGCAGCTGCAATGGACAATAACCTTCAGGTGCATATATGAATCAGGTACAATGTGATTCAAGGGAAGGTATACCATACTGTTACATAGTGTTTGCATTTTAGCTACTTGGGCTGGGGACTTAGACCATTACTAGAAAAAATCCTGAGATCTGCCTACATAATGGTCTCTCATGGCAAGTTAATGGTAAATTAATGGTAGTATGTCTCTAAAGTGACTGTTATAGCTTTGCAGATATCAGAATTACACCTATAGAGTTAAATGATCAAAAAAAGAATATAAGTGCATAGGTTGTTCACCTCAAATGCCTTGGGTCTGCTTATTTTTTCAAAATTTATACAAATAAAACTTTTGCTAATGTGATCTGACAATTCAAATGTATCTTTAAAACCACAAGCTTAATGTTTCCCATGGCAGGAAATGCCCTATATAAAAATATATTTATGCCAAAGCTAGGGGTATGGTGTAGCAAATAATAGTCATGAACTCATCATACAATACCACATTTATACAACAATTTTTTTTAAATAATGTATACATCTCCGAGTAGACCATAATAAAGGCACAGCATTGTCTGCTTCTAGAAAAAAAAATATTGTTAGTCATTATTGCAACAGTTACCTTTTGTTTCCACTGTCATGGATAAATGAATAAATGTATGCCAATATCTATTACTAGCCATCAAGATAACAAAAGAAACCTTAAATTATTCAAAAGAATACAATGAAGATACACACTACTGTTATGACTACAGTTTGAATTAGTAATCAACAAAAAAGCATTTTCTTGAATTAGTTCACTTTGCTTGAGCGAACAGCTTGCAGGCTCTGGAAATAATAACTTGATTTAGAAAACAGCTAAAATAACATTTATTTTCATAATATATGTGAAATTGCTAAGCAATACCATGTATGTGATTTCAATATAAACTGTTCAATTTGCTGTAGGCAAGGCAAGACTACAATTTTTGCATCCCTATAGTCTGTGCAATGTATCTAACTGTTTTTACCTCTTTGTTACTTCTAGCTGTTATCTGCTGCTTTACCTCTGCAATCGCATCTGTCTAATTATTTGCACAGGTCATGATGCTGTTACCATTTAAATAAATAAATAAATATATATATATATATATATTGCTTAGTGTAACTCCAGGGTGATGATGAAAAGAATGAGAATGGTGAGAGTTGGTGAAGCTGACAATGTGGTTTGTGGTCTAGTTGTTAGAAGTCCACGTTGGCCACATGAAGAAAGTCCACTGGTGGTTTCAGTTGTCATAATGCTGCCTGTCTCTGCTCTTAATAACTCATTTGGGACTCATTGGAGAGGGCGGTCTCAGTGCTGACTGACCTTTTCCTTGCTCTATCCGAGGCAGTATGGAAGTAGGACAGTCATACCCAGCCTATCCCCATCCTGGTTTTCTCCTTCCTAGTGTTTCACCTCCATATATTGTTTCTTGTCTGATCATAACACTCACCAATGTCCTTCCTTTGTGTGTATGTCTATAATTCCAGTGCCATCCCCTGCCATATGTGTTAGAACCATCCCTGTCTGTCTTTGTGTTTTATGTTCTTGAGCCTGTGCTTTCTAACCTGTGTCCTTTTTCCATTCTTTCCCTAGCATTTACACCATGGCCCATCTTTTCTTCTCAAAAAAAGGTCACTTGTCCTAGATGAAAATTCTATAATTTCTCCCTCTCTGCCCCCTCCCATTACTACATTCCTATTTCAATGGCTATGTTCTGCTTGCTCTAATCTTATTCTTACTTTTCTATACACTTATTTCTAACTCATATAAGATAACACAAACAGACGCAAACATTTCTGAGCCGGTTTACTATGGCTTCTACCTGTTCATGTATTATTGTTATGTAGCATGTATGTACTGATTTAGGTTCATAGGTTCATAGGTTCATACTATGCTATCTGCCCTAGGGCATTTATAAGCCTAGCCAGAGTGTGTTTGGCTTTCGCCACCCATTTTAAATGAATTTTGCTATGCCCTTTTTCGAGGTTAGTATACTGTGCCTCTGTCTAACAGTGACACAGAAGTGATACCCGGGGTAAACCTACTATCTCCCATCCACTCATCAAGATTCCTCTTGAAGAGAGTCAATGAGGGACTCTGCCTAACCTGGACTGGGATTTTATTCCAGAGTGAAGGGAGCCTCTGGGTTATGAATCTGTCCCTCCAACATGTCCTATTTATTTCACTGCTGAGGTTCAAGTCTCTCGAGTGCGTAGCTTGATGGGATTTGGATTTTCTGAGGTGCAGCATGTCCATTAATTCCAGGTTGGACATGGCTTTATACGTCAGGCACAAATCGCCTCTGAGCAGGCGGTATGCCACTAAGTAGAGCTGGAGTTTCTTTAACCGGGCAGCATATGGCATCTGTTTGAGCCTTTTGATCCTCTTGGTGAGGTACTTTTGGGGTCTTTCCAGTTGCTGCAGGTATCTGGTAAGGTACATCCCAAAAGGGGCATTGTACTCAATTATGGGCCTGATGAGGGATGAGTAAAGAGGCACGATGACCTCCCCTGATCTAGATGTGAATCCCTTCATAATTAGGTGGGCTGTATAAAATGTTTTTCTAACCACTTTGGCCACGTGGTTGTCAAATGAGAGATTGCTATCAACTTGGGTCTCCAGGTCCCTAATTACTTCTTCCGTACTTAATGCATTACCACCTATGTGGTAATTTGTGGGCACTTTGTTTTTGCCAAAGGGGATGACTATACACTTTTTGGCGTTTAGCTTGAGGCCATGGCTCTGTCACCAGTTGTCTGTTTCTATGAGACCCTTTTGTAGGATGCTTGTGTTGGCTGGAGAGTCTATTATGGCACCCAGTTTGCAGTCATCTGTGAACTTGGTCAGCCACAGCCCTTCCGTGTTAGCCTGTACCTCCGAGAAATATATACCGAACAAGAGATGTCCCAGGACTGAGCCTTGTTGGACGCCACTTGTAACTGGTTTGGAGTGTGACATGGCTCCAGCAATTCTAACCATGTGGGTTCTGTCCTTGAGCCAGTTTGCAACCCATCTAGTGAAATAGGGGTTTATATTTAAGCTGGTGAGCTTATCTATAATGCCCAAGTGGGGTATTGTATCGAAGACTTTTGCGAGGTCCAGGTAGGCTGTGTGAACCACCTTCCCCTCGTCAATGGCCTTGGTGACTGTTTCAAAGAAATCGACCAGGTTTAAGAGGCAGGATCTGCCCTTAACAAAGCCAAACTGGGTAGGATCCAGTGTCTGTACGTCCCCAATATCTTAATTTATGACGTCCATGATGATCCTTTCCATAGCTTTGCAGACCAAGCTAGTCAAACTTATGGGGTGATAGTTTCCAGGATCCATTGAGGCACCACCTTTGTGGAGAGGGACCAATGTTGCTGTACGCCACTCTTTGGGTACATATCCTGTAGTAAGGCTGAGATTGAGCAGTAGTTTTATGTTTGGGTTTAGTTCTTCTTGGAGTTCATGTAGGACGCAGCCCGGGACACCGTCTGGTCCCATTGATGCTGTGTTTTTTGCTTTGGAGAGGGCGGCTCTTACCTGAGCATCTGAGATGTCAGGGGGGCAGCACTCTGCTGGGATAGATATTTGCTCTTTTGGTGGGGAAGGGGGGGAGAAGTTTGCGCTGAACCTGTCAGCTAGGATGCTGGCAATGTCTGTGGATTCAGTGTATTTTTTGTCATTTTGGACTAATTCTGAGCGTATCTGGGAATTACCACCCAGGTTCCTAACATAACTAAAGAAAGCCTTGTGATTATCCTTAGTGTCCTGTGCAATTTTTCTCTCGAAGCTGGCCTTAGACAATTTTATGAGTGCCCGTAGTTTTTTGCTAATACTGATCAGAGATGCCTTCCCTTTTTGGGATTTTGCTCTATCATGTAGTAGCTTCCTCCTTCTATTGTATAGTTTGTTTATGGCTGGGGTCCACCAGATGGGACGCCTAACTTCAGAGGATTGGGTCTTGGTTTTATTTGGGATTGCATGATCCATGCATTCCTGAAGGTGTTCATAGAATGCATTTATAAAGGATTCTGCGGTCTGGGCCATATTTTCCACAGGCCTGGGGGCTTTGAAGGATTCCACCTCGGTTTTGAGGAGTGTGAAATTTGCTTTAGAGATGTTTTTCACTGTGGTTTTCTGGAGAGGGGCTGGGGTCGGGATGTGAATATCTAGTGAGATTAGTTTATAGTCTGATCTTACCAGTGAGGGATACACTTCTGGTCTGGAGCATAGAGTCCCCATGTTGGTGATGATCAGGTCCAGTATGTTTTCCCCTCTTGTGGGAGTGGCAACAAGTTGTTCCATAGCATTTCAGTTTATAAATTTTAGGAACCTTTTGGCTAGGGTGTTGGAGCTAGAGTAATGCTCCCAGTCTATGTTAGGGTAGTTGAAGTCGCCCAATATAATGGTGTTTGGAGAGACCTTCATATTTTCCAGTGTTCTCATGAAGGCCGAGTGGGGTTCCTGAGTTTGGGAGGGTGGTCTGTAGCAGGCTATAAACTGTAAGGCAGTTTTACCCACTGTTAGTTGCACATGGATAGTCTCTGATGCTTCGTTCTGTGCCAACAAACTGGAGGTGTGGGTATCTTTGACGAATATTGATACTCCCCCTCCTTTTGTGGTTCGGTCCAAGTTTTGGGGTCGAAAAACATGGTATGAGGTATAACCTGGTAGTGCTGGGGTGCTCTCGGGAGCCTTGAACCAGGTTTCTGTTACTGCACAGATATCGATGTTCTCCATGCTAAGGAGAGTTTCGAGTGCATGCATCTTGAGGTTTAGACTTCTGGCATTGAGTAGCATTACTCTTAGTTTCTTATCCCTTGTGATACCTATGGTGGTGGGTTTGTCTTTTGATCCTTGCCTAAAAAGGCAATATGGGGGTGGCAAGAGCCTTTGCCAATATCCGAAAGCCCAGGGGTGACAGGTGTAAGCCATCCCTAGCGAAGCATCGTGGCTTGCCGAGCATGTCATCCCAAGCAGACAGGCATTGGATCCCCTTTGAATGACACCAATACTTAAGCCAATTGTTGAAATTGATCATCTTGTCTTCATATTGTGGCATCATTCTTGGTGAGGGTAAGATGCTACTCAAGGTCAGGGTCATACCGGCCTAGGCTACATGCTCAGAGAGCTCCTCTATGTCTCTTTTCATGTAGTCCAGGGAGGTACATCTCAGGTCATTCACACCAGCATGGACAATGACTGAGTCATATTTGTACTTGCCTTGGAGTGACCTGAGTGCTTGTGTTATGTGGCGGATCCTAGCGCCCGACAGGCAGCTCACCGTGACCTTCTCATTGTTCAGCCTGGTGAGCGGGACGTCAGTGTGCCTGACGATAGAGTCACCTATTACAAGTGTATCAGGTGTGTTGTTTAGCCTTAAGGGCTGTGACTGTTCGGCACACTGGCTTTGTGAGCTATGTGTTGCACGTGTTTTGTTTTGGAGTAGTGGTTGCTTGGGTGTCTGCTTTGGAGGTCTCTGCTGCTTAGGCAGATTTTTATCTAGAGCCTCCGAGTATGTTTTTGTGTGTTTATGTGTTTGGTTTGCTGTCGTGGTAGGTCTATGTGAGACTGGAATTGTAGTGAGTGTGGTTTCCTTCTCCTCCTGACTGGTTACACCAGTACTGAGTTGAGAGAGCTTAGCCTCCAGTTTGGCTATATGGTTGCATCTCTCACGTGTTGGAATTTGTTGGGAGGAGGAGAGGGTTGTCTGTGTACATGAGGCAGTTGTAACATTGCCTCAAAATTCCCAGATTCACCAGCTGGACCAGAGAGGAGATTGACAACTGACCTTTTGACATGCTAGAATAGTATTGGGAATTCCTTTATAATTGAAAAAAAGGACCAATGGGGAACAAAGTACTCAAGGGGAGTTTGTGAGGGTGTAGTGCTTTTAATTTTTTAGTGCTGACTTATATAATTGCTTTAGTGAGCAAGTGCCAGGCTTTAGAGTGAGAATAGGGTGTTTATTATGAGAACTAGATCAGTTCTAAGGGAAAAAGTGAAGAGCAGACTTTGTGGAGCCGAGAATGGTTTAAACCCAATTAAGCGGCGTTGCCCGATGCTGTGCTATGCACAAAATAGCGCAAAGCCACGCTAAAGCGGGTTTTATACAGGGGGACTTGAAAGAGCTAGAAATTGGCCCAAAACGGCCAATAGACTACCAGATTCTTGTGCTGGGAACACTCCTCCAGGGATAGATAGGCTGCTCCAAGCTCCCCACTGCCACTGGTGAACAAAGAAGCCTCCCTTTATCCAAGAAAGGAAATGGGCAACACAGGAACTTTCCAAAAGTCCAGAATACAGCAAAGCCTGTATTTGGACTACTCTAGGTCAGGAAAAACAGGAAACAAGGATCATTTTTTTTTTTTTTTTTTTTTTGCAACAAACAGCAGGAAAATGCAATAAATATGTAACACAGGCTAGCGCACTTGAGTGTGTAGCCTCAACAGGTAAAAGCAACAAACAGGACAAACTTTAAAAGTGCAGGTGCTAAAACAACTTTAAACAATTTAAAACAGTTCAAGAAGCAGAAGTAATTGCAGTTTAGCTAGATCGGACAGTCGCCCAGGTAGTAGCAGGAAAACAAACACTTTTATCAGGTTAGCAGTCGCTCTTTTAGCCTCTCTGCTGCTAGCACCACTCTGCAGGACCACAAGGAGCTTGGCTGAGTAGTAACAAGAGCAAAAAACGCGCCAAAGTGGGTTTTATACAGGGGGACTTGAAAGAGCTAAAAATTGGCCCAAAAAGGCCAATAGACTACCAAATTCTTGTGCTGGGAACACTCCTTCAGGGATAGATAGGCTGCTCCAAGCTCCCCACTGCCACTGGTGAACAAAGAAGCCTCCCTTTATCCAAGAAAGGAAATGGTCAACACATGAACTTTCCAAAAGTCCAGAATACAGCAAAGCCTGTATTTGGACTACTCTAGGTCAGGAAAGATGGGAAACAAGGATAATTTATTTATTTATTTTTTTGCAACAGACTACCAGATTCTTGTGCTGGGAACACTCCTCCAGGGATAGATAGGCTGCTCCAAGCTCCCCACTGCCACTGGTGAACAAAGAAGCCTCCCTTTATCCAAGAAAGGAAATGGGCAACACAGGAACTACCAGATTCTTGTGCTGGGAACACTCCTCCAGGGATAGATAGGCTGCTCCAAGCTCCCCACTGCCACTGGTGAACAAAGAAGCCACCCTTTATCCAAGAAAGGAAATGGGCAACACAGGTGCAGACCTGTTATTTGTTTACTACTTCCCCTTGCATCAGTTCTGGCTACAACTGCTTTAAACTATTTATCTACTGCATCTGCCATTTCTATGTGTTTTTTTTTAAATTTGTAATAGTTTGGGCATTAATATTCCAGCTAGTTAATTAATAATTACCTTGAGGCTATATCTCATTACAAGGCATATCCTTAGTAGTCTCAGCATGACTGCAGTAGGAATGTTTTTGAATTCCAGGGGCATGTCATTCAAAAGGGAAATAAGATATCTTACCAACATTTTAAAACAGAGTGGCATTCATAAAATATATGCACCTGTCTACCTGTAATAGTGGCAATGCATCCAATATCTGGGATTCAGTGACATTCAAAAGGTTTGTTTTGGGTAAGAAAGGCATTTTCTAAACATTTCCACGCAAACTGTCATCATATAAGAGAGGTAGTATTTCACTGAAGTGCACTATTAACTTTACATTTTGATACCTAAAATGTTCATTTCTTATTCTTTTTTGAAGTTTCCAAAATGAAATATCTGTTGGACAAGATGTCTCTAATGATGCATTAAATAGTGTAGGAGAAATCTGAGGCATGAAAATGTTGATGTAATTTGTTCATCATTATGTTGAAAGAAATGAGTTCTAATTTACTATAGTTGTATGATGTTTTGATAAAGTTAGTGATCCATCTGTTGGAGGTGAATCTGATAATATTTAAGCCTGTTATTTTTTTAAGAAGCTGCCTATTGATAGAATTAAGTTGTTGTCCAAAAATCAGCCCAGAGGAATAACTCTGTGGAACTGAAAAAATTATTTATGATAGCATA
Source organism: Protopterus annectens (assembly GCF_019279795.1). Taxonomy (NCBI): domain Eukaryota; kingdom Metazoa; phylum Chordata; order Ceratodontiformes; family Protopteridae; genus Protopterus; species Protopterus annectens. Next base: position 1,890,985,720 of record NC_056726.1, read on the forward strand.
TAGAAGTAAATACCAACAATATAGATGTGGAATTGTATTAAGTATTTGTGTTACTGCATAAATTGCTATCTGTATGTATGGAGGTTTACTAGACATACCCCGGGATTCATGATGCTTGCGCAAGGCGCCGGAGTAGTGTCAGTGATCTAGCGGCAAATATGGCCGCTGAGCGATTCAGGTACGAGCTGTTTCCACGTGCACTACCAGTGTACGCCAGAGTTGCGCAGCTCCCGGCGCATGTATGCTAATTACCCCATGTGCAGCAGTGTAGCGTGCAAATGAAGTTATACAGCTATTCATGAAGTAGTGCATGCATAGCGTAAGCATGAAGAAATATAAACCAAAAAAAGTTTACATTTTTTTCAAACATAAAATCGGAGCCATGAAAGCGGACCAAACTTACGTATTAAAATGTTAATATATGCCAAAGGCTAAATATATAGCCAATGGATAAAAAAACATGCACAACACATAAAAAATAACATTTAATGTCATGGCCACACTAACACAAAGTAAAACCGCAGTGCATCGGTGTGCAAACGGGATCACAAGGAAAATATATTTAGATGTCACAAAACTGCAATGTAACACAATTCATGAATTTCCCATAATAGTCAATGGCACGCATGCTACACCACAACCATGGCACAAGGGCTGCTAAGGGTCTGTGACAGTGTTCTGTGCGGTAACTAGGAATTAGTAGTCAATGCCATGCAAATGAGTCAAGTAATACTGAATCGCAAACGCCCCGCCGGCGTAAGGATGTACCACATGGTGTAGTGGTACAACACCGAGGAGTGGCCTGGAGGTAAACACGACATCAAGAGAGGGGTGCACCACCTTAGCTGTAAGCACATTGGATCATTGTTAATTCGGGTTGCCTGTTGCTAAGCAAAGCCACAGGATAGGGGTGTGGAAGTAGCCATAGCTTTGCTTAGCTAAGAGCACAGAAGGTAACCGAAAGTGCATGTGAATGTGGATGAATACACGCTCGAAATCCGGTAAATGGCTGTGCCCGGTGCGCACCACAGCTGAAACAGGAAGGATACGGGAAGACAATAAGGAAATGCTGCAGCATGGTAATTGGAGTACAAATGAGTAATTAACACCTAGGAACTCACAGTGGGCCATTGACAGCTAACAAGGCTGATAAAATACCACTGCCAGGATTAGAACACGCAACCATGTACACAATCTTCGCAATAACATACCACTAATCTACCTGAGATGTACCACTGGTAGCTGTGTATACTGACAAGATAAAACACAAAAGGTAGGAATGTGTGGAAATAGGACAAACCGGCATGTACCCAATGAAAAATGTTATATATATATATATATATATATATATATATATATATATATATATATATAATTTATATAGAGAGAAAGAGAGGCAGAGCGAGAGATATATGTCGATATATGGGGATATACATATATATGTAGATATATAGATAGGTTAACAACATCTTCATAACCATGGAGGTACATCTAAATGGGATACCTACTGCATACCGACTGCTTGACATACCGACCTGCACAATCACGAGGCTTAAAGTCTGAAAGAACACAGTACTGAAACACCATATGCTTGAGGTTTTAAATCACGATGTTAAGAGATAGTTAGTGCTTCTAGTGTTGCGGTTCAGGTTGGTTACTGTGTGTAAGTGTGTTTCTGAGGGCTGTAGTGTGTGTAAGTTTGTGTTCTGAGTGTGGCGTGTGTTCCTGGGGGGACTGTAATGTGTGGGTGTAGGTTAGTTTTGTGCGTATGTATGCACAATCTAAGTGGTAGAATATTAAAGTGGGGGGGGCGTGGGGGAGCAGACACCCACATGGGGGGTGTAGTGGGGCTTGCCCACCTGCTCATACTTAGTGGTGTAGGATGGTTTGTTTGGATGTGGTGGGTAGCAGTGTGCCTGTGTGTGTGTGTGTGTGTTCCATGTTCGTATTACTTTCGCGAGTTACTGTCACTGTCAGTAATGTGGGGTATGAGAGCCTGCGCATGGTACTGTGGGTGTCGGAACTGTGTGCTTTCTGGATTCCATAGGCATCCCGTATACAGCAGTTGAAGTGTTCATATATGAGTATAACATGGACCATAGCAATCACACATTCCGCCATGACCAACCTTTATGAAAAAAGGATATGGAGAGTATATGCGTATACACTATTACAAATATGTGCTATTGACATGAGCCAGTGATAGGGTTACCAACTGTCCCACTTTGCGAGGGACAGTCCCTCTTTGGGCGGTTGTATCCTGACCAAATATATTAAATGTGGCAAATGTCCTGAGATTGTAGGACATAATTATGTCCCATATGTAATGTAATAGTTGCATCCAATAGTTCTTTCTATATCTAAAATACCTACATGTTACAAGAAACAGGATAAGCAACTAAACTGCTAGAAGAATAAGCTTATATTTAGGCAAGAAAGGAAAGTTCTATCCCTTGTACTGACCGTGGGTTTGTGTCGGCCTGTAAATCTGATGTGTGTCCCGAAAATGCCCCACTATGGCCATATGAAAAGGTGGCAACCCTAGCCAAAGAGGGTCAGTCACCAACACAACTCCAATGACTGCAAATACCTATGACAGAAATACACAGCTTTCATGTAGCAACACTTTTTTACATTCAGATGTATTACTGAAGGGTTTCAAGGACTAACTTCACCTGCATGCTATACAGGAACCACTTGACAGTGCCTTAATGAATCAGCCTGCAATTACCATAGTATTAGTCCACTAAAGGATAGGTGTTCAAATAGGGAAGGAACCCTCACGCACATATCGATTATGTATAAAAGCAGTTGCTACACACCTGCATCTGCTATGCACACCCACCAACATCACCCCCACACCCAAACAAATTACAATACAAACTGTAATAACATCACAAATCATTCACTCACTGTACAACATCTGCAGAAGCCTTAACATACCTTGTCAGAGACACACTAACATGGCCCTATGTGAAATAGTTGCTTTTATACAATGGAACAGTTGCTGATGTTACAGGGTTTGCTTGCACTAATCCCATTTCAGAGGGTTGTGTGTACACCAGGAAGTGTTATCAATTACTGAGTAACAGCACAGTGTGATAAACATGTACACCAAATCAAGGATGTCTGGTGAACACACTGAAAGCCACATAACAGTTCATGCATAGCCATACAGCCTTGAGCTGCCCAAACATCCTTGGCAGAATGAAACAACTGCAGAAGTATCAGGTACAAACAAACCCTGCATAAGTAGCAATGTTCTGAAATATAACAGCTGTACTCACATGTAGAACAAAATTGTCTAGCCATTACACACAATCCAGTCATAAAGCTAATATATCTCTGTCTGTCTCCATATAGCTGTTGAAATGCATCACAAACAACACATCCAGGCCGTCTTCCTCGAAAGTAAGGCAAACGGACAACTCCCGGAAGGAGTACTCAGTTATACACCACTGTTGCCATGGTATCGTCTAATGGAGTAGCTGCACAGCTGATGTGCATCTAATTAACTACTTTGGAACACCAATTGGTGGTCAGGATAGCCGATATTTGCTATGGACATGAGCCAATGATAGGGTTACCAACTGTCCCACTTTGCGAGGGACAGTCCCTCTTTGGGATATTTAACCAGAAAAGGATGGCTTATCACACATTCAAATCATCCTTATATACCAGCAGAACGTTACAAAGAAGATTGAAACGCAAACTGAAAAGGATTGAATCAACAGTAAACGACACCTCAGGTTACTAATAAGGTATGTAGAACACTCAGTATGTCTGGGTATTTAGTACCTGTTCTGTAATATTTAAAGTGCACGCAATCCATAAAGTTGAAACAGTTATCTTGTAGTGATGTATTGTTGAGCATAGTGACGCTTGTAGTATTTATGTGTGTACTGCTGTAGGTCACAAGGCAAACACCGCATACACCACAAGGGATGCTATATAAGGGCTTTTAACACAAATATTCCTCACCAGCCACTGTCAGTGGCAGGGCTGGTCCAACAAGCATGAGCTATAACAGGGGATAGTATATGTTGATATATTGTAACAGTAGCCATATTTATGGGTGTATTACTGACAATAACATGTCGAAGGTTGGCCCACTGTGCAATTATAAGTTGCATTGTGGGATATTGTGCCAATAACTGTGTAATGTGCAGTATTGTAGGCAGATATGTATTACAAGTTACATAACATTACTTTTATGTTAGGCAAACATTAGTTATGTCTATTGGCATTTACAATTAACAATAACAGGATACATATGACATGTAGTCACCCGACAGTTATCAGCATGATAGCAAAGTAAAATGGAAGAGCTAGTTAACTATCCATGCACATAAGACATGTAATAAGTGCAAAGGTAGGTACTAGGCTGTCTTACCAAGGGTATTTATAAGCCTAGCTAGAGTGTGTTGGCTTTCACCACCCCTATAGGTTAGTTTGCTGTGTCTCTGACCAGCAGAGCCATTAGTTCCCTGTGCCTCTGTCCAGAAGAGCCACTGCAGTGATCCCCAGGCTACATGTCTGTCTCCCATCCACACGTCAAGGTTTCCCTTGAAGAGTGTTAGTGAAGGGCCCAGCCTGATGTGCATTGGAATCATGTTCCAAAGCATGGGGAGTGTCCGGGTCAGGAATCTGTCCGTCCAGCACGTCCTTGTCATCGTTGTGGTTAGGTGTATATCCCTAGAGCATGTGGCTCTCAGGGACCTCTGTTTATGTGGAGCATATCCAGCAATACTGGGCTGGACATGGGCCTTGTATGTCAAGCAGAGATCACCTGTGAGTATGCGGTATGCAACCGAGTATAGCAGGAGTTTCTTAGGTTGGACTGCATAGGTTATCTGTTTGAGGTCAGTAATCTTCTTGGTGTGGTACTGTTGTGGTCTTCCAAGCTGTTGCAGTTGTCTTGTAAGGTAAATCTCAAATGGGGTGCTGTATCCTTTAATGGGGCTAATAAGTCATGAGTAGAGAGGCACAATGGCCTCCTTTGATCTGGATGTGAACCCATTAGAGATTAGGAGGGCCACGTAGAAGGATATCCTAACCACCTTGTCATTATGGGTATTAAAGGAGAGATTGCTATCTACTGGGGTTCCCAGATCCCTTATTACCTTTTCTGTATGTAGGGGACTAGCACCTATGTGGTATTCCATGGGTAATTAGTTATATCCAAAGGGGATGACTATGCACTTTTTGGCATTCAGCTTGAGGCCATGATATTGACACCAGGTATCCGTCTCAGTGCGACCCTTCCGGAGGGTGTCTGTAACAGCTGAGGAAACAATTATGTCCCCTAGTTTGCAGTCATTTGTAAACCTTTTCAGCCAAAGCCCTCCTGTGCTTGCCTGTATGTCAGAGAATTATATACTGAACATGAAGGGTCCTACGACTGAGCCCTGGGGGATGCCACTTGTAACTGGTATACAGTCAGACCTAGGGTATGCAACTCCCACTGTGTGGGTTCTGTCCATGAGCCACTTTGCAAACCATCACATGACTTAGGGGTTAATTTTCAGGCAGATGGGTATGTTGATAATACCAGAATGAGGAATGGTGTTGAAAGCCTTTGAGAGATCTAGGTAGGCTGTGTGGACCTCCTTACCCTCATCTAATGTCTTGGTAACTGTCTCTAAGGAGTCCACTAGGTTTAGGAGGCATGGTCTGCCCTTTACAAAGCCAAACTGGGAGGGGCCAAAGGTTTGGAAGTACCCAATGTCTCTGTGACTGAGATCCATGATGATATGCTCCATAGCCTTGCAGACCAAGCTAGTCAGGCCTATAGGGCAATATGTCCCATGGTCCATTGTGGTGCCACCGTTGTGGAGTGGAATAACTGTTGCTGTGTCCCATTCAGGGGGCACAAAGCCCGATGCAAGGCTATTATTGAAAATGGTGCGTAGGTGGGGAGCCAGTACGTTCTGAAGTTCGTGTAAAACTCAGCCTGGGTTGTTGTCCCGTCCCATGGATGCTGTGATATTGGCTTTAGAGTGTGCAGCTTTTACCTGCGTAGTTGTGAGTACAGGGACTCTGCACTCTTCCTATATAGAGATGGGCCCTTTAGGGGGTGAGAGGGGGGAAAGGTAGAACTGAACCTATCTGCCAGGATGTTGGCAATATCAGTTGGTTCTGTAATGTTTGTGCCTTTGTGCTGTAACGCAGAGCAGATCTGGGTGTTGACATAGAGATATTTGACATAGCTATAGAATGCTTTGTGGTTTGTGTTGGAATTAGTGGCAGTTTTGTTTTTGTAGCTAGCTTTGGAGGATCTTATAATGGATCTCACATTCTTACTTAGGCTGACCAGGGAGCTGCTCCACGCATGGGATTGTACTCTCTTTTGCAACAGTGTCTTCCTCCTGTTGTACATTTTGTTTATGTCAGGGAACCACTAGATTGGCTTCCTTAATTAGGAGTATAGCGTCTTGGTTCTGTTTGGGATAGCACGATCCATGCACTAGTGTAAGTGCTTATAGAGTGCATTTGTGTAGGATTCAGCAGTTGTAACAGTATTGTCCATCTGCATGGGTGTCATGATGTTCACCACATCTGTCTTAAGAAGCATGAAGTTGGCTTTGTAGACATATTATACTGTGGTTCCCTTAATGGGGGTGGGGACGGGATGTGGATATCAACGGTGTTCAGCTCATGGTCAGATCGGACCAACAAGGAATTGACTTCGGGTGTGGAACACCGGTCACTCATGTTGGTAATGCCTAGGTCTAGGATATTGTTGCCCCTGGTGGGTGTGTGGATATGTTGATCCAGGGCATTGGTGTTTATGAATTCCAGAAAGCATTGAGCTAATGAGTTGGTACATGAGTAGTTTTCTCAGTTAATGGTGGGGTAGATTCAGTGAGACTATGTGATGAGTGTGGTGTGGTGTGAATGTTTACCTTCTCCACATGACTGTCATGGCCAGGCTTGGTTGGAGAGAGCTTTACCTCCAGTTTGGCTAGATAAGTGCATCTCCCACAGGTTGTACTGTTGAGTGGTAGGGAGAGAGGGTTGCCTGTCTACATGAGGCAATGTCTACATTGCCTCAAGATGTCCAGATTCATCAGATAGACAGGAGAGAACACTGGCAGCTGACCCTTGATCATGCCTGAATATAAAACTAATTTCCCCTAGATAAGTGAGGAAAGTGAGTACAAGAGCTATTTTACTCTAAGCAAGTGAGAAAAGTATGTACAAAACTGTTTACCTCTAGGTAATGAGGAAGATTGAGTGCTATAGTATTTAGTAGCTTACGTGGTGCTTACAAGTTCTGAACAAGTGCTGAGCATAAATAAGCAATCCAGATAGGGTCTTGGATAACATATACACACTGACCCCCCCCCAACAGGTACACAATCATATATCCATGTACACCACAGAGTCCCTGTACCCAAAACTATGCAGGTACAAGCTGCATTCCGGCTGCATGGGACCTGTCCACATCACAGATTGTATCATACACATATGGCAAAACAAGTTGCTCTCCATGTACACATCATGTAAAATATAACTCCTTGTCAGGCTGTGTACACACTGAATGGTGCACACCAACAGGTATCACAACCCACAAAGGGGGAGACACCACTGATAATGGGAAGTGCTGCACTACTACACTGCTGAGTTTGGTCTGAAAGGCCATGAACCTTGATCAAATTATTTGATGTCAGCAGTACAGATGTAGATGATAGTATGGTTAATTTCACACTGCATGTCATAACCTTGCCAGATCATAAGACATCATCAGTCATACTGTGTTCCACCTATACTTGGTTTACTAGATGTACATTCCTATGTCACAGGAGTGTTTTACAATGGGACTGCTGGCAGAACCAACACTACAGAAGGTGTCTGAATAATATATGCTCATCACACCAGTGCCAGCTACAGTAAGACAGGGTTAATTAATTGTATTCCCCCTCATTATAGTCCATACCACACAGACAAACAGAAGGCATCTGCCTATTGAAGTATGTGAATGACTATGACCTAGGAGCAATAGCCAACTCAAGAGTGTTTTGGATGAGGTATGTGTGACATATGGCCACAATCTGACAGCTAAATATTGCATTGTCACCCTTGTATTAATAACCGTGTACCCATGAACTACCACCTAGGCAGCAGTCAACATAATGCACACTGTGTGTAAGGGATGCAGCTGGGCAGTTGTCTTTCCTGTGATAGCTACGTCACCACACCTGTCAGGTAGTCATACGTGGCAACCCTAATAATGACAGGGTGCCATCTATGAAGATAGAGATCATTGTCCAGCCATGCACAACACTCAAGTGACTCATATCAGATCACATATTTCCTTTAAGGGGTATTGGCCATGTGCAGATGGCCTACACCAGCCTTCCCATTCCCCATCTCTACTATGTAGCATGATGCATACCCTGAATAAATCCATGTCCAACCCAGTGATGTTGGACATGCTACACGTACACATCCTGATCTCAAACACATACTTCATGGACATCCACCTTCCACATGCTGGACAGATCCTTGTCCCATACACTTTACATAGTTCTGCTATACTATGCATTCCTGTCCATCAAAGCTGCATATCACTCCCCTCTCAGACATGGTGTGATAACCGCATGGTAAATGTATCATTAACCCTGTGGATCAGTAATGTGGCACTGCTCCACCTGGTCCCAGAGACCCGCCTGTCGGCTACAGCCAGGTAACCTTTCATACTAGATTCATACATGGCCCATGGCACATAGCCTACTAGTTGACTTTGACTGTACATGCTATAGTTGATATCCATCCTTGCAAATACCATCTGGATAGCCAGTGTCCCATGTCTATCACATGTGCAATACAGGTGATACATGGCAGGATGTTGAACTGCTGTACAGTGCCGTGTAGATGTATATGGCAGAACACATACATGTAAAACCTTATGTGAGCAAGTCTGCAGGGTCACAGGTCATGTCTGTTAAGACAGTGTAAGTCTTTAAATGTGACATATACACAGCATCAAGGTCAGTTGCATTAATGTGGACACATCCAGCCATGTGCTGATAGGTAGGAACACCAGTACAGGCAAACAGACATGCCCACATCAAGACAGCATCCACATGGAGTGTGAGCAATGTAATCAGGTGACACATACACATATATGGTGATAATATCCACTCACCATTGAGTGTCACATGTGTGTGACACAAACATGTCAGTGTCATGTAGATTTTCAAATACAACTATTTAATCATAATAATTGCGATACACATGTATGTTCAGCTGTAGCTCTGTATGTCTCTGTGAGTTACTGTGACCTGTCTCAATCATTATGTATTCCAGGTATGCTGTGTGCAAGGCTACCCCCTTTAACCCGCTTGGAGGATGAGGCCCTCATCCCATACCTACATGACAATCATGATATCCTGTTCAGCCATGTGCCACGGGATGCACAGCAGCGGGATGCCCTGTGAATGGAACTTTGCAGGAGGGTTAATGATTTGGGTGGCCACAACTGCACATACCAGCAGGTGTGCAGACACTGTACAGACCTCATTAGATGGGCGAAAAAGCATGTGAATGCAATCGCCAGGGAACAAGGTGCAACAGGTGGTGGAACACCAACCCAGCCCCCCCTCACACGTACCGAGGAGCTACTGGCCAACCTGGGGACACCTGCAGAACCACATCCACAAGCCTTAGCCGATATTGTGGAGGTGGGTGTCTCTCAACCACTAAGCCTGGATTTGCCTGGTAAGTCAGTACTGCAGCTATAACAACTATATTCCATATAGTTGCATGTGTCACTGTACAATATGTAATGTAACATCATATGCAAGGCATGTATACACACATGCCGCATACTATAGTATGCTACTCTGTGTATGCACACATGTGCATACACCATAGTATAGTCTAATGTACTGGTGTATGTGTTAACATGCACATTGCACCCTGTAGCTATCATACAGGCATGGATAATACTCATACAGCTGTGTTACTCCTATTTAGATACCTCTGATGTTCCGCTTCAACAGCAGCCATTGCAGGTGAGACTGTTATTATTTATCAGGCATTATAATGCACAGATCTATTTGCCATGTGGCCATTTAAACATGTACACATAATATATGGTCCTGTCACAATATACAGATCAGACCTGCAATGCATCACAATGCCTACCCATGTGCATCACTTGCAAACTATGTGAATCACTTCACCGACATGAATCTTCACAAACTGTCATTGCCAGATGTGTGGACAGCTGTGCATACAATGGTGGAGGTGCTGTTCACTGTAGGGACATGTACTACAGATCAGAACTACACATGTGGGGAATACAAACAGTACTACACAGTGGGCTGGAGTATGGCCAGCCCACAGGATTCACTGGTGTGGATCATAGTCCTGCTATGAATGTCACAAAATGTGATGTGCTACCTTGACATGTCCATGACATCTAGTGGCCTGGCTGCAACACTGCCTAACTAACCTGCAAACATATCTCAATTACCACCCTTTGTCTGCATAACCCTGTCGTGAGTGGAGCATATGAAATCTATGGGTGTATGTCATATGGGACAACACAGACATGTGAAATAGACACCCATCACAATAATTTGGCCAACACATGTACACACATGGCCATGGAGGATGGCCAGAGACATGAAGCAACACACACAGTAGACGTGATGTGCTTGTGTGTACACCCTGTCACACAATGGCTACACATGGTCCAACTATGGCCTTTGTGTAATGGTTATATTATAGATGTGGAACACTAGACACCCTACAGACCTGTGCACATCTTGTGTAGGCGTGACATCAATCCACCGCATAAGATGTGTTGAACATCTTTAGGGTGTCACAACATGAGAGCAGTCACTTGTACAGTATCCACATCAGCCAACAGATATAGTACCTTCCCCTTGCTGGTGTCAGACATCAATGACATACTTGCTCCTCGTGTGTGTTTGTGTGTGTGTGGTACACAGATGTCATGTGGGACATGGTGTACTGGCATGTTCGCCATGTCTGGCCATAGTTGCCAGGCAGCAGCAATATGGTTGCAGATGTGTAGGGGTGTCATCCGTATACCCTTCAGTGACCTGTGTCACACATTCCACATCATGGTTTAGTGTGTATACACCTCAGTGACATGGGTCATATTCCACAGTATATATGTATTGTATCTGAACACAGTCATGGCTATGAACTGTGTCTGTAACTCACACTGTATAGCAATAGAGACGTCTCATGATTCCCTGCAATGGCAATGCACATCAGCTAAATGTGCAGTATATCTGTAGGGTGGACACACAACACTGCATTGGGACAACTTTACGCCACTGTATATTTGACAGGACATCATTGTGTTAAACATGTATACATGTCATTGCACACGTCAACGGATCACATGTCATACTACATGTGATTGTCAAGGTCATGTGCCACACATCAGGCAGGTGTACTGTTAACCTGTGCTGGTCTACATGTTGTAACACAGGGATGTATGCTAACTACTACTATGATTGTGTAATTTGCATGCCGTCTGCTATGACACATGCATGCTGTTGTGTGCAACCCAGAGATGTATGATAACTACCACTATTATTGTCTGAGCTGCATGCCGTCTGCTGTATCACATGCATGTTGCATGCCTTCTGTTATAATACGTGTGTGTGTGTGTGTGTGTGTGTGTGTGTGTGTGTGTGTGTGTGTGTGTGTGTGTGTGTGTCTCTGTTGTACAGATTGTAATGTGCAGTTCTTGTCTGCCCTCACAGGTGATGTAGGTGCATTGCCCTCTTGCGGTACATCTGATGTTAGTGTCCCACAGACTCTAGCAGTGATGATGAACGTATGACTGAGGCACAGGCAGAATTGTCAGGGGCTGAAGCTGTGCCATTGGTTGCCATTCTAGCTATATCCCCCTGATCCCCACACACAGATCCCATGCCTGCACATACCTCATCACGAGTGGCCGTAGAGGAAGGACAGTTGGCGTGTGGTAGCTTGGAGACAGGAAAGTGTGGGGGCTATGGAAGGTGTGCCTGCACAACATGGTGTCAGCCAACTGACTGGTAGTGCCCCACACAGACACGTGGCCAGTGCTGCTCGTAGAAGGACCTCTGGCCAACATGCTCCTGCAAGACAGAGCGCAGCAGCTGGTTTCACCAGATGCTTGTTTCAGGCTGTAATGCAGGCACAGGCACGTGCTGAATGGCACAACAGAGAAGATCAGAGGCTTCAGAGGGCTGCTGTCCATTCTTTAAACAACAACATCCAGGCAATGGTAAATGCTCAACAGCAGATTGCTGAAGCTTTGGATATATGGTTGAGTGACATGGTTGGAGTCCTTGCCAGTGGCATGACAATCTTCGAGCGGGAGCTGTCTGTGTTGGAACATCTGGTAGGAGTGAGGCGTCAGCCACATGGTCGTAGGCATGCTACATCACCTGTTTCAGGTCTACGTGTATGAGCTACCTCACATGTCCGCTACCATAGTGGCGGTAGCAGCAGCAGTGCATCTGGTGCTGTGCTGTCCACACCACAACACAACAAGCTATGTGCACATGACCCAGGACAGTCCCAACAGGGACATGGTTCCAGTGGACAAGTGACATCGACAATACCCAATCTGCACTTCTGCCTGGTAGTGCTCGTGCAACCCCTGGCAGGCACAGGTCACATGTCCGTGGCCGGACACCATGAACTGTAAAACCTGGCCTGTACAGTCTGCAGCTGTCAATAATATCCCTGTGTAGGACAGACACATGCCAGAACTGTGTGCATACATACACGCACACACTAGAAACATATGTAGGGCACCGCAACACACACATGCATAACATCCACACACACCCAATTAGATCAAAGGCCCTAACCCACACATATGATATCATCCAATGGTGCAGCCTAGGCCACTGGAAAACATTATCACCCTATGCATATGATGATGCCTGTGCCGCATCCCTGACATCCACACCATCGGTGCAGGGACATGCTAATATGGTCTGATGCACAGGGTGAACAGACTAGGAAGATAAGTGCAGTTTACAATTGTTGAGTACTGTTGACAGGCAGCAGACATACCATGTACTACAGGTTTACAATGTATTTCGTACTGTTAACAGTATGTATCTTGTGTAACAACAGTAACTGCATGTTGGTCATGATGTTCTGTTGTTCTCCTTCAGGTCTAATTGCACGTGCTAGTGGATGTTAGTGTTTGCAGTTAGTGTCCCATATGTCAATGTGGACTACTCACAGGTATGTATGAATATACCAGCATGCACTGTGTAGCTGCCACATAACAGTGAGAATGTCCCATGTTCCAAACATGCCTACTGATCCAAGAGCATGATAGCTGTGTATTAAGCTACTGTGGCTACAGACGTGACATCCATACAGGGTGACATCACAGGGACAGTTACATGGAGTGGTGAGGTAAGAGAGCGGTCTAGCTGATTACAAGGGTAGAGGCCAGTGGGAAGTGTGATGCCTCACTGGGAAGCAGTAATGCACATTCCCATGACAGGATGCCAACACACAACTGAACCCACACACTCAGGTATTGACACACATGTATTCAGTGACACAGTAACACACCCACACACTCACGGATTCACCGACACAGTAACACGCACTCACACACAGTTGCTACTGGTGAGGTGAGGACCCCTGCCTAGGTGCAAATCATCATTACAGTACTGTGCACCTACATGGCGTGCCACAGAGAAGACACATGTACAGGTGGTCAGTATGGCCTAAGATTGGGGACATCAACACGGATAGTAGATTGCATTGCCTGGATGGGGGGAGGGTCTTATCAGTTCAGTATGGTAACATACATCTTCACTCCAGGGACCAGACAGCCATACATATACACACACGCGCACACACACACACACACACACACACACACACACACACTTTGGCATTCAGTATTAAATACACCTATGTCACGCACATACAGATACCTCACATGTGTGAGATACATGCCCCTGCCTATGTCCTGCTTTCTACATTGCAGTCTGTACAGATGTGTACACTAGTGTACAGGAGAGTGAGTAACAACTGAGATGAATTCCCCACCATACGTGACATATATGGGCACACACACAACCACACATGATAGTACTGTGAATCAAAGACCTGCCTAGCTTATGATATGTATGACAGACTTACAGCAGTATTTCACGCATTACAAAGTGTACTGATCCTTCCTTTGGCAACAGTGCTGATATATGCACACGGGACGTCTTAACTGTTAACAGGAGTCAAGTGATTTACCTTCACAGTCACCCTGACTGCTGCCTAAGTTGTGTGTTATGTCCTTCAATTAATGAAACCATTGCTTACTGGTGACGCAGGTTATTGTAGGCCCACTTGTGAGACACCTGTGAGCTGTCCTCAGCAAACATCCATCTGCAAAGATGCCCCACCACTTAGTTATTTCCACACATCTGTCCATACCTGAGGTACATCTTTCCATACATTCAGCATATCACCATATACAATTGGCAATGTTGAGGCTGCATTGCAACTGCATGATGTACTAGGATACACATCACCTGCATACATCAGCAACTGCACACACATGTTATCTGAACACACACCACTACATGTACATGTGTGTAGGTCCTACAATCCTGTCATTTGGGCATGTTTGTAGGCATTGCAATTGGTGGACATGTGTAATGACATACATGACACATGGACTGTTGTATGATATGATAGGTGTAATGGGTGACTGGTACAGAGGGAATGTTACCTCTGTCAAAAGTGATATCACACCTTATGTACTGTTAGCATTCAGCAGCCATAGACCTACATTCTATGTGCATGTGTGTAATGGCTGCAAACTTCCTGTTTTCACAAAGGACAACAACAGCTATGCTATTTACATGTATGTTGTGTGTGTGTGTGTGTGTGTGTGTGTGTGTGTGTGTGTGTGTGTGTGTGTGTGTGTGTGTGTGTGTGTGTGTGTGTGGAATGTACATAAGCAGGTCAGGTACATGTATGTCATATCCATACATGAGGGTGTGTACTGGTGTACACCAACAGTCATCTGCTAATGCTGTAAATAACCGAGGGCCTCTGATATGTGTACAGCTGACCTGGTTACAGGCAGTGGTATCATTGCATTGCATAACACATGATGCAACTGTGTCAGTACATGGGTACTCTCTACAGTTGATGTAAAGCTTGGTACAGTCCACTGGTCAAGGGTCACATGGTGATGTACTCTTATATGTCCTACAACATGTATGGATGCGTGTTGGTGGTCCCAGGGCATCGTGGTGTCTGAGGTTTACATCCTAGAATGCAGCATGTGACACTGTGTCCTGCACATGACTCATCTGTGATGCCTTTCATGGGGGTAACGGTCATTACATGTCAGTGGCCTCTATGTATTTGTCGACACCACCACCTGGAGCGGTCCGTACCTGTGTTATGGCCCACATGTCTGGTTCTGAGGTATATGGTGGAAGTGCTATTGTGCCCTACAGAGCCATCAGCCAGATGTTCCTCACTGCACAGATGTCAGTACTCCCCATTGTTGGATCTACAGTGAGCAGCTGTGATTATGGATGCTACACATCTAGCACTGGTTACCATAAGCATATAATGCAGTTGTCCTGTAGGTGTCAGGGTGTTATCCTGTGTTTAGGACATGTGCCTTGGAATGGCACTGTATGGGTGGATGGGTATTATCCCCACTCCCTTGAATTATGTATGCATGTGATATGTGTCAAAGGCCTGTCTACTGTCAGTCATTTCATCCCAGAATGACAAACACTGGACAACCTCATACTTACAGCAGGACATTGGCTCATTGTGTTGTTTAAGCAGTTGCCAAAACTAGCAAGGCTCATTGTGTTGGTCAAGCAGTTTCTAGTCATAGCAAGACATCACTGCAAGTGGTGATATTGTGCTTGGTATAGGATGGTACATCTAAGGTGATGGACAGCAGCAGACATTGTATAAAAGACTGGTGTCAAATATATGTAGAGCAGCGTTCCTGCTAACAATGACAACTACTAATGCCAGAGCCCATTACAATGTGTTCTTTACATCTACCTGTAATAGCATGGCCACTGTGGCCTTCCGTGTTTAGAATCAGAGTGCATCCCAGACAGCCCTGTGCTACTACGTATGTGAGCATGCCAAGTATAACCTTGTGTAAATGGACACATAGTGCATTCCGAACAGCCCTGTGCTACCAAGTGTGTGTGCATGCCCAGTGACACCTTGTGTCGGTTATGTGCCTCTGTATATGGGCATGGCCATTGTAACCCTGTATAGTGATAGTAGTCGTCCATTCCACAGATGGGCATACTCCAGGTCAGGATGGATTCCTACTTTAAACACACAGGTTCACAGGTATGTACATCTTAACTGCCAGCATCCCTGTTGATGTCCGCATTTCTAGAAGGTCATAATGACTGCCTTGAAATGTGTAGTCTGTGTGGCGCGACTCGTAACTATGTAGTATTGTAACAGTGATCTATAAATAGGCAGGTGTTCCATTCCCACCACTGGCATGTGTGTGTGTGTGTGTGTGTGTGTGTGTGTGTGTGTGTGTGTGATTGTCCCCGTTTGCCAGAGGACTGAAAAATGCTTTTAGACTGCTCACACTCCATACAGTTCATATACCCACCTTTGGCAAGGCTGATGATGACACCCACCTACAAATACACCTGTGGGAGTGCTGTGTCCCAGTAATCTTGGTAGCACATTCTGTAAATGTGTAATGCTGTAGTGTAATAAAGTAGTTAGGTTGGTGTTCTAATCCCAGACATGCCATGCATGTGTGTGTTTGTGTGTATGTTTGTCTCTGTCTGCCTGAGGACTGAATTATGCTTTCAGACTGCTCACACTCCTTACATTTTTTATACCCACCTTTGGCAAGGCTGATGATGTCACCCACCTACAAATACACCTCTGGGAGTGCTATATCCCAGTAATCTTGGTAGCGTGTTCTGTAACTGCGTGATGCTGTAGTATAATAAAGTAGTTAGGTCAGTGTTCTAATCCCAGATTTGCTGTGTGTGTGTGTGTGTGTGTGTGTGTGTGTGTGTGTGTGTGTGTGTGTGTGTGTGTGTGAGTTTGTCCCCATCTGATTGAGTAATGCTTTTAGACTGCTCACACTCCTTACATTTCTTATACCCACCTTTGGCAAGGCTGATGATGTCACCCACCTACAAATACACCTCTGGGAGTGCTGTGTCCCAGTAATCTCAGTAGCGCATTCTATAACTGCATAATACTGTAGTGTAATAAAGTAGTTAGGTAGGTGTTCTAATCCCAGACTTGCCATCTGTGGTTGTCCTCGTCTGCCTGAGGAATAAATAATGCTATTAGACTGCTCACACTCCTTACATTTTTTATACCCACCTTTGGCAAGGCTGATCATGTCACCCACCTACAAATACACCTCTGGGAGTGCTGTATCCCAGTAATCTTGGTAGTGTGTTCTGTAGCTGGGTAATGCTGTAGTATAATAAAGTAGTTAGGTCAGTGTTCTAATCCCAGATTTACTCTGTGTGTGTGTGTGTGTGTGTGTGTGTGTGTGTGTGTGTGTGTGTGTGTGTGTGTGTGTATTTGTTCACGTCTGCCTGAGGACTGAGTAATGCTCTTAGACTGCTCACACTCCTTACATTTCTTATACCCACATTTGGCAAGGCTGATGATGTCACCCATCTACAAATACACCTCTGGGAGTACTATGTCCCAGTAATCTCGGTAGCGTGCTCTGTAATTGCATAATGCTGTAGTGTAATAAAGTAGTTAGGTCAGTGTTCTAATCCCAGACATGCCCAGTGTGTGTGTGTGAGTGTGTGTGTGTGTGTGTTTGTGTGTGTGTGTGTGTGTGTGTGTGTGTGTGTGTGTGTGTGTGTGTGTGTGTGAGACAAGTACAGTGCTTTGTAGAGTATGCACTCTCTGTACAAATTGCATGACAACTTTTGTCATTCCTGCTGTTGTCACCCACCTAGGTATACACCTTTAGCGTGTCGCAACCCAGTATTCACCATAGCGCATGCCCTAAACTCATATTGCTGCAGTGTGATATTGTAGGGGTTTGTATACAGGATATGGCAAGTGTGTGTTTGTCTGTCAGAGCATTGTAGAGGTGGCCATGATTGTCTTACCATTGGACATGTTTGGGAGCAGATTTGTAGTTTTCCTATATGGTGTCCGTCTTATGACACATTGGCCACCTCATAAGGAGTACAGCTGTCAGTCAGCCACGGGACTATGTTGGCAAGCCATACCCATACATCTGGCAAAAGGCCTGGTGAACAAAGTATGCAGCCCTACTAGTACCTGGTATATGTCCCGCACCCATATGCCATGCACAAACAAACTTGGCTAGGATATCCAGCTATGTTGCTAGTAGCATGCACATTCATGACAGATGGTAGGCATGGTATGAATGCAGTGGCCTGCAGAGGACATGGCACCCTGTACAGTGGTACAATAGGCACATATATGCGGACATTGTGCCTTCACTATGTTCCACACTGAATGCCTGCAACATATGTGGTGCCATGAAATGTGATCCATAGAGGCCAGACGATGCTGTACACATGTGCCCTGTATGGACTCATACCACTGACACCACGGAATACCTGTATCATACTATCCATGCAGGTGCAGGGTCGACCTGCTCACTATAAGCAGGTTTTGGCACACCAGGCCAGTTTTGGCATATTGGGGGATAACAGGCTGTGTACACAACATGTGTCTGCTGAACCAGGTACACCTGTACATGTCACTGTACAGTATTGTGGGACATGCACATCCCAGTCAATGTCCATGTGAAGGACTGTCAACCACAGACATGGCATGCATTGCAAAGCTATGGACATACACATTGGTAACCAGGATGTCAGGCCAGATAATGCAGCACCCATCTGTGTGGGACATTGCAGACACTACACCCCTGCACTGCACACCATTGTCGGGTGATGCGATGCCAAGGATTACCCCTCACCCAGCCTTGTACAGCCATCTTGCACAGCCAGCCACTACACACCCATGAAGCAATGCATACCTGCATGCCAGTACTGGCACCCTGTGTCTGCGTGTGGGTTGTGATGCTCCCAACCACAGTCACTCCCAGTATAACCCTTATTGGCATATCAACATATGTCAAGCACTATCACATGCCCTAGCCCATAGAACCTCCAGATATCCCCTGTGGTGCATGTAGTCCTGTGCTTTACTGCAGTGTGGCAAACTAAGTAGTTATGTTGTGTATTTGTGGCCCTGGCAAAGGTGTCAATGTGTGTCCATTAGAGAGTGTGGTTGTGGTGACAATGGCATCTGTTTACGTGGACAGCCATGTGTGCCACACCTAATGTATGTCTATTATATCTCTGTTGCAGATGTCACTCACCTACACACATATATGTTCTTACAGCACAGCAACATGTCGCCTTTGTGGCACATGTAGTAACGTCATGCACATGTATTAGTAAAGAGTAGTCAGTCATGGGTTTGACCCATATACTGTTCAGCATGTGGCAGATGATGCTTATGGTTAAGTCTCCAAGCCCTTCCCTGGTGTACTTTGCCTGTCCCACCCACACACTCTCTGGTGGATGTGAAGGAGTACACCTGCACAGCAGCAGCATGTATACTGTAAGCAATGGACATGGTCAGGTGATGGCCTGTGCACCTATTGCAGTCCTCCTCTAGCTGATTACATGTGGTACAGTTGTGATGGTGTTCCCATAGACATCTGCATGATAAACACAGTACACTATCTAGGGAAAACATGTTGTTATTTGGCCATGACAATCATTGTGAGTCGTACCTGGATGTGGTGTTCTGACATGGCATCACAGATGACAGCTGGATGTACCACAATAATTTTCCACAGTAAGAAATAGCTTAAAGACAGGAGGGTGATGTGCCACACATGACTACAGCATGTAAGTGTAGCTATGCTGCATTGGAACTACTGCCTGTTTAACATGTGTGTGGTAATGGCTATTCTGTATGTTATAATACAGACATGACAGTAAGTACTCTGTTCATGAGGGACCCCCATCTGTAGAGCCATCTGTGAACTGGTCAGTGTGTGCAACCATTTGTTTCCTGTGTTACACACTGAACACACATCTGTGCACAGCAGAAGCATGGTGTGAGGATTGCAGACAGTACATGATGATAGGGATGTGTTACTGCCATCGCATCCCTGACTGGACATCTGTCACATGAGACAGTGGTATGACAGACACTGTCTGGGGTTCCCAGTGACAAGCCAATAATGGGCAACTGTTCATAGCTGCGCTCACACATCTGCTACAAATTATACAGATGGCATGCACTATATATGCATGTGTTGTGCTCCCTCTGCAAATGTATACCATCTGTTGTTTTGGGTTGCTGGTGACATCTATGCATACTGTCACAGATAATCCTATATGCTGTTGTCTATCTCTAAGTCATATGTGGGTTTAAACTGCAACACCATAGGCTGAATGGGTTGAGAGTTCCCGGCAGAACCTCCTGTCCCACCTCAGCTGACCATGGCACTGGGCACTAGAACATCTGGGTCCCAGCCTTAGACATCAACCTCTGTTGGCTCTGCACCACCTTCTCGTGATACCACTACTGAGGATGGAGCATGTCCCCCCCTGGGAGTGGGACCGGACAGGTACATGTCTGCTGTCGTGCGGTCCTGGATGTGTTGCGTTGGTGGCTCACTAAGGGGTTCCGAAGCCAGATACGCCAGCTCAAGGGCAGAGTGTCACATTTACAGGATGATGCTGCCCCTCCTGGACAGCCCCAGCACTGCCTCCTTTGCAGCTGTTTAGGTGCAGTGGTAGTTGCCCATGGCTGGGGACCTCTGTCCCACTGTTATGGGCTTGTGAATGCCGAACACCCATCCCCGTCCAGGGTGTATCCCCCCCACATGTGTCATATACCAACCCTGTATGCTCTCTTTTCTGTGATCCTACTTATCCTCCATGGCCATACCTACACTCCTTCCCCTACATCCGACCCTCACCTACAGAATCATAAGGCCAGTCTGCTCCTAGGCCAACATCTGCCCTATACATAGCTGTCTATTACACACACGTGCCCACTAGACACATGAAACTCTTGTAATATGCATCACAACATACTCCTGTTATCCTCACCCCTGTCCCTCAGGTGCATGATCCTGGTATGCATATCACTCCTACATGGTCCAGGTACACGTGATGAGGATGACCCCATTGTACACACAACACTACCGGTCCCTCTATGGTTACCCCATTTATCTTTATCATGATGATGATATTGCACAAAGCACCTTGCAAGAGTACTGCTCACACATAATGATTGGACAGGTACTGTTGTGTTAATGTACATTACATGCACAGAGTGATGTATATGGCCAATGTACAACTATTTGCATGTATGACTGACACATGTCTGTCTGAGGGAGTCTTGAGATCACATAGAGCAACAGCACTGCATAATACAGGTGTCGCTGGTGTTTCCCGTTTCATTCGTTTGCAATGCTTTCTTGCCACATGGTATGTTCCTGATATATCTCTATATATGTATGTACCTATATGCTGGACATAAACACTCACATATACATCTACATGATGGGATACTTTCCTATACTGTTGAATGACTGTGCTGTATGATATATTTGTGGTACTGTCCGTTGTCTGTATATCTGCCATTGTGTATTGGTAATTCACATTAGCTGTGTGCGCAGGGTCCTTGTTCCGACCCTTGCAAAGGATGTTTATTTCGTTGCAGGGCAGAACAAGCCCATTGAATACGGAGGGAATAAGGGACATTAAAGCAGTTGGGAGCGGGTGTGTGTGGGTTTGCATGGTGTTAAGCACTGCTGACCTCCGGTAACTGCTTCTTACACTCGGTTAGCCTCTACATTGCTTTACCAGTGCAATACTCGCATACTGGTAGCCAAACATGCTTACACCCTCTCGCTCCCACACTTGCAAATGCACCGACATTGGTGCTTGCATCTGTCACTCACACCGCTGGGTGGGAGCAGTGACCACAATATTACCTTGTGATGCCTATTACATCGGACTACATGATTATAGTATTGGGAATGGCTGCCCATTAGGTGACGACATGGCGTTCGACTGTACGGAATCAATGGCCTGTCCAGTGAATCAATCATATTATTTGTGTGCTCCTCATACAATCTGCTCCCACTTTGTGATGCCTATTACATCGGACTATATGACTACAGTATCGGGAATGGCTGCCCATTAGGCGATGGCATGGCATTCAATTGTACGGAATCAGTGGCCTGTCCAGTGAATCAATCATATTATCTGTGTGTTCCTTATACAATCTGCTCCCACCTTGTAATGCCTATTACATCGACTACATGACTACAGTCATAGCCGGCCTTAGGCATAGGCCAACTAGGTGGCTGCCTAGGGCGCTGCTTTAGTAGGGGCACTTTTCCAGTATTTATTTGGTGTAGGTAGACCAGGATGGGGGCACTGGGTGGTGTGGTGGGGGTTGCCGTGGTGCCCTTTTGACTAGGGAACCAGTTGACCTAAGGCCGCTGCTGTACAGTATCGGGAATGGCTGCCCATTAGGCGACGGCATGGCGTTCAACAGTACGAAATCAGCGGCTTGTCCAGTGAATTAATCATATTATGTGTGTGTTCCTCATACAATCTGCTCCCACCTTGTGATGCCTATTACATCTGACTACATGACTACAGTATCGGGAATGGCTGTCCATTAAGCGACGGCATGGTGTTCGACTGTACGGAATCAGCGGCCTGTCCAGTGAATTAATCATATTATCTGTATGTTCCTCATATAATCTGCTCCCGTCTGGCTTATACATGGGAACCAAGACTCTTTAATACAGACAAGTAGTTGGGTTTTGGGAACCACATCCATTGGTTGAGTCATGCTACCGCATACCTATTATAGGTTTGCCACCTTTTCAAATGGCCAAGGTGGGACTTTAGGGTTACCACCTGTCCCACTTTGCATGGGACAGTCCCTCTTTAGGTAGTTGTGTCCTGCGAAAATAATCAAGACATAGCAAATGTCCTGATTACAGGACAATATTATATTCTATGTTTCTTTAATAGTTGCATAAAACAGTTATTTTATATATGAAACTTCTATATGTTATGTGAAGTAGCATAAGCAATTCAAATGTTACTAGAATAAGCTTTTATTTGTGCAAATATGTATAATTCTGTACTATGCATGGCTGTAGGTATGTTTTGTCCTGGAAAGTCTGACATTTCTATAGAACATGTCCCACTTTGGCCATTTGGAAAGGTGGCAGCCCTATAGGACCTGTATGTAGAGATGTCAGATTTTGCAGGGCAACACATACCCACAGCCAGTAGAAAGGAGAGTACTTCACTGTTTTGCCTAAGTAAAAGGTTATTCTTGTAGCATTATTGTTGCTTATACTGTTTCTTATAACATTTAGGTGTTTCAGATAGAAAATAATTGTTTTATGCAACTACTACAGACAATATAGGAAATCTTTGCCCTAAATCACAGGACCTTTGCCATAATTACATTTATTTTGCAGGACACAACTGCCCAAAGGGGAATGTCCCTCGCAAAGGTGGACAGGTGGTAACCCCAACCCTATTATTCTATCATCTTTCTAAGGTAGTCGGCGGAACATGCCCTTTCTCTCACTAGCAGACCTCTCATATGAATGGGGAAGAATGAACACTGAATCAGGGACACTGCATAACAACCTCAGGGACACATTTAGAAGGTTGGTGCTATTAACCTGACACATTGATGGACCCAGAGCACATATATATTCATACACAATGTCTAAGGTACATGCTGTTTAGGATTCTTATATGTTGTCATTATTCATTACGTGTATTCTGCCACCTTTCCTCCTAATGTCACTAGTTTTAGGAGGGTTATTTGGGACTGTGTTAGATTCTAATCCGTAATCGCGGACGTCCCTGGTAATCGGGGACTGTTCAATGATATGATCCCTGTGTGTTCCCCCAATGGTTTACGGACTATCCAGTAGATGTGCTCTTAAGGTTTGGGAAGTATGGGCATCTGCTATACCCACATTGGAATATTACTTACATCCATGGGGCGGTCCTAATATGTCTCTGCCAGCCAACACCTGCATGCCTAGGCCCATAATCGCATACCCTTAGTTCCCCTACCTGTCACTCCTCTACAATGCTCATTCTTACTGTGGGTCCAGGTGGGGTATGAACACACCGCTACACACTGTCCACTCTCCCCTTGTCGGGACACATGTGGTACATTGTGTCAACCCATGTATTATCAGGCTTGCACAACCTACTGTTCTGTGTACAGCTACATTCTGGTCGCAGCAATCTTTACTGGCCTTGGCTGGAAGAATAAAATTTTTGGTGTCCGCCAAGGAACGTTGCTGTCCATGTTTAAAGTTTAGACCTTGTAGATCTCTCCCACTGGTAGTTTCCTGCAGGTGGTCTGGGAAGCAGTGGTGTATTTTCCTTTATTGCGTGTCTGTATGTCTCACTGGCCTAGCTGGGGGGGGGGTTGAAGGTAGACGTTTGTTTATTGGACCTCCAACCAACATATGCCCGGTCTGAACATATGTTACCTGTAACTGCTGTAATGTAACCTAGGTATATACATGTGTATATTTACTGCAACATATATATATATATATATATATATATATATATATATATATATATATATATTTACATTAATATATACAGATATATCTGAATATGTATGCATACATGTATATTCATATCTGTTTATATAAGCTTCACCAGTATACTAGTGCCTTATTCATTATGACACCGACACTTCACTCCAGTTATCTTGTAATCGGTATTTAGCATGTTATACAGCGGACAGGTGTCACAATATGTTCATGTACAGATTACCAATGGTAATTGGAATGTGATACAGTGTGATTAAAACCATCCCTCTTCTGCACAGCCTATTATTCCATCTACTGTCGATGTTTGTATGTGCACATTCCTATTATTTATGTCAACAAATGAAATGCATGTGTTACAGAGAATGTACTTCAACATATTGTTGTCTACATGTGTGTATGCATATATGCCTATTATGAACTAGCTGACCTCCACGGGGCAGTCCATTAGAACCGGGCCATCCAACCCTGGCACAACTGGACCCATAATTGCATACCCATAGTTCCTACACCCCACCCATGTTGAATTTACACGCATAACATCCATTATCCACTTGTTATCGCAGCCATGTCACACCTTTACACATTGCCCTCTCCAGAGTGTTTGGAGCTCAACATACATTTTGTCCCACCTTGTGTATTAATAGGGTCTCCCGCCATATATATTTGCGCATACGTGCCTTTCCTAAGGTTATGGAATACGGCCATTTGCGCTTTACAATTTTTGGTGGTCCCACCATGGGACTACATTCCGTGTGTGTGTAAAGTAGACTTAGCAATTCAACGATGTTACTCCCACTGGTAAAACCCTGCCTTTGGTGTGAGTAGCGGTGCTCTGCTCACTCCTGGGCAGCTTTTTATGACATACGCTGAAAGCACTGTATAATACCATAATTGCTCTTGATTCCCTTCACATCCCTTGTGTATGCTTTATTGTTACAACGTTCATTCTTCATATATATATATATATATATATATATATATATATATATATATATATGTATATTTTGTGTGTAGATATATATCTATACATATATATATGTGTGTGTGTGTGTGTATATATCTAAAAAAAAAAAAAAATATATATATATATATCTATATATATATATATATATATATATATATATATATGTATATATATATATATATATATATATATATATATATATATATATATATTTATATATATACATATATATAAATATATGTGCATATATATTACATCTGTACATACAAACATACATTTCCTATGCTGGGAGCTGCTTACACCCGCGCAGGCACACTCGCCTATGCTTACTGTGCATTACATATGTTTACTGCCGCTTATTTGTGCTTACTTGTGCCTTATTCATTATGACAGTAACACTTTGATTGAAAGGATCTGGTTTATAGTCCCATGCGATACAAACGTTCACTTTTACATGTTTAAATGTCGGCTTTACAGCAGATCAACATTCATTCTACAAGGAAAATGATATGTGCTATAGTCTAACTTGAACTGTGAATGCCTTTTCGTTAGGTCGATGCGCTAACCATTACATTATTGGTGTTCTGCTTCATTTATATGTATACTCATGGTTCATAGTTACCCGAACGCACACCTCAACACTTCACTTGCACAGCAGGCATCCATTTTCCTGTTGGGAAAACTGCACTACTACACAAGCGCCATTCCCTATTCCCTACTGCTCTGGACCCATGCCGCATGCTGACTCACTCCGAGGATATTCAGACCTCCAAAGCCTATAGTCCTGGCACATACATGTGTTTGATTGTCAGGGTGTTCATGTGGTCATCCGGGTTTATGCTTGTCCGACTGGGGACCGGAACAGGACTGTACCCATTTGAAAGTCAGATTTTGCATGTGGACAAGGTTAATCCTACTGTTAGCATCCTACTTGTGGTTAGAGACGCAGGGATTTTGGCCACCTCTGGCCAGTTATATTCCCTTGCATTCATTATGATTGCTTTCATGTTCCCATGTTCCCATGTTCATTCTGTGTGTGTATATCTAAATATATATATATATATATATATATATATATATATATATATATATATATATATATATAGTTGCCACCCTTTCAAATGGCCAAAGTGGGACTTATTTGTTACAAATGTCAAGATTTTGCAGGCCGACACATACCCACAGTCAGTACAAAGGACAGGACCTCACTTTTATGCCTAACTGACAGCTTATTCTTGTAGCATTTTAGTTGCTTATTCAATTTCTTATGACATTTAGGTGTTTCAGATACAGAATAACTGTTTTATGCCAACTATTACATAGATATAGGACATATTTTTGTCATTAAATCTCAGGACATCTGCCATTTGACACTAAGTGTACAGGACACAACTGGTCAAAGAGGGACTGTCCCTCGCAAAGTGGGACAGGTGGTTACCCTATATGTGTGTATATATATATATATATATATATATATATATATATATATATATATATATGTATGTACGTACGCATGCATACACATCTATATGATTTAATTACTTTGATCATACTGTTGAATGATTGTGTTGTCTGCTATGTTTG
The DNA here is from genome assembly GCF_019279795.1 of Protopterus annectens. Classification (NCBI taxonomy): domain Eukaryota; kingdom Metazoa; phylum Chordata; order Ceratodontiformes; family Protopteridae; genus Protopterus; species Protopterus annectens. Next base: position 1,891,012,914 of record NC_056726.1, read on the forward strand.
TGATAACATCGATGTTAGGTATAACTGCCGTGGCTTAGTGGTAAATCACATTGATTGTGATGTGTAGGGTCCTGGCGTCGGGCCTGGCCGATGCGGTATATTGTGATGCTGGACGGAACAAGGGCCATTGGACAAAGGGTGAGAATAACACTTTTCAGCTACGGTTTTCTGTTTAACTGCCGATTCACATCATACAAAATTCGTCTACAGTCTTACTGTGATATGTCACCCCAGTTCACATTTAATTGGTATTATATCATTATACAGCATAAAATTAGAAAGATATGCTCATATACGGATTACGCATCATAAATGGTGCATGCTGCAGTCGAACCGGCAACGTCTGCTCGATAGTCGAATGCTCTAACCACTACACTATTGGTGTTCTGCTTCATTTATATGTATACCCATGGTTCATAGTTACCCGAACACACAACTCAACACTTCACTAACACAACAGGCATCCATTTTCCTGTTGGGAAAACCGTACTATTACACATGCACCATTCCCTACTGCTCTGGACCCTTGCTGCATGTTGACTCACTCAAAGTATATTCAGACCTCCAAATTCTATAGTCCTGGCACATGCGTGTATTTTATTGTCAGGGTGTTCATGTGGTCGTCCGGGTTTAGGCTTGTCTGACTAAGGACTGGGACTGCCCTGTACCTAGTTGAAAGTCAGACTTAGCACAGGGACATTGTTAGTTCCACTTTTAGCGTCCTACCTGTGGTTGGGGATGCAGAGGTGTGCTCACCTCTGACCATCCTGATATATAACAGCACTAAATATTACGGGGGGTTCTGCTGCTGTTTCCCTTCACACTCGTTATGACTGCTATATTGTGACCATGTTCATTGTTCATATCTGCATATATATATATATATATATATATATATATATATATATATATATATTTATATATATATATATATATATATATATATATATATATATATATATATATATATATACATAGATCATAAATGTATATATATATAAGGTATATATTCCCGATAATGCATGTGGGGAGACGTGCATCACGGTCAGGTGTTTAATCCAGGGTCATAGGTTCTGCAGGACCGGCTGGAGGCTGAGCAGTCTTGCACACAACTACTACTCATACAACTTGTGTCCAGATGTCTACAGGATTGGACATCATGTCATGACACCAAGTCTAATGTTTAGAACAGATACTTATCCCATGAGGGATATCCAAAAATTGTGGGGACCGATGACCTCGATTCCTTTGGCTTTACGAAAATGAGGTAGGGTTATACATGCAAGGGATACATAGTTTGCAATACTGAGACTGCCTAGGGTGAGACTGCCTACAAGATATGAGTAGGGGTCACTATGTGCAGATATGGCTGCGCCAAGCTAGCAGCCTGAGTATGGGTGGTTTTGGTGGATGTTCAGGAAGGGAGGGATGGTGTGCTGTGGAGGGGATGATGGGTATTCAATTATATATACAGGTGTGTTGGGGTTGGATGGCTCAGTTCAGGCCAGACCATTATGTGGGTATGTGCCGGTAACGTTTCTGTACATGTGTATCGCACATTTTAATGTTCATATGTTTGTGGGATTGTGTTCTACAATATGGCCTGTCAGGTTGTATAGCAGATGTGGATGTTTGTTCTTTGGTTATCTTTCTGATTCACCCACTGCTCCCTCATACACTTCCACTTCACCTATTGTGCATCCAACCCAGTCTCCCCTTGGCAAATTATTACATTGCCCGTCACCCCCCACCCCCATATTCCACAGACACCATCCATCCCTTCTCTGGTTGATGGCCCATGGCACAGTCAACAGAACACATTGCGTACACTACATATCTCTGGTACCAATATGGTTGCGAGGACTACCCTAGCATTTTTGATCTTCCACATGTTGTACTTCACGCACATAGGTACACACAAATACTTATCTTTCATGACATGGTAGGTAGACCCGGGTAATACCCGTTCATCTTTGGGCCGTCCTGATAAGGATGACTTGGACCACGAATGGGCAAATATTGGGCAAATGCTCTGACCATTGGTAGGGTACCAAGATGGGACATTTTCGGGACACACATCAGATTTTACAGGCCAACACATACCCACGGTCAGTACAAAGGATAGTACTTTCATTTTATGCCTAAATGTAAGCTTATTGTTGTCACAGTTTAGTTGCTTATTCTGTTTTGTTTACTTGCTTATTCTGTTTCAACTTTCTTGTAACATTTAAGTATTTTACATATGGAAATAAGTATTGTATGGGACTATTTCATAAAATATGGGACATAATTATGTCCTACAATTGCAGGACATTTGACATTTATAATGGTTTTGGTATGGACACAACTGCCTAGAGGGGGACTGTCCCTCACAATGTTGGACAGGTGGTAACCCTAACCATTGGGCTAGGCTTAGCAATTGGCGGTGTGCTAACACGATGCGTTTTGCTTCCACTTGATGTAACTGACACTACAAGGGAATACGGGCACGGAGTTTTAAGTATCATTTGTTCAAGGGATGGGGACTCAATATTCAGCTACGTGCCTTTGTGTTTACTTTTTATTTTGGTGTTCGCAAAACTGTCTTGTATGCTTTGCATACATTTCGGTATCCACGGACACTGACAGGAGTGATTACTATTAGAGGCAGGCTGTACTAGTCAGCATTTTAGGTTGCACGTATGCAGCCATGTTCATGCCTCCATGCAGCGCTTGGACACCCCCCTGTACTCGTGCACGTTTCCTATGCACGTGGCCATTGTGGCAGCGCGCCTTTCATTAATATGCATGTGGTGTTGCTGCTCCATCTGTACGCTACACGGTCAGTGCAAGGCTAACACCGTCCTTGCGCCATGCTTCATGAATCCTGGGGATAGAGATTCAAAATGCACAGCTGAATATCTGCTAACAAAGTGTGTAGAGTCCGGTAAACTCTGTTTATGTTATCTGATTTGCCTTTGTGTGAAAATTAGGAATAAGAGAAGTGTGTATTATTTTTCCTTGAGAATTTCTGTGCGGTAGTCTTGTTAGGCAAGAAAAACTATTAGAAGTCCTTTTCAACACAGATCATAAATAAAACAGTTTGATGATATTTTGTCTGATGTACTTTTCTTTTGATTGCTGTAATTTTGTCATTATACATGCAAATTAATTTAACTAATCGTTTTACACATGTCCATAGATATTGTATACATGGTATATACCTATCTGCTTTAATTTAATCTGTTCCACTAGATGCATATCAATTATCTAAGCGCTTACTGATGCTTGTATTTTTATATACATAGTATATACCTGTCTGCATTCTTTTAAACTTATTTGTCCCACTAAATTCTTCCTATATTGCTACCTTGCTATCCTTTTCATATCTATACTGCCTATCTAATACTATATGAACTCCACAATGTAAGTTTTTGCTTTTTTGTGCCGTGAATCATACTTGTCAACCTCTTAGCACTAGAAATCTCTTGTTGTCTTTCAGCTTTTCCCGGTTAGGGGTCTCCACAGTGGAATTGGCAGTAGATTTTCATGGTGCCGAGTTGCCAGCTCAATGCCCAACCTTCAATGAAGGCATGCCCATTCATGCATGTCTTTCAGAACACCACTTGACCCACAGGGATGACATGCAGACTCCACACAGAAGGCACTCCCCGCACACTAACTGAGAAACTAATGGGAGAACCTCTTGTTGTGAGGAATCAATGCTACCGCTGTACCACCACAGAATTTAGCACTAGAAATCTGTACAAATGCTAAATAATAATGGTTCAAAGGCCCAACAAATAGGGGCATATTTTAAATATTGCTCCTATAAATGTAAGAAAGCTAAGAGAATAGCAGGATTTGTGTTATAGCTAATATAATAATATAATAACAGGATTTGTGTTGACATACATTTTCTGAAGAATATGAAGTCTGAAATTCAAGTGCATGTCAATAAGTGACCAGAATTTTATGAGAAACAGAATAAAAATATGAGGCAAAAATCTGGACATTGTGTGAAAATCTGGAGAATTGAATAATATGCCTTGAACTGGTTGTATTTTGGGTTGAGCTTTGTATCTGGCAGCACAGTCAGTTTAATCTTTCCTCCCTGATACCAGTACTCTTTTGCAGTTGATAGCATCCCTCTGGTGAGCTAGTCCATAGAGAAGAGAAGCGAAGGCCTATGTACCACAGATACTTCTTGAAGGAGGTGCTTGCCTACCATAATTGTCCATTTGAATGGTTATGTTAGGTGTGGTCTGGTAGCATCACCACACCAGACCCTTAAATAATGATATCCATATCCCACCCACTCACCAAGACCTGGCTGCTGTTCTGTATTCTGGTCTCCATTAGGAGATCTTTTCACACCAATGCATCCTTCCCATCCCACCCCATGGAGATACATATGGAGGCTTCTCCTTGGCAGTCCTTTATCCCACATGTCAGAAACAGTAACTAACTGAAGTTGGGTCATTGTTAGGGATTTTTCACACTGTGCTAACAGAGCTGGCATGATACTTATAACAACTGTTGCTGTATGGCATCATACCTGGAAAGCATTCAAGGAGCAATCTAACTTCTCGGTTAACAAATAAAATAAATAGTTAAAAATTACGTTGGATGCATTGTGACACTGGTGGCTATCTGAGATTTGTTTGATCAGTCTCATAAAAAAGACGTTAACAGACTGATTTGGAGAGATGACTTGAAAAAAGTATGTCTGAATGGAGAAAGAAAATTGCAAGCTATCGACACCAGGCAGCATCTGCAAGGTATTTTACTATATTGTGATTGTGGGGTGGAGTTCAGGGAAGAATTAAAACAGGCACTGGGGGCAGTGAAGAGTTAACAAATATCTGGGTAACTACAGCAGAGATGGTAAGGGAGACAGCTAGAAAGGTGCTTGGTGTGACATCTGGACAGAGGAAGGAGGACAAGGAGACCTGGTGGTAGAATGAGGAAGTACAGGAGAGTATACAGAGGAAGAGGCTGGCAAAGAAGAAGTGTGACTGTCAGAGAGATAAAGAAAGTAGACAGGAGTATAAGGAGATGAGGAGCATGACAAATAGAGAGGTGGTGAAGGCTAAGGATATGGCATATGGAGAGTTGTATGAAAGGTTGGACACTAAAGAGGGAGAAAAGGACCTGTACCAATTGGCTAGACAGAGGGACTGAGCTGGGAAAGATGTGCAGCAGGTAACGGTGATAAAGGATAGTGAGGGAAATGTACTCACAAGCGATGAGAGTGTGTTGAGCAGATGGAAAGAGTACTTTGAGGGGCTGATGAATCTAGCTTTGTTTGCATAACTTGAGCACTAATCCAGGCATTCTTAAAAGTATTCAATTGTATTTATTACTGCTTGGTAGTCACCTGATTAAAGTGTAGCTATCATTCTAAGCTTTTTGGTTTACACACTTGGGCTTCAGACCAGTTGTTTTACATTAAGAAGATTTGTGGTCTGCACTGTTGTGGCAGGACAGGTAGCTTATATCCTTCTAAGTTGGGAACTGCTGATTGAGGGCTTAGTGTCTGTTATTCTAAAACTGTATTAGTTCTGGTTTAAGCACTTGGGCTTCAGGCCAGTTATTTTACATTAAGAAGGTTCATGGTCTGCACTCTTGTAGGAGGAGAGGCTGGACTCTGCCCTTCTGAGCTGGGAATTTCTGGTTAAAGGTTTATAGTGCCTGCATATTTGAACTGTTTCTTACTGAAATTGGTGCACCTTGTTTGCTGTAGCATAGACTAGATCCAGGCCTGCTGAATCTAGCTTTGTTTGTTTAACTTGAGCACTAATCCTGGCTTTCTTTTTTGGAGAAGGATCCCTTTCACCCCAGTGGCAGGAGTGTGCAGTTAGAACTTGTCTGATTGAAGACCACAGGAACAGGGCTCAGTTTTGAGATTTTTTTTACTGGTTATTTGGGTAATTAGTTTAAAAGCCTTTTCTGATTGCTTGTAGTCACTTAAAGCTGTTTTAAGTGTATTTTGCACTGTTTGTAGTTGTTTAAAGCTATTTTAAGTGTATTTATTTTACTGTTTTTGCCTTATCTTTTTAAAAAAAATGTTTGTAACTTTTTAAAATTTTCCTTGTTTCCCACCTTTCTAAGCTAGTATATTTCAGTTTTCAGGCTAGTGATGAATTCAGGGCTGTGTACCTACCTATGAACCTATGAACAGAATGAGAGAAAGAGAGAAGGTTGGATGATGTGGGGATAGTGAATCAGGAAGTGAAACAGATTAGCAAGGAGGAAGAATGGACAGCTATGAAGAGGATGAAGAATGGAAAGGCTGTTGGTCCAGATGACATACCAGTGAAAGCATGGAGGTGTTTAGGAGAAAAGGCAGTGGAGTTTTTAACCAGATTGTTTAATGAAATCTTGGAAAGTCAGAGGATGCCTGAGGAGTGGAGAAAACATATTTTGGTACCTATTTTTAAGAATAAGGGTGATGTGCAGAGTTGTAGTAACTACAGAGGGATAAAACTAATCAGTCACAGCTTGAAGTTATGGGAAAGAGTAGTGGAAGCTAGGTTAAGAAAGGAGCTGATAATTAGTGATCAGCAGTATGGTGTCATGCCGGGAAGGAGCACTACAGATGCAATGTTTGCTCTGAGACTGTTGATGGAGAAATATAGAGAAGGTCAGAAGGAGTTGTCTTTTGTCTTTGTGGACTTGGAAAAAGCATATGATAGGGTGCCTAGAGAGGAGTTGTGGTATTGTATGAGGAAGTCAGGCATGGTAGAAAAGTATGTAAGAGTGGTACAGGATATGTACGAGGGTAGTGTGACAGTGGTGAAGTCTGCAGTGGGAGTGACAGATGTATTTAAGATGGAGGTGGGATTACATCAAGGATCAGCTTTGAGCCCTTTCTTATTTGCAATGGTGATGGATAGGTTGACAGACGAGTTCAGACAGGAGGCCTCATAGACTATGATGTTTGCAGATGACATTGTGATCTGTAGTGAGAGTAGGGAACAAGTTGAGGAGACCCTGGAGAGGTGGAGATATGCTCTAGAGAGGGGACGAATGAAGGTCAGCAGAACTAAGACAGAATATGTGTGTGTGAATGAGAGGGAGGATAGAGGAATGGTGAGGATGCAGGGAATAGAGTTGGTGAAGGTGGATGAGTTTAAGTAGTTGGGATCAACAGTTCAGAGTAATGATGAGTGTGGAAGAGAGGTGAAGAAGTGAGTACAGGCAGGGTAGAATGGGTGGAGAAGAGTGCCAGGAGTGATTTGTGACAGACGGGTACCAGTAAGAGTGAAAGGGAAGGTCTACAAGAGGGTAGTCAGACCAGATGTGTTGTATGGGTTGGAGAGGGTGGCATTGACTAAAAGGCAGGAGTCAGAGCTGGAAGTGGCAGAGTTAAAGATGTTAAGATTTGCACTGGGTGTGACAAGGATGGACTGGATTAGGAATCAGTATATTAGACGGTCAGCTCAGGGTGGAGGGTTTGGAGACAAAGTCAGAGAGGTGAGATTGCGTTGGTTTGGACATGTGCTGAGGAGGGATGCTGGATATACTGGGAAAAGGATGCTAAGGATGGAGCTGCCAGGTAAGAGGAAAAGAAGAAGGCCCAAGATAAGGTTTATGGATGTGGTGAGAGAGGACATGCAGATGGTTGGTGTGACACAGCAATATGCAGAGGACAGGAAGAAATGGAAACAGATGATCCACTGTGGTAACCCCTAATGGGAACAGCCGGAAGAGAAGAAGAAGATGATGATTCTCACTGTTTGCTGATACTCTGGAATCCTGTTTTTCCTGTTGTCCTTTGAATTCTGGGTAGATTTCCATTTTCTCAGGACATCACATAAAATAGCTATTAATAACCTGCCACTGAAAAGACATGATAGGTATATTATTTCTTTGTGAATCACTTAATCTTTTGAATTAATGAAGATTTTTTTACAGAAATCAGAGTGGCATTTTACTTAAAAATAAAAGTATTATTGCTAGGATGCACTTTGGCTTACATATTCTGCCTTGTACATTTCTGTATCTATAAAGCCTCAAGCCCAGTAAGCTTCATTATTGCTGGTTGCATTTTCTTACATTGTATGTTAACTTGTAGATAATTTGTTGTAAATGATCTTTGTAAAGATCAAATCAATATGTTATCAGAGATTTTTCACACTGAGCTGATCGAAGGAAAGACACTGAGGAAACTCGGAGCTATAATATATAACATTAAGTATCCTGTTTTTTGTTTATTTTGTTCTTTATTTCTTTGTTATTTATAGCACTTGTGTACTGTGTATTTTTCTAGCTAGTTTCACTGTGTGTGAGGTATTAACTGAAAATTGTCCACTTTTATTAAGCAGCTGTTGGGTTGCTTGTTTCTGATAACTTGTTGCAGTTAAACTCTTTTTTCTAGAGGCTCCTTTAACTGTTTTAAACTTTCATTTAAAGGCTCACTGCTGCTTTTCAGCTGTGAGAAACATTTCTGCAGTTTGTTCTAAGTAGTGGGGATATTTGTAGCATTTCCATATTCAGGCTTGTATTTGGGCCAAGTGTTTGTGGAGGCTGTGTGTCTAAGCACATATTCAGGGACATCTTGGTTTAGCCAAAGCCATCAGGCATTTCAGTGAGAGAGAATTGTTTGAGGTCATTGGCTGACTGAGGTCACCTGGACTGCAGCTTAGACTAAGCACCTCATTGGTTCTTTTGAGATTTCTTTCTTAAAAGCTGTCTCAGCTTTCAACTTTCTGTTACCTAAGAAGTTCAGTTGTGAGTGATCTGCCATTTTACACTGAGCTGATCGAAGTAAAGACACTGAGGAAACTCAGAGCTGTGATATATAACATTAAGTATCCCATTTTTTGTTTATTTTGTTCTTTATTTCTTTGTTATTTATAGCACTTTGTGTACTGTGTACTTTTCTAGCTAGTTTCACTGTGTGTGAGGTATTAACTGGAAATTGTCCACTTTTATTAAGCATCTGTTGGGTTGTTTGTTTCTGATAATTTGTTGCAGTTAAACTCTTTTTTCTAGAGGCTCCTTTAGCTGTTTAAAACTTTCATTTAAAGGCTCACTGCTGCTTTTCAGCTGTGAGAAACATTTCTGCAGTTTGTTTCTCACCCTCCCTCCCTGTTGGTATAGTGTTTTTATAGTTGGTGGCGTTGCAGTTGCCCGCCCCTAGTGTAAATTTGATCTGGGACCCTCCTGCCAGTCTAGTGTCATTACCTCATTCTACCCAGTATAGGGAGAACATTTGAGAAGGCCAATCAGCTTAGTTTCTGCTACTCCTTTCTCTCTTTCCTTTCTCTCTTTCCACTTAAAAAAAATAAAAAAAATGATCTGCTTTTACTGTATTTGTGTTTCTTCATACTTTATTTTGCTTTTGTGTCATCTTAAAAGTACTCAATTGTATTTATTACTGCTTGGTGTAACTCATTCTAAGCCATTTAGTTTAAGCAATTGGGCTTCAGACCAGTTATTTTACATTAAGAAGGTTTGTGGTCTGCACTGTAGTGGCAGAACAGGTAGCTTACATCCTTCTAAGTTGGGAACTGCTGATTGAGGGCTCAGTGTCTGTTATTCTAAAAGTGTATTAATTCTGGTTTAAGCACTTGGGCTTCAGGCCAGTTATTTTACATTAAGAGGGTTCATGGTCTGCACTCTTGTGGGAGGAGAGGCTGGACTCTGCCCTTCTGAGCTGGGAATTTCTGGTTAAAGGCTTATAGTGCCTGCATATTTGAACTGCTTCTTACTGAAATTGGTACACCTTGTTTGCTGTAGCATAGACTAGATCCAGGCCTGCTGAATCTAGCTTTGTTTGCATAACTTGAGCACTAATCCAGGCATTATTTAAAGTATTCAATTGTATTTACTACTGCTTGGTAGTAACTTGATTAAAGTGTAGCTATCATTCTAAGTCTTTTGGATTAAGCACTTGGGCTTCAGACCAGTTGATTTACATTAGGAAGGTTTGTGGCCTGCACTGTGGTGGCAGGACAGGTAGCTTACATCCTTCTAAGTTGGGAACTGCAGATTGAGGGCTCAGTGTCTGTTATTCTAAAAGTGTATTAGTTCTGGTTTAAGCACTTGGGCTTCAGACCAGTTATTTTAGATTAAGAAGGTTTGTGGTCTGCACTCTTGTGGGAGGAGAGGCTGGACTCTGCCCTTCTGAGCTGGGAATTTCTGGTTAAAGGCTTATAGTGCCTGCATATTTGAACTGTTTCTTTCTGAAATTGGTACACCTTGTTTGCTGTAGCATAGACTAGATCCAGGCCTGCTGAATCTAGCTTTGTTTGTATGCTTGTTGATTGCTTGTTATTACCCTGAAACACTAATTCCACCTAAAACACAGCTTTTCAGTGCTTCTGTGGATCCCTAGTGATATCTGCATTGCTTACTGTACTTATTTCCTTGTTTCACTTGAAAGAAAGTTACTGTTTGTCATTTTTGCATTTAAGTTACCTGAAACACATTGCATTTAAGTTACCTGGCACTTGCTCACTAAGTCAGCACTAAAAATTAAAAGCAGTACACCCTCACAAACTCCACTTGAGTACCATGTTCCCCATTGGCCCTTTTTTCAATTATAACGGAATTCCCAATACTATTCTAGCATGTCCAAAGGTCAGTTGTCAATCTCCTCTCTGGTCCAGCTGGTGAATCTGGGAATCTTGAGGCAATGTTACAACTGCCTCATGTACACAGACAACCATCTCCTCCTCCCAACAAATTCCAACACATGTGAGAGATGCAACCATATAGCCAAACTGGAGGCTAACTCTCTCAACTCAGTACTGGCATAACCAGTCAGGAGGAGAAGGAAACCACACTCACTACAATTCCAGTCTCACATAGACCTACTATGACAGCAAACCAAACACATAAACACACAAAAACATACTCGTAGGCTCTAAATAAAAATCTGCCTAAGCAGCAGAGACCTCCAAAGCAGACACCCAAGCAACTGCTACCCCAAAACAAAACACGTGCAACACATAGCTCAAAAGCCAGTGTGCCGAACAGTCACAGCCCTTAAGGCTAAACAACACACCTGATACACTTGTAATAGGTGACTCTATCGTCAGGCACACTGACCTCCCACTCACCAGGCTGAACAAGGCGAAGGTCACGGTGAGCTGCCTGTCGGGCGCTAGGATCCGCCACATAACACAAGGACTCAGGTCACTCCAAGGCAAGTACAAATATGACTCAGTCATTGTCCATGCTGGTGTGAATGACCTGACACGTACCTCCCTGGACTACATGAAAAGAGACATAGAGGAGCTCTCTGAGCCTGTAGCCCAGGCCGGTATGACCCTGACCTTGAGTAGCATCTTACCCTCACCAAGAATGATGCCACAATATGAAGTCAAGATGATCAATGTCAACAATTAGCTTAAGTATTGGTGTCATTCAAAGGGGATCCAATGCCTGTCAGCCTGGGATGACATGCTCAACAAGCCACGATGCTTCACTAGGGACGGCTTGCACCTGTTACCCCTAGGCTTTCGGATATTGGCAAAGGCTCTTGCTACCCCCATAGTGCCTTTTTTAGGCAAGGTTCAAAAGACAAACCCACCTCCATAGGTATCACAAGGGATAAGAAACTAAGAGTAATGCTACTCAATGCTAGAAGTCTAAACCTCAAGATGCACACACTCGAAACTCTCCTTAGCATGGAGAACATCGATATCTGTGCAGTAACAGAAACCTGGTTCAAGGCTCCTGAGAGCACCCCAGCACTACCAGGTTATACCTCATACCATGCTTTTTGGCCCCACAACTTGGACCGAACCACAAAAGGAGGGGGAGTATCAAAATTCCTCAAAGATACCCACACCTCCAGGTTGGTGGCACAGCACGAAGCATCAGAGACTATCCATGTGCAACTAACAGTGGGTAAAACTGCCTTACAGTTTATAGCCTGCTACAGACCACCCTTCCAAACCCAGGAACCCCACTCGGCCTTCCTGAGAACACTGGAAAATATGAAGGTCTCTCCAAACACCATTATATTGGGAGACTTCAACTACCCAAACATAGACTGGGAGTATTACTCTAGCTCCAACACCCTAGCCCAAAGGTTCCTAGAATTTATAAACTCAAATGCTATGGAACAACGTGTTACCACTCCCACAAGAGAGGAAAACATACTGGACCTGATCATCACCAACATAGGGACTCTATGCTCCAGACCAGAAGTGTATCCCTCACTGGTAAGATCAGACCATAAAGTAATCTCACTGGATATTCACATCCCGACCCCACCCTCTGCCCAGAAAACCACAGTGAAAAACTTCTCTAAAGCAAATTTCACACTCCTCAAAACTGAGGTGGAATCCTTCAAAGCCCCCGGGCCTGTGGAAAATACGGCCCAGACCGCAGAATCCTTTATAAACCCATTCTATGAACACCTTCAGGAATGCATGGATCATGCAATCCCAAATAAAACCAAGACCCAATCCTCCAAAGGCAGACGTCCTGTCTGGTGGACCCCAGCCATAAACAAACTATACAATAGAAGGAGGAAGCTACTACATGATAGAGCAAAATCCCAAAAAGGGAAGGCATCTCTGATCAGTATTAGCAAAAAACTATGGGCACTCATAAAATCATCTAAGGCCAGCATCGAGAGAAAAATTGCACAGGACACTAAGGATAATCACAAGGCTTTCATTAGTTATGTTAGGAACCTGGGTGGGAATTCCTAGATATGCTCAGAATTAGTCCAAAATGATAAAAAATACACCGAACCCACAGACATTGCCAACATCCTAGCTGACAGCTTCAGCGCAAACCCCCCCCCAACCCACCAAAAGGACAAATATCTATCAGAGCAGAGTGCTGCCGCCCTGACATCTCAGATGCTCAGTTAAGAGCAGCCCTCTTCAAAGCAAAAAACACAGCATCAATGGGACCAGACAGTGTCCCGGGCTGCATCCTACATGAACTCCAAGAAGAGCTAAACCCAAACATAAAACTGCTGTTCAATCTCAGCCTTACTACAGGATATGTACCAAAAGAGTGGCGTACAGCAACAGTGGTCCCTTTCCACAAAGGTGGTGCCTCAACGGATTCTGGAAACTATCTCACCATAAGCCTGACTAGCTTGGTCTGCAAAGCTATTGAAAGGATCATCATTGACCTCATAAATAAAGATATTGGGGACCTACAGACACTGGATCCTACTCAGTTCGGCTTTGTTAAGGGCAGATCCTGCCTCTTAAACCAAGTCAATTTCTTTGAAACAGTCACCAAGGCCATTGACGAGGGGAAGGTGGTCCACACAGCCTACCTGGACCTCACAAAAGCCTTCGATACAATACCTCACTCGGGCATTATAGATAAGCTCACCAGCTTAAATATAAACTCCTATGTCACTAGATGGGTTGCAAACTGGCTCAAGGACAGAACCCACATGGTTAGAATTGCTGGAGCCATGTCAGACTCCAAACCAGTTACAAGTGGTGTCCCACAAGGCTCAGTCCTGGGACCTCTCTTGTTCGGTATATATTTCTCGGAGATACAGGCCAACACGGAAGGACTGTGGCTGACCAAGTTCGCAGATGACTGCAAACTGGGTGCCATAATCGACTCTCCAGCTGACACAAGCATCCTCCAAAAGGGCCTCATAGAAACAGACAACTGGTGCCAGAGCCATGGCCTCAAGCTAAACGCCAAAAAGTGTATAGTCATCCCCTTTGGCAAAAACAAAGTGCCCACAAATTACCACATAGGTGGTAATCCATTAAGTACAGAAGAAGTAATTAGGGACCTGGGGACCCAAGTTGATAGCAATCTCTCATTTGACAACCACATTGCCAAAATGGTTAGAAAAACATTTTATATAGCCCACCTAATCATGAAGGGATTCACATCTAGATCAGGGGAGGTCATCGTGCCCTCTTTACTCATCCCTCATCCCTCATCAGGCGATAATTGAATACAATGCCCCTTTTGGGATGTAACTTACCAGACACCTGCAGCAACTGGAAAGACCCCAAAAGTACCTCACCAAGAGGATCAAAGGGCTCAAACAGATGCCATATGCTGCCCGGTTAAAGAAACTCCAGCTCTACTCAGTGGCATACCACCTGCTCAGAGGCGATCTGTGCCTGACATATAAAGCCATGTCCAACCCGGAATTAATGGACATGCTGCACCTCAGAAAATCCAAATCCCATCGAGCTACGCGCTCGAGAGACTTGAACCTCAGCAGTGAAATAAATAGGACATGCTGGAGGGACAGATTCATAACCCAGTGGCTCCCTTCACTCTGGAATAAAATCCCAGTCCAGGTTAGGCAGAGTCCCTCATTCACTCTCTTCAAGAGGAATCTTGATGAGTGGATGGGAGATTGTAGGTTTACCCCGGGTATCACTTCTGTGTCACTGTTAGACAGAGGCTCAGTATACTAACCTCGAAAAAAGGCATAGCAAAATTAATTTAAAATGGGGGCGAAAGCCAAACACACTCTGGCTAGGCTTATAAATGACCTAGGGCAGATAGCCTAGTATGAACCTATGAACCTATGAACCTATGCTATTTTATTTCTTGATTAATGATTTTGATATGGCATGTTGAGATATTCTAGTGATATGTTAAAATCTGTATGGTGCACATATGGTAAAAGGTACAAAGAAGCATAGACTGCAGTGTCATACCTCATTTGGGGAGCATCCTATGTCTGATCATGATAACATCTGATGAGGTTGGATATATGCACACAGGAAACAGAGGAAATAGTGATGAAGCCATTTGGGGTATCTGGCTAGAATCAGGAAAGCAGAAGAAGTATTAGATTATGCTGTATATTTTACAATATACTATGGGGAGGCATCAATACAGAATATATAAGAAAGTGGATAGTTTGGTTGTACTTCAGAAACACAGTCTTTAAATCCTAGCTGGGCACAGAGGCAAAAGTGCTGATGAGGTTAATAAAAAGGCAGAAACATGAATGTCCACAGCTAATGGAGTTTGGCTTTATTGACCTGACTTAAATAGCAAAACGTCATGGACATTCAGAAATCATGTAGCTAAAACACTTGATGTCCTTAAGATGCCATTCACATATATCCCATGGGCCTCCACTGCAGGAGGTTTAAAGTATCACACACACTGAAAACTCTAGCTTGGCAGGCTTTTTCTTGCTATTTTTGCTGAATGGTTTGTCTGTGTGTCCCTTTTACCCTTTGTTTATAAAACAAGAATATATTAATTAAGCAATAACCCACAACTGGAAGTGGGTATTGCTAGAATTACCCACAGCTGGTTTGGTTTGATCATGAGGGTTAAGCCTGAGTGATAAAACAAAATCAACTGTGGTTAAATCCAGCATTACCCACACTCAGGAATGGATTGTTGCTATAATACAGTGGCATTATTTAAGAAAAACATGCTTACCATTCTTAAATAATGTCTTTGTATAACAGTGCTTTAGTGTTCATCTGCATTCTTCCAACTTTTCTGATGTACTGCACATGCATACGGGACTTACATTCCCATGCTTAAACAGTACATCAGTGCTGGTCAAGAGAAGCAATGGAGAAAAGAGAATCTCCATTGCTGTTTTTGTTTTCTTTCACTGCTACTCTTAGTGCAAGAAACCTGAGCAAAGTCCAACACAATGGGGACGGAGGGAGGTGGAAAAGGTCTAAAAGTAGTGATGTATTGTATTGCTCTTATAAACTTAGAAACAGGGATGAGAGGTTTTCTGTTAGCATTCATTTTCTGAAGGTATGATGCCTAAACCTCAATTATCCGTCTTTATTTAATGACTTCCATCCCCAGTAGCTTGCCAGAAAACTACTTTTTTATGAGGAAAAGACCAAAACTATGAGGCAAAAATCTGGACATTTTGTTAAGATCTGGACAGTTGACAGGTATGTGAGTCTGTTGCTATGTAAGGAGGGACAGCACAGAATATACAAGGAAAATCCAGGTATGTTTCTGTTTCTTTTCTTTTGCAGAATCTACCTGATTTTTCTTGTATTTTGTCTGACCTCCATAGCATATTCCAAAAGTCTGTCCACTAAATGGTACTTTAATGGCTGGACATTTTCTATTTATATATGCCCAATTTACAATGTGCAAGCTGGTTGGGCTGTCCAGTCAGTGTGCAAGTTTTTGAATGGCAATGAGCCATTATTGTTTAATACTTGTTCTTTGTAGGTCTTTTTCTTCTACTATAACAGTTGCTACTGTACTACATAAGTTTATTTATCTTATTGTTTTCTACTGAGTTGGTATGTCTGGGCTGAGTCTGAAATGGTCCAATAAAATCAGTGCTCTTCCCCAGTTAACGAATACAAATAAATAAATAAATGAAAAAAAATGCATTTACACAGTGTACATGCTTAACAACTCAGTTCCCAATACATATTGATAACAATAATACTTACACACCACTGCTAAGGAAATAATCCCTCTAAAATAATGTCACAAAATTGAGAATTACATTACAGTCATACTTGCAATGAAACTTATTAGTAATGAAGTGGTTCTCAGTTAAATGCTTGTTAGCCTGCACTCATTTCAATGCTTGAATGCCATATTCCTTCCATAGGTTCATAGGTTGTGATGTAAACCTTAGGCAGTCAATCTACAGGCCATTTCAAGTCTGGCCAAAAATTCAAAAGTTCCCTCTAGTCACAAAGAGGCAAAACAAGATAGACCCGGGAGAATATGATGCCCATCCAGTTATCTAGGTTTACCTTGAAGGTGGAAAAGCTGCTACTCTGTTTGACGTAGTGGAATTTTTTCCAGAGATTAGAGATATGAATCTATTGTGTCAACATGTCTTATTTATCTACTTGTGAAGGTTTAGATCCTTTTACCAAGTATTTGATGTACCATTAGTTTTGCAAAGAAAAAGGAGATCAAATAGTGTTGTATCTTTCATGGTATGAAAGGCTAGACATAGATCTCCATGGAGGAGTCTGTAAGAAAATGAGTACACAGAAAGGGCTGCTAGACTCGGTTGACAACTAAGATTTTTGAGGCTGCTGATCTTTTTAGTTATGAGTCTCTGAGGTTGTGTGATATATTTACATAAATGCTTGCCAAAAGGTGCATTATAGTCAATAATGGGTCTGATAAGATATTAGTAAAGGGGAATCAAGACTTGGATGTAGTTGAAATGCTTTTGGAAATTTGATGGGCCATCTAAAAGGCTTTCCAAATTGCTGTGGAGACATGATGGTCAAGTGATAGTAACTTATGAACAAACCTGCCCAGATCCCCTACAACAGTGTCTGATTGGAGGGGTACATTTCATATGTGGCATGCTGCATTTTTTACATTTAATTCAAGACCATTGTCCTTGCACCAGTTGTTAACATGGTCTAAACCATTTTGGAGCAATTGTGATTCAGCTGAAGATCAAATAACAGCATGTAATTTACAGTCATCTGCAAACATAGGCCAGAAGTGCTGACCTGAAGATCTGAAAAATATAAGCCAAACAGAAGATGGCACAAAATCGAGCCCTGTGGTACACGACTTGTAACTGTTTTCCTTTCAGAAGTGGCACATGCTACTCTATCCACATGGATTCTATTCAGCCTGTCAAGGAATTATTTTCCTATACACCTGCCTTCACCTAAATGTATTGAACGTGTAGCCTCAGGCTAATAGCATGACCACAGTAACTGTTGCCATTGCTACAAGGTGCTCATTCACAATGCATGCTTATAAGCCTTGATGTGCTCAAACATAGCATTTTTATGCACAATTTAAAATGTGTATAACAGTCTAGTAACATCTCCTCACTCAGGTTCAATTCTAGAAGGCCATTCCTCTCAGTCATGCTAATTTCTGGTGTCTCTGTCAATTTCATGTAAGCACTGAAACTGACACTGATACTGAAGTATCTTACTAAAACTGAAATCTTGGTAAGTAATACTCTATTAAGCACCTTATTCACCATCCTCAAGAAGCCTGAATGCTCTAAACTGGTGACTGGTGAATGTGTAAGAATTAGTGTTGCTCTTTGTAAAACTCACTGCCACATTAAGGCAACCCAATTCTGCACAGTGAAAATCTCCAATGACATGATCATTATCCAGATAGTTGTGAGTATCCCCATAACTAGTCAGGATTTTTGACAAGGAGGAACTCCAGAAGAGGAAACAGACAATTCCTAATCAAGAAATTTTGTTTTACAACTGTGTGTAGAAATAAGCTTGATACTATGTAGTCACTAATTTTCTAAGTCTTGTACGACCCCATGATACTGAAGTAACATAACACCATTTTCCATTTACAGGATTTAAGGTACATTAATTTATTCATCTCATACCTACCTCATAGTTGGCACTTCACCCAACCCCATATTTTACCTTTCAAGAAGTGATCCCTCAAAATGGATCCATCTAATAGCCATTTTATATGCAAAACTGGCAGTTGGATGATTAAGCCAATATCCATTCTTCATTTAATTATTTAATTATGATCTTTTTCAGCAGTGACTTGGGTATAAGGTATGTATGACATATAATGCCCAAATCCAAAGGATTTGCTCTCATTGTAAGTGACCACTCACACTGAGAGCAGGTCTTTTGGAATCTGGTCCTTGGTATAGACCTTTTTTTAGATAGGCCTTATACAGAAGTCTTTTGGAATCAGGTCAGACTTACACTGACAGCAACTCTTTTTGAATCTAGCCTACAATGTTTTACATTTGATGAGCAATAAGATATTGTGATGGGTCATATTAAACTGAATAAGTTAATGCAAATATAGCAAAATAATTATAATAATAATAATTTTGGTGGATACATGTTTCTGGAGATCTAAGTATTTCAGGTGTGATTTTCTAGACAAGTCTGCAGTTATTTAAATTGGAACGGTGGAGGGAATAGCCTGTGTCCTTAAAGTAGTTACACATATACATATCTTTTAGGAAATTAAGGAGCTTTTTCCCCTGAAGTTTTTTAGATAACACTTTTATTAGTTGTTTTAGAATAGTGTTGCAGTTTGCTGTTGTGATTTTGTTTGGGAAAAAGTTTTCCCCTAACTATCAGCACACTGCTCTACTGTCCAGAATTTGGAGTGACATACCTAATTTGTTCTGATCCATCCAACCTAAAATTATAAAAGATTTTGAATATTCCTAAGTTAATAGTGCCAGAATTTAAGAAGTATCCCTAAATGGGAACATTTATTTTTTTTTTCTATTTGCTTTGTCCACTCTGAAGATAAAGGTTAAGAGGCATTCTAATAGGCAGTCATCTCGAGTTCTTGGAAGGTAAGAACAACATTTTAAGAGCCAGTTTGCTCCCAGGAGGTGAGCAGAATTTATAATTCATTAGTGAAAAGGTTAAAGTGTATAGTAGTAGTGCTTAGTGCTGATCCAGCAATGATTACTGACTAGTCAGCCATTTGAAGGGCAGAACAATGATGTCTGCATCTGGGGGGATTATGAATCTACATATTCAGTTAACTTTAGTTTGGACAGAGTGGGTATTTTGAAAGGAATGTAATGTAATAATGGAGAAGATATAGTCAAGCCTGAGTACAAACACACTTTTTGCCTAATGTACTTTTAGACTGAGGAGCATGGTTGTAGGAAACAGAGCTATTATATTTTGTTTGTCAAAACATACCAGTGCTATGATTAAACAATAGGTTATATCTCTGTAAATGTTTAAGATAGATACAAAATGTCGGTGAGAGAATTATTAATCTGTTCAAGAGCTTTCCAGTGATTGTATAATAAGAGGAGATTGCTGAATCTATTCAGTGTGCATATATTTTGGAATATTACTGTATAAAACCATTTCTGTTAAATGGCAAGTATCATGGCACACCATGGCAGCATTATGTGACTTAATGTTTTTGTATAAAATGACACCATTTGTTCTTTTGCAGGTCAATCAGCTTTTATGAAATTTATTAAATCATTGCAGTTATGAAAATATAGGTACTATATGTAACTGCTTTATAAAAAAATAAATAATAAAAAAAATAAATAAACTGCAGCATATATTCACATTGCCCACAATATTTTATGTCATGTTTTACTAACATCCACTTCTTGAATACTCCACCCCAGTATGAGAGCATCATACTGTTTTTTTGCATTATTTATGTAAGCATAGAAAATGACATATTTTTCATATTTTTTGCTAATGCTCCATAATGTCATCTCTTTAGTTCTCATTCATTGTGTGCTTAGAAAATAATGTTACTTTGTAGATGTTGCTTTGCTGCCTAAGTTTTATGAATATACCTTTACTAACAATTCAGAAATTAGACTTTGAAAACAGTGACAAGTACATTTGTTTCAAAAGTATATAGAAGTCTCCTTCAAAGATGAGTATACCATTGCAGGATTGATAGCAACTCTATTTTTAACATCTATACTTTTTTAGGAAGCAATGAGTTAAGTCAGATATTCACCTTGAGAGTGATTTGATCCATGCAAGATGTAAATGACAGTGGCAGTTAGTCCTATGTATTTATAGGCTGTTTTGGAACAAAACTTGACACAAGTGTAAAAAATTTCAACAAGTAGCAAGTAAAGCTGGAAACTACTCAACAAAACACAAAATGATGGGAAAACAAATAATGCATTTTATTAAAAGCTAAAAGGTTAAGTACTTTCATCCTTAAAGGAACTTCTTCACAAATTAAACAATAATACAAATTAAACATTTAAAAAGTTACAAGTTTCTAATGCAGATCATCAGCAAACAATAGGAATCAAGTCAAATAATCATATCTAATCCTTAAAGGCAAAAAAAAAAAAGAAAGATTCTTAAATAAAACATATCTAAAAGGCATTCATAAACAGTATATGCATGTATAAATTAATTTATATTCAAGAATATAGTTAGAATATTATATGTGACTAGTTTTTTAACATCATAATGCTATTAAATGAAACCTTATTGGTGTCCAATGCTAACTGCCAAAACAACTTCCTGGACTCCAATTTTGCTTTCCATAAACTGCCTCTAATCATAACTGGAACCTTCTCCAATACATGCATATATATATATATATATATATATATATATATATATATATATATATATATATATATATATATATATATATATATATATATATATATATATATATATATATATATATATATACACACACACACAAACACACACACACACATATATAAAACAGTTACCAGCTTGCATAATGTATTTCTTAAGTCTATATTCAAACTTTTTAGTTGTCTTTATGTCTTACCAACATAAAAACATGAACAGGAAAGGCACATTGTCAAATAAACCACCTCCAAAGTATTTCCAACTATATTTCCCATTGTTAGTTAAAGAACGGGGAAAGGAAGGAATAGATATATCAGCACCTTCATAAGCATATCTACCTTTCTTACAGGATCTACATTTCACCATCTTCATTATGTTTCCATTGTTTTGGGTTTCATAGGATCATAGGAAGATACTAGGCTACTGGCCCTGAAGTCCTTATAATTCTAGCCAAGAGTTTAGCCCATGTTTAGCCAAGTCAGCACCTGATGCCCCAGTCCAGCAGGGACACAGGTGGAATCCCAGACATGTATTTTCTGTTTCCCATCTATGATCATAGAAGATAAAAGCTATCTCTTCAATCAATGAGGTTCTCACCAGAAATGTTTCATGGAGTGGTTTCCAGCATTACTTGTTGCCTTTTGGTACTTGTAGGCTCTATTTATACTAATAAAATGGTATTTGTGTTTTCCCATTATACATCCATCTCTTCATATATCCATCTATTCACAATTCTTTTTCCCATTTTAGCACATGGGGACGGGGTATCAGTTCAATGGTGACAATCATCTAGATCCAAGATTCACACTGCCAGGTGGCTAGCTATTTCGTAGTATTACAGATTATAGTTTCTATTAAAGCATACATATCTAATCAAATAATCAAATGCCATTAAATGTGCTATCAATTAAAATGTGGTAATTTAATAAGGATGTTTAAAATATCTGTCTAGATTTTTTTTCTTCACTGTAGAGATAGCTGTTCAACTATACTGTCCATGTCTGAAACTGTACTGGTTTTCATTTAGTAAGCCATACTCATTTAAATGTTTTATGAGTTGTTTGTAGAATATCTTTTCAAAGATTTTTGTTTCTGTATACAGTATGAAGATGGGGAAAAATATTTTTGGAGCTGACTGGGAAGATTTATTGAGATAGAGATAATTACAAAGTGTTTGAATTACTAATGGACTGAAGCTTAAATTAGTGCTTAGGCTGAGAAACCGTTAACAATTGTTCTTACCTCAAATCTCCTGTTAAAAGTTTATATTTAATTTTCAAAAAGGTAAAATAATTACAGAGGTCAGGATTATTGGCAGCTTTCAATAGCTGCAATGTTTTGCTTCTGTTCCTTTTTAGGGGTCTATCTGTCAGTTATCCATAGGCAATGTGACCCTGAAAAATATTTTTGGGTATGTGGTGTTGGTCTACAATGGTCCCTAGAGTAGTATTACATATTTGCAAGGACTCAGCTTTGCTACTGGACAGAAAGAGTGTTGATCAGATCCATTAGACTTATGATGTACTGACTGTAAGTGTTCTGGGGACCTTGAAGTTAAGAGCTGCTAGTTTTGGAAGACAGCATTTAAGGATTTTGAAAAGGTAAAAATGCTCTTGATTTGATAAGGGATATTGGTAAGGTCAAGGAGAAAGGTGCTGCCAGTTATAGGGCTGGTGGTAGCAGAGACCGTGAGCATTAGATATAGGCTACTTAGTGACAGCAAATGTGAGATTTTCTGGGTTTTATCCTAACATATCAATGTTAAATTTTCCAACAATAATTGTTTTTATAACTTAGTTTTTGGAGGGCATTGAGTATATGTTTAAATGTTGTTAAGGTCAAAGAGGGTGGAATGAAAACTACAGCTATAAGGAACTTTGTGTATTTTTCCTTTTTAGAATGGCTATGATCCATGTAAAAATACAATGCAGTTTGTTTAATTCTACAACAACAGAGAAAAGAAACAATTCTGACTTCAGAGTTACAAAGGACAATATAATTCATTCTTCAGAGCTACAGAAGTCAGAGTAATGTTTATCTACCACTTGGTTCTGTATATCAACACTGTTATTTGAGATAGATTAGACATGCTCTAATCTTGTTTGGTTACTATATCTACTTCTGCTATATACTGCTTCTATAGTAACAACCCAAGGCTGGGTGTAGGTAATGTTGGATTTACCCACAGTTGGTGTGGTTTGGTCACAAGGGTGAGTGGAGTTTTCCTGATGTACTGCACATGCTTATGGGACTTACATTCCCTCGCTTACGCAGTACATCAGTGTTGTGTAAAGGAAGCAATGGAGAAAGGAAGATCTCTGTTGCTTTTTTGTTTTGTTTTTAATTAAAACAATGAAATCCAGAGATTTCAAATGAATGGGGGAGAGAAAATATAAAGATAATCAGGAAGGTTTTTATAGTTTTGTATAACATACCAGATTATCCTTGTATATGTCTCTGTCTCATCTCTCTTGTTCATTTTAAGTCTCCAGTTTTTGAAAGTTTATTTAAAAAATGAAAGAAAAATAATATTTTAATAGCATATATTAATGGAAGAAAGTCTGGGTGACCAGAATTCTTTCCATTGGTATATTTCTTGATTTACAAAGGGGACACTGGTTGGGCTAACCAATCAACGTGCCTGTTTTGGAATGTTAATGGATGGCCATGGCAATTGTTAAATACAAAATAAACTACCTTTATCACAGCTCTAATGAATATCAACATTTATTTTGAAAGTTACAAGGACATTTGGCACATCAGGGAGAAAATGAGATACTTGGAACTAGTTTTGCAAAACTCTGGGTAATTAAAATATAAAGACATTCAGCCAAGTTCTTACAATCCACTTGGAGTCCTTTTCAGTTGCTAAAATAATTGGTGTGATGCAATCTAAAGACCTGGTTCTGGGTTTGGATCTTATTATCCTAATTTATGTAATGTCCACTTAGATTGGTTTTCACCATCAGGTCTGGCACAGCAATCCCCAGTCTGCCATGTCTATAAAGACTGCCTCAACTCCCTGGGTCACATGACTCACATCCAGTTATTTTACCATTTTTAAAGGAATACCGCACTAACAAAATGCACTGGGATACCCCAACCCCCCCCAAAAAAAAGATCTGCATCCCCTACATGCACATGTTAATTTTGTTATTATTGATATCCATGTCCACATACATAACTGTAATTTAGGACATTTATAGTTTCTATTAACAATGTACAGTCCTGTTTTAAGGGTTTTCTTAATGTGACACTCAAATCTTGAGTACTTACACTGTCTAGTTGTTTCATTATAATTACTAGCCTGACATTTCCATGAAGATCAGCAGCATTGTTGACTGAAGCTGGCAATGGTTCTTTTTGTATACACATTGCTTTGGGAATGGATTCATAACTCAACACTCCAGCCTTTTAAAACTTCAACAAGTCACTTTATGAAATGAGATTTGGTTATGATGTTGGCTTTACTGGAAAGGCTCACCCAAACTCTGCTACAGTTTGTTGTGAGGGAAAGGTTAGTTTGCTTTTTATTTGTTGTATTTTGTATTACTTTATTGCCTTTTTCCATTTTGTATACTGTGATTTGTTTTCTTTACACTGTGTTTTACTTGTATTCTGCATTTATCTGCATGTTAAAACTTGAAAAGAGACCACAGCACTCAATTACTATTGTGTTCTTAAACTCCACTGTCTTTCTAGTTGCCTGCCCCTTATGTTAATTTGACCATATATCTCATTTCCTCTCTGCTTTTACTGGCTGGTGTGAGTAAGCACAAAATTATCATTTTGTGAAATCAATCCCCTTCAACTATTTACATTTATTGGCCATCCTACTGTATTCCATAGTACCAGAATACAAAAGTGATCACCCCTTGTCAGTCTATCTTGCTGTTTTAAAAATAGTGACTCTCCACTAAAACAACTTTTAGACAGGTAAAACTTAAGTTACCTACTTTCACATCTAACTCCTCTAGTGCACACTGCAGTGTTTAGGATAAATCATTTTTTTCATCTTACCTTTAAGCATCTATTGTAAGACCACCAGTTATTGGAGAGCCCACATTCTGCCTCTCAGTAGTCATCTTGGGATTAGTGCTTCTGTTTTCCCCTGGTGAGAGAAGGAGTGCAGTTACATTATTTCCTGGAGACTACTGATCACCAGAAAGCTTAATAATGGCTTTATAGGTGACAGCTTGGAATCTGTGCTTATATTCTGATCCTGGGGAGAGTAGGAGCAGAGTGCATTTATTCCTGACTCTTTCTGGTTAGAACATGAGTGTCTGCGCTTAACATACCTGATTGGTCTGGTTGCTATTTGAGGGATCTACCAGAAAAAGTCTACAAGCCTGCAAGCCCTTGCATCATCTGGGACAAGACTGTGGATCACCAAAAAGGCAGTGGCCTGCTTCTCTTCTTGGGATTGGTGCTAAGATTTTGCTTCTGGTGAGAGAAGAAACAAAGGAGTATTATTTCCCAACAAAGTGAAGCTGTGACGAGACCAGCATTAGTAGTAGTCAGGCAAAAGCCATTCATGTGACTCCTCTCTTTTCATCATTCTTGACAAGCTAATTCTTTATTTTTCAGTAAGTACTGCTTGAATTCTTTCTAACTTCAGAATATCTGCCTAAATACTTCATCCTTAAATTTTCACGGTCTACATATTAGTTTCCCCTCAAGTGTTTGACAGTGCTCTGTACAGACTCAGACATCTTGAGTGACATTTTTCCTGTAAAAGGAATATATTAGGAAACAGCTCCAGTACTTATTTATAATGACCATCCCTCCTGGCATGTCTAAAGGTCAGTTCCATGTGCTTTCTCCTATTAACCTGGTGAACTTGGGCATTCTGAGGCAGTGTAGCAACAGCCTCATGTACACAGACAACCCTCTTCTCTTACCTCCCAACACTCAGACATGTGAGAGATGCAATTATATATCCAAATTGGAAGCCATGCACTCTCAAGCCAAGACCGGAATAGTTGGTCAAGGGGAGAAGGTCAACACCTGCACCAAACCACATGCAACACCTAGCCCTCCAGAACACCCTCATCACAGCTCTCACATAAAAACACAAACCATACACCCACCTTTGTGGAGGCGCTCAATAAAAAAATCTACCCAAATGACAGAGACATCCAAGGCAGAAACGCACTCGACCACCACAACACAGCACAAACCACAAGACACATAGCTCACCTACACAGTGTGCCCCTCAACCTAAGCCCCTAAGGCAAAACAGCTTGCCCAATATGCTAATCAGAGGTGACTTGATAGTGAGGCACACTGATGTCCCACTCATTAGGTTGAATAAGGAGAAGTTAACAGTCAGTAGTCTATCAGGTGCCAGAATCCGACACATAACACACTCACTCAGGTCACTGCACAACATGTACAAGTATGACTCTGTCACTGTCCATGTGGGTGTGAATGACCCGAGATGCACCTCCTGGGACTACATAAAAAGAGACATGGAAGACCTCTCCGATTATGTGGCCCAGGCAGGTATAGAGAACTAGGAACACACAATAAGACTCCAAAAGAACAAGAAATGCAGCCGAAGACAGGGCCTCAAATAGAAGCAGTTCTCTTTATTGGATACAACCACAAGAAACATTAAGTGCTTTCGTCCCACATAAAATTATATGGGACTTATTCAGAATGAAGATTCTGAAGAAGTCCCGTGTAATTGTATGGGGGATGAAAGCATGTAACGTTTTGTAGTTGTATCCAGTAAAGAGAACTGCTTCTATTTGAGGTCTTGCCCAGGCAGGTATGACCCTAGCCCTGAGCAGCATCCTACCGTCACCCAGAATGATATCACAGTATAAGCAGAAAATGACTGACTTCAACAATTGTTGAAGTCTCTGCTGTCATTCTAAGGGGATCCAGTATCTGTCTGCTTTGGATGACATGATTGACAGACTCTGATGCTTTGCCAGAGATGGCCTGCATCTGTCACCCCTGGGTTTCTGGATACTGGCTAAGGCTCTTGCCATTCCTATAGTGCCTTTTTTAGGCAATATTCCAAAGATCAAACTACCACTGTAACAGCTCTAAATAAATGCAGTCTGAGGGTCATGCTGCTCAATGCTAGAAGCCTAAATCTCAAGATGCACTAGCTCGAAGTACTCCTCAAAATGGAGAACATCGACATTTGTGCTTTAATGGAGACCTAGTTTAACGCAGCAGAAAGCACCCCTAAACTACCAGGCTATAACTCATTCTACACCTTTTGGCCCCAGAACATTGACCGAAGCTCTAAAGGAGATGGTGTATCCAAATTCATAAAGGATATGCACAGCTCCAGACTGGTAGCCCAACATAATGCATCTGAGTTACTTCAGGTACAGCTAACATTGGGTTAGCCTCCTGCTCATGAGAACTACTTTTGATAGTCTTACGGATTGTATCGGAATGTTTCTGGGTTCAAGAAATAACCAATAATAACTTACCTGTTCAGAATATTTAATCTTCTGTAGAATATTCTTTACTGTCAGACCATCCTTTCTGTCTTTGTAGCTGTGAGTATCATGGATCTATTATGTCATATTGGTGCATTTCCATTGCTTTCAAAATCTTGAAACGCTTAACTAACTGTGGTCTATTGTAAGAGTGTCCCAGGCCCTGAAAATTTCGACTTTAACATTATAATTCCTTACTGATTAATATTAGCATCTCAAAACAATAGCTTCCCTGCACATGCTTGAGGTGAAATTTCTTGAGTGTCAGTAGCAAGAAAAAAAGAGAAATGGAAGACCTCTCTGTGCGTCTGCAGTGATACACTTGTTTTGGGAGGTTTCTCCCTTCTTTGAGTTGGTACAACCCTGGAATTTATATAATGATTTACATACAAAGGTTGGGAGGGTGGCCTAATGGTTAAGGTGTTTGTCTTATAAACACAAGGTGCAGGGTTTGAGCCTCAAAAGGGATAATTGGCTAGGCTTAAAATGGCTCGCAAGGGCAGTTAGCTTAGTACTAATCTATGTTTCTATGAAATGGCATAATGCTGTTACCATAGGAAATCTTTGCCAGCGTGATTTCTAAGTGTGCGTCTGCAGTGATACACTTGTTTTGGGAGGTTTCTCCCTTCTTTGAGTTGGTACAACCCTGGAATTGATATAATGATATGTAGGGGTATAGCGGAAAGCCCTCCACCCACATAAATGATGGAGGGGGCTTGCCCCTGCAAAAAGAAAGTAAGCATGAGTTTTTCACACTTTGGAATTTTGGAATTTTTTTTCATCCTTTTGGCACATCAGTACTCAGGAATTTGGCATTTCATAGCAGACCCCAAAAGAACTATAACTCTAAGTCATCTTTAGTATATGTTTTCTGCTCCTGATGCATTTCTGATATCAACAGGATCTGTGACACAATCCACAGCTCTTCCAAATCTTTCACAGAGCTTTCATTTTTGCATTAATTTAAATATGCATTACATAGGGTACCCACATTATGAGCTAGAATACTGAGTTTGTACTGTACATGCAGTTTATACTTTTGTAGTTAGATCACCAATACTTGATGTTTGCTGGAGCTTTCTACAAAGACATTTGTGGTTTGTGGTCAGATTCTATTTTAATATATTTTTCTTAAATCAAATCGTCATGCAATTTCAATGAATCCAGTTATTGTCTCTAGGTTTCTGCATATTCACAACTGCTCTAACATTTTCAGTTTTTGGTAAGAGACCAGTTTCTGTCAGAACATGCCTGAGGTATTTCAAAGAGGTGACATATATGGAATTTGTCTGTGTAGACATTCAAACCCTCAAACCTACGCCTGCTCATCAGCTTTATTAGTCATCTGTCATGTAATACTCTAGACTAGAATATCATTGAATACTGAATATTCTAACTACTCCACTTGCCCTTTAACTATTATTGCTACCATCATTTGGAACATTTCAGGAGTTGACATGATCAGGAAATGACTGAATTAAGAATATATAGTAACCTAAAGGTCTATTGAAAAAAACAGATTTGCCCTGCTTCTTGACTGCTGCACCATATAATAAGCCCACTGTGATGGGTTTGTATATATATATATATATATATATATATATATATATATATATTTATTTATTCATTTAACATTTGTTAACCGGCTTGGTCCAACTGAGCCAGAATCCCATTTTCAGTGGACACCCGAGGAGAAAAGCTTCAATGTATTTACATACAAAATTCACAATAAGATAGAGGAGATATATACAAATTAATTAGTGTGCAATAGTACAACAAGGAAATATACATAATAATACAGGAAATGAGCACCAAAAAAAAAAAGAATACAGGTCCAAAAAAAAATAAATAAATAACAGTTGAGAGAAAGTGACAAAACTGATTGTGAACGACAGCATAAATATCTCATTAATGACAAAAAATAGGATACAATACAAATAATTCAGATGCATACCTGCACAGATTATGCTGTTTAGAAGAGAAAATGCAGTAGGTACTGTGATGTAATATAACCAGTGCAGAAAAAGCTACTATGTGAAGGGAGATTGAATAGAGAAAGAGAAGCTGTAAAGTTGCTAATAGAGGTAGAGAAATGAAATGGAACAATGAGGAGAAGTTGGAAATGATGGGAGTAGTTAGGTAGGTTCCTGGCATGGGCAGGCCATTGAGTTTAAGAGGAAGAGTTTTAGTTGCTTTTTGAATTGGGAAGTATTAGAGGTGTTTCTAATGGAGTAAGGAAGTTTGTTCCAAGCTAAAGACACACTGTAGTTATAGAAAATTTACCTATATTTCTGTTTGGTTTGTGTATGTCAAGGGGTTGTTGGTCAGAGCTTCTTAGTGATCGGGTGGGGGTGTAGAAGGAGACCAGAGTAGAGAGGGAGGGGCAAGCACTGCAGTAGCCTTGTAAAAGATGGAGTGGGTGATTTGAAGTTGTTCTATTATAAGATGGTGGGTGGGTGTGTTCTGACCATTGCAGTTGTTTTAGCACAATGCAATGGTGGGATCTGTAAGGCTGGTCTGCTGCAAATCTGGCGAGTTTATTATAGGTTTGTTCAAGTTGTGAGATTAATGTGGATCACAGGCATGTGATGATGGGGGCAGCATAAAGGAGGACAGGTAGTAGGAATTCTCTAGGTAGGGATAGTTTAGCTTCAAGAGTAAGGTATTTTTTGTTTCGTTACAGTAGTCCTAATTTTGGTGTGTCTTTTTGATACACTGGTGAATATGATGGTCAGATTTAAGCTGGTCATCTATTATGGTGCCAAGGAGTTTTGTGTGAGGGTCAGCTTTGATGATGGTGTTATCAAGTGAGGAAATGGTAAAGGAACATTTATGGTCAGAGAGTGATTTAGGAATGAAGAGTAAGAGTTTAGTTTTCTTGGGGTTTAGGATTAGCTGGTTTTCATTGAGCCATTTTAAATGGAGTTAAATGTGATTTGAGTTAGGGAAAGGAGATGAGATATGTTATTAGAGGAGGTGATGAGAGTGAAGTCATCTGCATATTGGATAAGAGTAGAGTGGTTGCAGGTGGAGAGGAGATTACTGGTAAAGATGTTGAATAGAAGGGGGCAAAGGATAGAACCCTGGGGGACCCCTGTCTTTACAGATAAAAAGGGGGAGCAAGAAGTGAGCCAATGGATAGATTGTAGTCTATTAAAAAGGTAGCTGGAGAACCACTGCATGGTGGCAGGAGACCTGTTGAGTTCAGTTAGTGTTGTTAGTAGTTGAGAGTGAAATACTGTATTCAATGCTTTTGACAGGTCTAGGAAGAGACAGGACACAAGTTGGTTATTATCTCTGGACTCAGAAACTGTATGAGTAAATAATAAAAGGGCTGTAGCAGTGCAGTGGTTAGGCTGGAAACCATGTTGAGTAGAGGTTAGGAGGTTTTCCTGTATAAGGTATTTAAGGAGTTGAGAGTGGATACATTTTTTTGGAATTTTATATAAAGGTGATAAGATGACTATAGGTCAAAATTTAGAGGGGTCTGTGGAGTTACCTCCTTTGTGCAGTGGAATAGTATAGAAGGCTTTCCAGATTATAGGAACTGTACTTTCTTGAATTTATCTATTTATTAGTATAGAGATGGGACAGGCTATGAAATCAGCAGCAAGCTTAAGAAAGTTGGGTGGTAGTTTATCACCAGAGGGGGAGCAAGGTTTAAGTTTCTGAAGAAGATATTTGATATAAGAAGTGGGAATGGGTTTAAGGCAGAAAGAGGTTTTGTTAATATAGGAAGAAAAGGGGAAAGAGTTGGGGGGACTAGAGTTATGGTCTGAGAGAGTTAATTTATAGATGGCGTCTATGAAGTAGTTATTAAACAGAGTGGCAGTCTCTAGTGGTGCGTTAATGGGAAAGAGATTTGGGGTAGAGGGGTTTCCGGGGTGTAGAATATTGTTAATGGCGGACCAGAATTTTTTGGGGGTTGGACAGGTGCTTGGATTGTGCGGTAGTGTAAAATGTTTCTTATCCCAAATAATGGGTTTTTTGTTAGGTTTCTGATTTCCTTATAGCTTTGTAGTAGGGTAGGAGATTTGGTTTTCTGCCAGGTCATCTCCTTATAGCTTTGTAGTAGGGTAGGGGATTTGGTTTTCTGCCTGGCTTTCCAGATACTATCCCTTTTGTGCATGAGAGAGCGTGTTTCTTTTGATAGCCAAGGTGTATATGAGGCTTTTATCCTAATTTTTCTTTGGAGTAAGTTAGTCTAGGATGTTGAGGAAAATCTGGTTGATTTTTTCTACAACTTCACTAAAGGGGATGGTAGTGAAGGAAGGACCAGTTGATGGATGCTAGTTTAGAGTTAAATGAATCAGTGTTAACTGATGATAGTTTACAGCAGTCTCTGTATATGTGGGATTTAGGTGTTGTAGTAGAGTGTCTTTGGATGTGAATGGGGAGGTGATCATTAAGGGAACTGGGCAGGGTGCAGGGGTTATGGTAGAGATTAGTGTCACTAGTAAGCATCCAGTCAAGAATAGAGCTGGTACCAGTAGTTTTATTAATATGAGTCAGGGATGTGATGAGTTGTTTGAAACCATGAAGATTGATAGACATATTAGGGGAGTCAGTCATGAGTTTAGACCAGTCTATGTTAACATCTCCAAGTTTCATAGGAAATGTTGTCAGTAAACCATGCAAGTATACTTTCGAGGACAGGAATGTTATTGCCTGGTGGGATGTAAATTGAGGCAGTGGTGAATTTTGTGTGGGAGTTCAGGTGACAATTTAGTATAATACATTCAGCAGGGTGAAAGTTAGGTAGGGGAGTTTGTAGGGGCAAGAGATTAAGCAGATTAGAGTAGAGGATTGCTACCCCACCACCTTTTCTTGTCTCTCCATCTAATCTGAATATGTGATAGCCTGGGGGTAAAATTTCATTATTAGCTATATGTGGTTTTAACCAGGTTTCAGATAAGGTTAGGATATGAGATTGGGTTATCCAGGAGTGTAGGTCTGTGGTTTATTGGTGAGGCTTTGTATGTTGATTGAGAAGAGGTCTAGGGATTTGTATGCTTGACTATGACTCCCACTGACTGCAGACATTTGAATTCTTGTTTTCTTGCTGCCTAATGAGTAGCATGTACTCTTGAATCACAGAAACTGCCTCAGATGAAATCTTTATACATTTCTCAGCTTTGAGATGTCTTAAACCTTCATGCAGTTCAGCTTATCTTTTCAGATTATCAATCATATCCAGTGATGTACATCCGTACTTGCAAGGAAGAGCAAATCAGACAGGCACAGTATTATTTAATTTGGTTGCTACAGTACATTACTTGCCAAAAAAAATAAGCAATCTGACTATTTTTCACTAAACTGAGTACTTTGCATTCAGAACAATTTTGTCTTTGTTCTGTATTAGATTTAGAATAAATCAAATAGTCTTGCTGATTACTTGTGTGACCGTGTAGTATGCCAGTTTATCCTCTAACACATTCTCACATATCTGTCTTACAAAATGCTTATGTATCTTTATTACCAATAGACTGCCCACATTGATGTCGTACTGTAGCTTTGTGGATTAACTGTATTACTAGAGGTCAATGTGGTTGACATGTTGTCATCTATTTTGTTTTTCTAATTTTTTTTTTTGGTGAATCTAGGCACATTTTTTTATGTAAAAAACACATCTTGCAAACTTCTAACACTGTTATGCTTATTAGTTTACACTTAATAGTTCGCTATTCACCTGTTCTACACATATAAATGGCCTTTCCAGTGTTAAATCAGCTTTCTTCAGTAATCTGCCCTTTGCTGATCACTTCTGATTAATCAGAATACCATCTCTTAGAACTGAATTGGTCAAGCCATGATATTCATTGACTTTTAGTCTGTGTTTATGCTCAGTGACACAAGTATCCATTTTCTTCAGAATTCTCCAGTTTATATTAAAATGCCTAACACAGGCACTTCATTTGTTCACAATATACATTCAATTTGCTATAATAATGCAGTTTTATCTTTTTCTTTATGTTTAAATACTACTGTCACTATTTCCTCACTTGTGATTTAAAGGAATGTATTGTGTTTTCTGAGGCTTGTCTCCAAGTTTACTCACAATTAAGTATAGGTTAAAACAAGAACAGTCACACTGGTGGGAAAAGACTACAGAGTCAAGTGCTGCTCAAAACATAAATTTATTACTTAAAAAACTAATAAAACAATAGAGGTTAAGCGCTTTCATCCTCTGGTAACTAGACTTCATCAGAACAATTACCCATAAGTCAAGAAGCCTTTTAATACATCATACTAAATTAATTGATTACAAAATATTCAAATTAGTAAAATTTCCTCAGAGTGCCAGCATAAACAGCTACAATGTTATCAAACCTGCTAGTAAAAACATGTAATTGCAAAAAAATAATTTACAACAATACACAGTGTACTTGAAAGATTACTGCAGCGAAAAATTAAAAACATTTTTTCAGTTTGTTATCTAATGGGGGGAGGTTGGCACAATGGTTAAGGTGTTTACCTTACAAACACAAGGTGGAGTGTTTGATTCTCACTTGGGGTAATTGGCTAGGCTTAAGATGCCCCACAAGGGCAGTTAGCCTAGTACTAAACTATGAACCTATATAATACTCTTAGCTAAAAACTTTTTCATGCCCTATGTGACACATATCAAATGCGTACCCTATGGCATCAATGCATAATTACCCAAAATAATATCCAGCTTTGAGTATTAGTATGCTGGAAATTGCAACATTTTAATTTAAACCTGGTGGCTGGGTGGCATTGGTCCTAAGTTAAATTCTAAAAATTCTAAGAAGTCATCACTTGGTTCCCCCTGCTGACCTACGTTAACTTGCTCAATAATGTGAAACTTTAACTGGTGCATGGGGTTGGATTTAATGTGCCTATATAGGGCATTGTTTTCATCTTACTTTTTGCTGTCGTATATGTGTTGGTATATACTTTGCTGCATTTACATTTAGTTTTCCCTATATAGAATGCTGTGAAAGTGTGCATAACCCTAGATAAACAATGCCCTTAGTGGAACATGTAAACATGCCACTGGGTTTTATGTACCCAAAGCCATGTATATATATAAGAACCTTCCATAACATACTTGCATTGATTACAGCTTCCGCACTTTCAGCTCATTTTGGTGGAATTATATGGTATAGTATTTATATTGTGATTTGTTTACCAGGAAAGTCCAGCTGGGCCAAACTCTTTTTTATTAGTGGAGGCCCAGGGAGAAAAGGTCCACAAAAAATACAAACAGTTTAAGAAATAATGACAACAAAAAATTACAACATTACACATTCCTTATTATTTAGTACATTAAGTTAAATAACAGTATAAATACAAAGAAGAAAAAAAATAATAATTTTGTAAGCTAATAAGATGAAAAAAATAAATAGAAAACAATGGCAAATAGAAAGGAAAATAATTCTATATCAGAAAGGGAAATAATTATACATGGAATGTAGAAAATATTATGAGTAAGAAATTAGTTTGTGCATATGTTTTCACAGGTTCATAGGTTCATAGGTAGATACTAGGCTATCGGCCCAAGTGCCTACATAAGCCTAGCCAGCAAGGTTCCATGGATTACACCACCCAAGAAAGTTATTTTCCTCTGCCACTGTCGAGCAGAGACACAGAAGTGATCCCCATGGTGTATTTCCTATTTCCCATCCACTTATCAAGATTTTTCTTGAAGAGTGCTAATGAAGAACTTTGCTTGACATAGATGGGTAGCTTGTTCTAGAGTACAGAAAGTCTCTGAGATAGGAATCTATCCCTCCAGCATGTCCTGTTTATTGTGGTGACAAGGTTTAGGTCCCTAGAGCATGTAGCTTGGAGGGATTGGGATTTCTATAGGTGTAGTATGTCCAACAGTTGTGGGTTTGATATAGCTTTATATGTTAGGCAGAGATCACCTCAGAGTAGGCAATATGTTATGAAGTAAAGCTGGAGTTTTTTGAAGCGGTCAGTGTAGGGCATTTGTTTGAGGCCAGTAATCCTCTTTGTGAGGTACTTCTGTGGCCTTTCCAGCTGCTGCAGATGTCTTCTGAGGTACATTCCAAAAGGGGCATTGTACTCTATAATGGGTCTAATGAGTGTCGAGTAGAGGGGAACAATGACCTCTTTTTTCCTGGATGGGAACCCTTTTATGATGAGGTGTGCCATGTAGAAGGACTTCCTGACTACTGTGGCGATGTGACTATCAAAGGAGAGATTACTGTCCACCTGGGTCCCAAGGTCTCTTATCACGCATTTGGTGTTAAGGAGACTGCTGATTTTCATCATTTGATTGAAAAATAGTCCTTTACCCAATGTGTTAGTAATACTTGCTTTGCCATAGTACAACTATTTTAAGTTTATTGCCTGACGTCTTATATGACAGCTTCTTAGAATCTTTCATATTGCTGCCTTAACTTTAGCATGCCCTACCAACATTGTTAAGATAATTTGTTTGTTCAGTTTTGTTTATATCATATATGGAATTGATAAGTGCGGTTATAGCACGGCACCCAAAACAAAAGCTCATATCTGCATTAGAGGGCAACGTCAGAACAAAACAAAATACTGACAATAATGAATTGACATGATAAGATTTTAATAAAATCTTCAATGGAATGCCATGACTTTTTGAAGAAGATGAATCAAAGAAAGAGCAGTAACATGCTCAGATCACCTGAGTTCAAGTCACAATTGCTTAAGCATAATAGGATCATAGAATCATAGGAAGTTACTAGGCTAATAGCCCTAGGGCCTTTACAAGCCTAGGCAAGTTCTACCCTTATTTCCATGATCAGCATCTATTGCCCCTGTGGTGAATTTATGGTTACCCATCCAATCATGCAAATTGCATTTGAAGAGGGCCAGTGATGTTCTCTGTTTGACATGAAGTGGGAGTCTGTTCCAAAGAAATGGTAACCTCAAGGAGACAAACCAGTCCCTCCAGCAGGTTTTATTAATGTTGCATACCAAGTTAAGGTCTTTAGAGCGAGTAACACATGTACTATTTGACTTGCGGATATGCAGCATTTCCAATAAAGCAGGGTCAGAAGTTGCCTCTGAGTAGTCTGTATAAAACAGAATAAAATGACAGTGGTTTCAGATGATCCACATATGACAAATGCTGAAGAACTTGCATTTTCTTTGTGAGGAACCTTTGTGGTCTCTCCAGTTGCTGCAAGTGCTTGGAAAGGTACATACCAAAAGGGACGTTGTGCTCAATTATTGGCCTGATGAGGGAAGAGTACAGGGAGTTTATAACTTCTTTTTTTCTGGAGGCAATGCCCTTACTTTTTAGATAAGCAATATAGAATGCCCTTCTTACCACTGTGGAGGCATGATGATCAAAGGTAAAGTTGCTATCCACATGTTCCCAGGCCTCTCACCACTGAGTGCATACTTAGATGTTGCTGTTGATGTGGTAGTTAGCAAGAAAATCACTCTTACCAAAAGGGATGATAATGCATTTTTTGCATTAAGTTTCAGGCCCTGGCTTTTGCACCAATCATTTGTTTGTGTAAGACCCTCTTGCAGGATGTTGACATTGTTTGGAGATTTTATGACTGTTCCCAGTTTGCAGTCATCAGCAAACTTTGTCAGCAGCCACAGATCTTTTTTTTTTTTTTTTTTGCTTGTACTTCGGAGAAATAGATTCCAAACTGTAGAGGTCTCAGGACTGATCCCTTTGGAACACCACTCATTACAGGGGTGCTGTTGGAGGTGGATTCCCCTATTTTGATGATATGGGCTCTATCAGTGAGCCAGTTAGCAATTCATCTAATGATATATGGGTTGACACCTAGTTTTTTTTTTTTTTTTTTTTTTTTTTTTTTTTTTTTAATGATTTCTCCAGTTCTTTTGGGTTTCTAATACCATGGTAGGAATGGACCCCATTCCTAAGTCAAAGTATGATTAAAGTTCATGAAATTAGTATTGTTTCAATCTTTGATATCAGCCAGAAGTGCTCTTCACAACACCCACAGTGTGCCTAGTAATCTCTGCTTCTACAATTTGTATGGAGTTACATGTATTGGCAACATATCTAAATGCAATTATATATTATTTTTTATAAGACCTGTTGCTCCTACTACTATTGGAACTGTCTGGGTATCTTTCTTCCACATTGCTCTCATTTCTGTCTGCAAATCCTGATATTTTATGAAATGCTGTCTCTCTGTACACAAGACACTGTAGTCAGTGGGTGCAGTGATTTCAGGGATCAATGCTTCTTTTGTCTTTTCATGGACCACTATATCTGGTTTTCTTGCATCTATCTTTTGAACTGTTGGTAATGGGTGATCCCATGTGATGTAGACTTCATCATTTCTATGAAGTTTTTGTGGCTCATGTTTCCAGTGTTTTTCAGCTGCTTAAATATTATAATGCTTGCACAATCCCCAGTGCAACAGTCTTGCCACATTATTATGCCTTTCTGTGTACAGTACTTCTTCCCTTAGTATGTCACAACGAGCAATAAGGTGTGCAACTGTTTTCAGTTCTGTTTTACAAATCCGACATTTGTCCATTTGTCCCACATGTTCAATGGACTTTGTAAACCAATGTGTACATAGTCCACTATCTTGGGCCTACAATATTAACCTTTTATCCTTTGGTTTGAATTTGACTCTCCTTAACCATTCCTGTGTTTATTCCTGATCAATATTATATTCTTCCAGGAGATTTCTATACCTGCAACTATATTTATGCATTTTCCACATTTCTTGCCTTCTCATCTGGTCCATCACCTTATATTCTTTCTTTTTTTTTTTGGCGCATTCAGTTGCTGTCTGATGATTTTTATCTACTTCTGGTTTGATTTCCATTCCTGCTTGTTGTTGATATGCTTCTGCTAGACTAAGAAAGGAAGTCATCTTAGAGTTATTATCCTCATGTTTCAAAACTTTCACTACATTTGGGCCTTGTGAGGTCAGCAGATATGTATGTAGCCGCACAACTGCAGATCTAGACATGTAATCAATTTCAAGGAGGCCCATACCTCCTTTGGAATGTTGAATATATAATCTTGGTATGTACTGATTTTTTATAAATCATTGGATGAGTATGAAGCATCCTTATTGTTTTCCTGTCTAATCTATCCAATACCTTTTGGGGCCAGTCAATCACTCCAAAACTGTAAGTTAGGGCAACAAAAGTAAACTGGTTTATCACTTGAACTTTGTTCCTAGATGTCAATGCTGTTTTCAGGATTAATGTAACTCTTCTAAAATATTCCTTACTGAGTTTTATTTGCATTTGTTCATGCTTTATTTTTGATCCTTCATCAGTTCCCAAATATTTATACACTCCCTCTTGCTTAAGTTCTTTTATATCACATTTTTGTCCCAAACTGATGTTTTATTGGTTCTGCAGCTTTTCTGCTTTAAAGGATGCTTTTTTACATTTATCAAGACCAAATGACATTCTGATATTATCTGAAAACATTTTGACAACTTGAAGTTATGCTTTCAGTTCCTCATCTGATGAGCTATACAGTTTTAAATCATCAACAAAGAGAAGATGAGAAGTCTTTACACTTTTTTGCTTTCTGTAAGCCAAATTATAGCTATGACCTAACCTGTTAAGCAGACAGCTTAATGGGTTAAGGGCAAGGAAAAAGAGTAGTGATGACAGAGAGTCACCCTGGAATATATCCCTTTGGATTTTTATCCCTGGAATAATAATTTGTCCTTTATCATGACTTAATTGCAAAGTAGTTTGCCACTAATTCCTGGTCGCTGTGATGTAGTTTATCAGAGTAGTGTGTATCTTATACATTTTTAAGTACGCTTTTAGCCATGAATGTGAGATACTGTCAAATGCTTTTTTGTGGCCAATCCATGTCATACTTAGATTCTTCCCCTTTTTACAGTTCTCCACTATGATTTCATTTAACAACAAATGTTCCTTTGTTCCATATGGTTTTCTTTTATTACCCTTTTGTTCTATTGCCATAATTGAGTTTTCTTCTAAATGAGTGAATGAACACAATGAGGCGATCAAAAATAATAAAAACGAATAAATAATTTATTCATTGCGCAATTTATTCAGTGCACAATATGTTAGTGCTTTCAGAGTAGTTATACTGCTTCATCAGATTAACTCTAATAAAACCTTATATTTTAATAACCTTCTGCATGGATAAAATATATCCAGACTTACTATATCTTTCATAGAAGCCATAAACTAATCCTTTCTTGACATCTACTGGGTATTCCTAGCTACTGCATGTTAATAGCAAGCAGAAGGAAAACTGCATGTACATTAAAAACCCACAAAAGGAAAAATTCCGTTCAATATACTACATATGCAAGAAGTAAGAACATGAAGCTTTGTACAATTTCTTAAAAATCATTTTATCTAAACAGACTAAGATAAATTGATTAATCCTAATAATTGTTTGCTGCTATGAGTAAATACAGGATTGTAATGTCATTAAAGCAGACAGGAAAAAAGATGCATTTAAAACTGTCACTGTCAGAAACATATTTGTAATTCTTATTTAAATATAAAGGTAATTTAGATTAAATAAATCACTATTTACAGTATAACATATGTTTATAAGACAGTTTAGATAAAATAAAATTGTTAAATGAATAAAAACACAGTTTAAATGATCATTCTTGAATCTGATTGGCTGTTATAGTTCAGTGAAGAGAAACAAGTTCAGAGGTCATACCTACTTCCTGGAAGATAGCACAGATTGTTTCTCGTGAGTCTGTGAGCTAACTAAAGCCTTTAGAAGCTTGAGCTTGTCAAAAGTTGTCAAAATTCCATCAAAAAGGTAAGTAGGCAGGAATTTTCTAGTGAAGTGAAACTTTTAAGCATAACTTGTAAAATAATGAATATTTAAAATATAGGCTCCAAATTACCAACCATACTCAGCTATAAGATATATTAGCTAAACGGAGCACATTGCAGAACTTCAGTTAAGTAGTAAATGTATATATAATAATAAAATGTCACCACTTTCTTTTTAATTACATAACAGTAACACAGTACACATTTCTCTCTCCTGCAGTGATTAAATGCTATGACACTAGGACTAAAACAGAAAGAAAAGGCAAATAACTAGAGAATATAAAATAAATATATATAAATATATGAAATGAGTAAGTGATTTTATACCATTTCACTAGTGCTATGCCATGTATATAATTAGATAAAAGTATAAACTAGTAGTTTGCAGTTGGATAAGATTTTGATTTAACCTGATTTTTGAGTAATATATATTATTTATAAAGTTAGCATTGTTGTGGGAATGATAATAACAGAGAAAAAAAGTTACATTACCTTCTCTGTATGATTCTACATTATTTAGAAGGAAGAAAACAAAAACTTGCATGAAATGTGAAGTTATCTATAATCATTTGTCTCTGGGTGTCTTTTTTTCTTTAATAGTCCAGTCATTTTTTGAAGCTTGTCTTTTTAAGTTCATTGAAGAATCCATGGGTTCAGTGTGACTTAAAAGGTCCATCTTTTGGACAAATGTGGTTGCTTCTTTGAGAGAGAGTCAAAAGTTTTCTTTACTTTTGGCAGGGATTGTCTTTTTATTTCTGGGAATATGAGTTGTGCTTTTAATCCTTCCTTTTTTAATGATTTTGTTTCTTTTGGACATTACAAAGGGTGAAAAGTCACTGTCAAACCTAATAGTTTGGTCACCAATTTTAATGGAGCAAGGGACCAGGAAGTTCTTAAAACAAGATCTTTGTCTTGAGTGGAGATAAATCTTACAATAATAGATCTCAGATGGCTGTTTTTAGTGGATACAGAAGTTGTAGTTAAAGACCTATTTGCCCTTTCTATCCTGAAGGATAGTGCTTCATGTAGGTTTCAGATTTTAGGAATCCAAGAAGTCAGGAAATGAATCATATTGTCACCTTCCATCTGCTCTGGGATACCATAGATTCTTATGTTGTTTCTCCTGGTTCTATTCTCAATGTCGTCTATCTTTTCTATGAGTCTGGTGTTTTCTTGAAGAAGAAAGTCTATCTCCGGGATTCATGAAGCTTGTGCCAGGCGCCAGAATAGCATTAGCAATCTAGTGCCAAATATGGCCGCCGAGCGATTCAGGTACGAGCCATTTCCACGTGCACTACCAGCGTACGGCAGAGCTGCACATCCCCCAGTGCATGTATGCTAATTACCCCATGTGCAGCAGTGTAGCATGCAAATGAAGCTATATAGTGATTCATGAAGTGGTGCAGGCATAGCGTAAGCATGTAGAAATGTAAACGAAAAAAAAAAAAAAACGGTTTACATTTTGTCAAACATAAAATCAGAGCCATGAAAGCGGACCAAACTTACTAATTATAATGTTAATATATGCCAATGGCTAAATATATAGCCAATGGCATAAAATAGCATGCACAACATATAAAAAATAACATTTAATGTCATGGCCACATTAAAGCAAAGTAAAACCGCAGTGCATCTGTGCCCAAACGGGATGACAAGGAAAATATATTTAGATGTCATAAAACTGCAATGTAACACAATTCATGATATCCCCATAATAGTCAATGGCATGCATGCTACACCACAACCATGGTGCAAGGGTTGCTAAGGGTCTGTGACAGTGTCCCATGTGGTAACTAGGAATTAGCAGTCAATGCCATGCAAATGAGTCAAGTAATACTGAATTGCAAATGCCCCGCTGACGTAAGGATGTACCACACGGTGTAGTGGTACAACATCGAGGAGTGGTCTGGAGGTAAACATGACATCAAGAGAGGTGTGCGCCACTGCAGCTCTAAGAACATTGGATCATTGCTAATCCATGTTGCATGTTGATAAGCAAAGCCGCATGATAGGGGTGTGGAAGCAGC
Organism: Protopterus annectens; assembly: GCF_019279795.1. NCBI lineage: Eukaryota > Metazoa > Chordata > Ceratodontiformes > Protopteridae > Protopterus > Protopterus annectens. Next base: position 1,891,055,133 of record NC_056726.1, read on the forward strand.
CATAGATTTGCTTAGCTGAGAGCACACAAGGTAAACGAAAGTTCATGTGAACATGGATGAAAACGCTCACGAAACCCAGTAAACGGCTGTGCGCGGCGAGCACCACAGCTGAACCAGGAAGGATACGAGAAGACAATAACGAAATGCTGCAGCATGGTAATTGGAGTACAAATAAGTAACTGACATCTAGAAACTCACAGTGGGCCATAGACAACAGCTAACAAGGCTGCTAGCAGCTACCTGCAGAACAGGAAAGGGGAGGTGCCGTACAGCAAAGAAAAGAGAACTGTCACAGCAGAACAAAGCAAACTTGCAGTAGATCAGCTACATAACACATTTCCCAACACAATCCTGGGTTGTGAAGGTACAAAACAAGAAAGGCGGCAGCTGGATGCATGCCTGACAATGGGAGGGGAATCGGGTTGAAAATTGATGTAAAGGGCAATAGATGAATCATGGCAGCCAAGCGTAAGTCAACACTAAAGGCCCCACAATAGCAGTACCTGCTGTAAAACCAATAATTAAGATACCCTGCAGCTGGAATAGCACAAACACACCCAATTACACCAGCATCATCCATTGCACAATAGTATAAGATGTGAAAGCCCCACACACACACTTGTGTATTCCCAGACAATCTGCACCATTGGTGTATACAGACGGGGAACTTTTAATATGTACATGTTAGGTGCGGCCATAGCTTTTATTCTCCAGCATGTGTTGGAGACTGACAGTGGTGTGGAGGATGATGCTGACAACGATCTCAGGCACCAGAGGAGGAGAAGAGTGTTCAGACCCAGGGTAACCTACCAGGGTCTACATGATCTGGAAATAGTACAGCATTGCAGGGTGGACAGGGACACCATACAGCAACTTGTTGAACTCTGCCGGCCACAACTCAGAGCCAGAAGTAACAGAGGGGAACCCATCCCAGTGGACACGAAGGTATGTGTAAGCTTGAGAATACTAGCCACAGGTACCTTCCAAAGGCCAACTGGGGATATCATGGGGATCTCACAGGCATCAGCATCCAGGGTACTCCACCAGTTCCTGGATGCCATGTTACCACATGCCAATGAGCACATATACTTCCCCCGAACGTAGGAGGAGTTGGCCAGCAATATGCGTCTCTTCCACCGTGTGGCAGACTACCCGGAGGTACTGGGTGTAATAGACTGCATGCACATACACATCAAGTCACCACCCAGTGAGCAGGGCAGGCTCTACATAAACCACAAGGGATTCCCCTACATCAACTGCCAGGTCGTGTGCAATGCCCAGGGCATTATCATAGATGTTTGTGCTGGCACCCCTGGAAGCTATCACGACTCTCACATCTGGCATGCCTCACAGCTTTATCAGGTATTTGACAGGGGGGACATCCCATATGGCCACCTGGTGGGGGATGCTGGCTATGCACTGGAACCATGGAGGATGGCTCCCATCAGAAATGCACACACAGCCATGCAAGAACGCCATAATGAGGCACACGCAAAAACCAGAATCATCATAGAGTGAATGTTTGAGATGCTGAAATCACGGTTCCATTGCTTGACATATCTGGTGGAACCTTGCAGTACTCTCCAGGAACATGTGCCCACATCTTCATAGTATGTGCCATGCTACACAATATGATCCTGCGGAAACAGCTGCAGCAGGGACAGAATGGTGGAGGCCCTCACAGCCCACCACCATTGCCAAGGGACCCACAGGCACAGAGGGACGCAAACCATGAACACCCTGTGCTAGCTCCAGTAGGCAGACGGAGGTGTACCCAGTATGCCCACGCCTTGACAAAGAGGGAACATATAGAACACACACTGACAGTGTAGGCATTCATGGGCTAACACCCTTCTCCACCTGCACACACAGCAAACATGGATGGCACACACACACACAACCACCTGTAAATTGTCATGTATAGGTGGTCTACAGCGTGCATCCTACATAGGTAGCCCTCAACTATTGTACACACAACCACCATTGGCACAAGATAAGTCAATACCTGAACAGTACATTAAGTTATCAGCATGTGTCCATACTGTATGTACAGGTTCATCGATACATAGGTAGGTACATGCCCAACTGCTGAGGCCACTCATAAGCATAGGCAAAACGTGTCTGCTGTCACCATCCCATCGATTAACTAACTGTCCCTCTGTGGAGCAGAGCCAATTGCGGGAATCCCTGGAGTGTAGGCACTGTTCACCACCCACTCTGCAGGGATTCCCTGGAGTGTTAGTGAGGGGATTTGTATAATGTAATCAGGGATGTAGTTCCAGATAATGGAGAGTATCCCTGACAGGAATCTTCACAGATGTTTACATGTTATATAGTATACCTTAAACACAGCTTGCATATATAGGTAGTTCTCCACAGAATAATAAACATGTGGAACACACAACCGCTGAAATGTGCATTAATCACCCTTGCACTACCAGTGCCTGCTCTGAGAGGTAAGATATCACTGCCAGGATTAGAACACGCAACCATGTACACATTCATCACAATAACATACCACTAAGCTACCTGAGATGTACCAATGGCAGTCGTGTATACTGACAGGAAAAAACACAAAAGGTAGGAATGTGTTGAAATAAGACAAACTGGCATGTACCCAATGAAAGGTGTATGTTTTATATATATATATATATATATATATATATATATATATATATATATATATATATATATATACATCATATATATATAGAAAGAGAGGGAGAGAGAGAGAGATATATGTTGATATATGGGGATATACATATATATGTAAATATATAGATAGGTTAACAACATCTACATAACCATGGAGGTACATATAAATGGGATACCTACCACATACCGGCTGCTTTACATACCGACGCATGTAATCCCGAGGCTTAAGGTCCGAAAGAACACAGTACCGAAACACCAGATGCGCGAGGTGTAAAATCACGATGTTAAGGGACAGTTAGTGCTTCTGGTGTTGCGGTTCAGGTAGGTTACTGTGTGTAAGTGTGTTTCTTAGGGCTGTAGTGTGTGTAAGTATGTGTTCTGTGTGTGGTGTGTGTTCTTCGAGGACTGTAATGTGTGGGTGTGGGTTAGCATTGTGAGTCTGTTTGCACGACCAAAGAGTTAGAATATTAAAGTAGGGGTGGTGTGGGGGGTGCAGACACCTACATGGGGGGTGTAGGGGGGCTTGGCCAACTGCTCATACGTAGTGTAGGATAATTTGTTTGGATGTGTTGGGTAGCAGTGTGTCTGTGTGTGCGTGTGTGTTTTCCATGTTCATGTTGCTTTCGCGAGTTACTGTCGCTGTCAGTAATGTGGGGTATGGGAGTCTAGTCCCGGTACTGTGTGCGTCGGAACTCTGTGGTTTCGGGATTCCATAGGTATCCTGTATACAGCAGTTGTAGTGTTCATATATGTGTATAACATGGACCATAGCAATCACACATTCTGCCACTACCAACCTTTATGAACAAAGGATATGGAGAGTATATGCCTATACACTATTACAAATATGTGCTATGGACATGAGCCAATGATATTGTTACCACCTGTCCCACTTTGTGAGGGACACTCCCTCTTTGGGTGGTTGTGTCCTGACCAAATATATTAAATGTGGCAAGTGTCCTGGGATTGTGGGACATAATTATGTCCCATATGTACTGTAATAGTTGCATACAATAGTTATTTCTGTATCTAAAATACCTACATGTTACAAGAAACAGTATAAGCAACTAAACTGCTACAAGAATAAGCTTATATGTAGGCAATAAAGGAAAGTTCTATCCCTTGTACTGACCATGGGTTTGTGTCAGCCTGTAAATTCTGTGCCCTGAAAATGTCCCACTATGGCCATATGAAAAGGTGGCAACCCTAGCCAAAGAGGGTCAGTCACCAACACAACTACGATGACTTCAAATACCTATGACAGAAATACACAGCTTTCATGTAGCAACGCTTTATTGCATTGAGATGTATTACCGAAGGGATTCACGGACTAACTTCACCTGCATGCTATACAGGAACCACATAACAGTGCCTTAATGAATCAGCCTGTAATTACCATTGCATTAGTCCACAAAAGAATAGGTGTTCAAATAGGGAAGGAAACCTCACGCACATATCGATTATGTATAAAAGCAGTTCCTACACACCTGCATCTGCTATGCACACCCACCAACATCACCCCCACACCCAAACATATTACAATACAAACTTTAATAACATCACAAATCATTCACTCACTGTACGACATCTGCAGAAGCCTTAACATACCTTGTCAGAGACACATTAACATGGCCCTATGTGAAATAGCTGCTGTTATACAATGGAACAGCTGCTGATGTTACAAGGTTTGTTTGCACTAATCCCGTTTCAGAGGGTTGTGTGTACACCGGGATGTGTTTGCAATTACTGAGTAACAGCACAGTATGCTACACTTGTGCACCAAATCAAGGATGTCTGGTGAGCACACTGTAAACCACATAACAGTTCGTGCATAGCCATACAGCCTTGAGCTGGCCAAACATCCTTGCCAGACTTAAACATCTGCAGAAGTATCAGGTACAAACAAACCCTGCATAAGTAGCAATGTTCTGAAATATAACAGCTGTACTCACATGTAGAACAAAATCATCTAGCCATTACACACAGTCCACAGGAGTCATGAAGCTAATATATCTCTGTGTGTCTCCACATAGCTGTTGAAATATATCACAAACAACACATCCAGGCTGTCTTCCTCGAAAGTAAGGCAAACGGACAACACCCAGAAGGAGTACTAAGTTATACACCACTGTTGCCATGGTATCGGCTAATGGAGTAGCTGCACAGCTGATGTGTCTCTAATTAACTACTTTGGAACAACAATTGGGGAACAGGATACCACATGTTACTGAAATGTAACTAGAAAACGATTTGTTATCACACATTCAAACCATCCGTATACACCAGCGGAAAGTTTCAAAGAACATTGAAACACAAACCGAAAAGGATTGAATCAACAGTTAACGACACCTGGGGTTACTAATAAGGTATGTAGAACAGTCAGTATGTCTGTGTATGTAGTACTATTCTGTAGTATTTAAAGTGCACGCAATCCATATAGTGGAAACAGTTATCTTGTAGTGATGTATTGTTGAGCATAGTAACGCTTGTAGTATTTGTGTGTACTGCTGTAGGTCACAAGGCAAACACCGCATACACCACAAGGGATGCTATATAAGGGCTTTGAACAGAAATACTCCTCACCAGCCGATGTCAGTGGCAGGGTTGGTCCAACAAGTATGTGCTATAACAGGGGATATTATATGTTGATATATTGTAACTGCAGCCATATGTATGGGTGTATTACTGAGAATAACATGTGGAAGGTTGGGCCACTGTGCAATTATGATTTGCATTGTGGGATATTGTGCCAATAACTGTGCAATGTGACTGTGTAATGTACAGTATTGTAGGCAGATATGTATTACAAGCTAGATAGCATTACTGTAATGTTAGGCAAACATTACTTATGTCTATTGACATTTACAATACACAATAACAGGATACATATGTCTTTTAGTCATCCGACAGTTTATCAGCATGATAGCAAAGTAAAATGGAAGAGCTAGTTAACTATCCATGCACATAAAACATGTAATATGTGCAAAGGTAGGTACTAGGCTGTCTTACCAAGGGTATTTGTAAGCCTAGCTAGAGTGTGTTGGCTTTTGCCACCTCCATAGGTTGGTTCCCTGTGCCTCTGAATGGCAAAGCCATTAGTTCCCTGTGCATCTGTCCAGCAGAGCCACTACAGTGATCCCCAGGGTATATGTCTGTCTCCCATCCACACATCAAGGTTTCCCTTGAAGAGTGCTAGTGAGGAGCCCTGCCTGATGTACATTGGAATCATGTACCAAAGCATGGGGAGTGTCCGGGTCAGGAATCAATCTGCCCAGCACGTCCTACTCATCGTTGTGGTTAGATGTATATCCCTAGAGAATGTGTCTCTCAGGGGCCTCTGTTTAGGTGGAGCATATCCAGCAATACAGGGTTGGACATGGGCCTTGTATGTCAAGCAGAGATCACCTGTGAGTATGCGGTATGCAACGGAGTACAGCTGGAGTTTCTTAGGTTGGGCTGCATAGGTCATCTGTTTGAGGTCAGTAATGCTCTTGGCATGGTACTGGTGTGGTCTTCCAAGCTGTTGCAGTTGTCTTGTAAGGTATATCCCAAATGGGGTGTTGTATCCTTTAATGGGTCTAATATGTCATGAGTAGAGTCACAATGGCCTCCTTTGATCTGAATGTGAACCCATTAGAGATTAGGGGGGCCATGTAGAAGGATATTCTAACCACCTTGTCATTATGGGTATCAAAGGGAGAGATTGCTATCTACTGGGGTTCCCGGATCCCTTATTACCTGTTGTGTATGTAGAGGACTAGCACCTATGTGGTAGTCCGCGGGCAATTAGTTATATCCAAAGGGGATGACTATGCACTTTTAGGCATTCAGCTTGACGCCATGATATTAACACCAGGTATCCATCTCAGTGTGACCCTTCCAGAGGGTGTCTGTAACAGCTGGGGAAACAATTATGTCCCCTAGTTTGCAGTCGTCTGTAAACCTTTTCAGCCAAAGCCCTCCTGTGCTTGTCTGTATGTCAGAGAAGTATATACTAAACATGAGGGGTCCTAGGACTGAGCCCTGGGGGACGCCACTTGTAACTGGTACACAGTCAGACCTAGGGTATGCAACTCCCACTGTGTGGGTTCCGTCCGTGAGCCATTTTGCAAACCATCACATGACATATGGGTTAATGTTCAGGTGGATGGGTATGTTGATAATACCAGAAGGAGGAATGGTGTTGAAAGACTATGAGAGATCTACGTAGGCTGTGTAGACCTTCTTACCCTCATCTAATGCCTTGGTAACTGTCTCTAAGAAGTCCACCAGGTTTAGGAGGCATGGTCTGCCCTTAACAATGTCAAACTGGGAGGGGTCAAAGGTTTGGAGGTACCCAATGTCTCTGTGACTGAGATCCATGATGTGCACCATACCCTTGCAGACCAGGCTAGTCAGGCCTATAGGGAAATAGGTCCCGTGGTCCATTGTGGTGCCACCTATGTGTAGTGGGATAACTGTTTCTGTGTGCCATTCAGGGGGCACTATGCCTGATGTGAGGCTATTATTGAACATGGTGCGTAGGTGGGGAGAAAGTATGTTCTAAAGTTCGTATAAAATGCAGCCTGGGGTGTTGTCCATTCCCATGGATGCTGTGATATTGGCTTTAGAGTGAGCTTTGAGAGGAAGGGGGGAAAGGTAGCACTGAACCTATCTGTCAGGATGTTGCCAATATCAGTTGTTTCTGTAATGTTCATGCCTTTGTGCTGTAACTCAGAGCAGATCTGGCTGTTGACATCGAGATATGTGACATAGCTATATAATGCTTTGTGGTTGTTGTGAAATTAGTGGTGTTTTAGTTTTCATAGCTAGCTTTGGAGGATCTTATAAGGGATCTCACCTTCTTACTGAGGCTGGTCAGGGAGCTCCTCCATGCATGGGATTGTACTCTTGTTTGCAACAGTGTCTTCCTCCTGTAGTACAGTTTGTTTATGGCAGGGGACCACCAGATTGGTTTCCTTAATTAAGAGTATAGCGTCCTGGTTCTTTTTGGGATAGCACAAGCCATGCACTCGTGTGCTTATAGAGTGCATTTGTGTAGGATTCAGCAGTTGTAACAGTATTGTCCATCTGCATGGGTGTTATGACGTTCACCACATTTGTGTTAAGAAGCATGTAGTTGGCTTTGTAGACATATTATACTGTGGTTCCCTTAATGGGGGGTGGGGGCAGGATGTGGATATCAATGGTGTTCAGCTCGTGGTTGGATCGGACCAACAAGGAGTTGACTTCACGTGTGGAGCACCAGTCACTCATGTTGGTAATGCGTAGGTCTAGTATATTGTTGCCCCTGGTGGGTGTGTGGATATGTTGATTCATGGCATTGGTGTTTATGAATTCCAGAAAGCGTTGAGCTAATGTGTTGGTACACGAGTAGTTTTACCAGTTAATGGTGGGGTAGATTCAGTGAGACTATGTGATGAGTGTGGTGTGGTGTGAATGTTTACCTTCTCCACATGACTGTCAGGGTCAGGCTTGGTTGGAGAGACCTTTACCTCCAGTTTGGCTAGATGAGTGCATCTCTCACAGGTTGTAGTGTTGGGTGGTAGGTGGAGAGGCTTGTCTGTGTACATGAGGCAATATGTACATTGCCTCAAGATGTCCATCAGATGGACAGGTGAGAACACTGGCAGTTGACTCTTGGACATGCTTGAATATAGAACTACTTTCACCTAGATTAGTGAGGAAAGTGAGTACAAGAGCTAATTTAATCTAAGCAAGTGAGAAAAGTATGTACAAAACCTGTTTACCCTTACCTCTAGGTAATGAGGAAGATTGAGTGCTACAGTAATTATTAGCTTACGTAGTGGTTACAAGTTCTGAACAAGTGCTGAGCATGAATAAGCAATCCAGATAGGGTCTTGGATAACATAAACACATGGCCCCCTCCCCCCAACAGGTACACAAGCATATATCCATGTACACCACAGGGCCCCTGTACCCACAACTATGCAGGTACATGCTGCACTCAGTCTGCATGGGACCTGTCCACATCACAGGTTGTATCATACACATATGGCAAAACAAGATGCTCTCCATGTACATATCATGTAAAACATAGCTCCATGTCCGGTTGTGTACACACTGAATGGTGCACACCAACAGGTATCATAACCCACAAAGGGGGAGACATCACTGATAATGGGAAGTACTGCACTACTACTCTGCTGATTCTGGTCTGGAAGGCCATGAACCTTGATCAGTTAATGGATGTCAGCAGTACAGATGTAGATGACAGTATGGTTGATGTCGCACTGCATATCATAACCTTGTCAGGTCATAGGACATCATCACGCATACTGTGTTCCACCTACACTCGGTATACTAGCTGTACATTCCTATGTCACAGGAGTGTTTTGCAACAGGACTGCTGGCAGAACCAGCACTACAGAAGGTGTCTGTATAATACATGCTCATCACACCAGTTGCAGCTACAGTATGTCAGGGTTAATGAATTTTATTCCCCCTCATTGTAGTCCATACCTCACAGACAAACAGAAGGCATCTGCCTATTGAAGCATGCGAATGACTATGACCTAGGACCAATAGCTGACTCAGGAGTGTTGTGGACAACATACAGAAGGGGCTTTGTGGGTGAGGTGTGTGTGACATATGGCCACAATCTGACAGCTACATATTGCATTGTCACCCCTATGTTAATAACCCTGTACCCATGAACTACCACCTAGGCAGCGGTCAACATAATGGACACTTGTGTGTAAGGGATGCAGCTGGGCAGTTGTCTTTCCTTTGATAGCTACATCACCACACCTGTCAGGTAGTCATATGTGGCAACTCTAATAATGACAGGGTGCCATCCATGAATTTAGAGATTATTGTCCAGCCATACACAACACTCAAGTGACCCATATCAGATCACATATTTCCTTTAAGGGTTATTGGCCATGTGCAGATGGCCTACACCAGCCTTCCCATTCCCCATCTCCACTATGTAGCATGGTGCATACCCTGAATAAGTCCATGTCCAACCCAGTGATGTTGGACATGCTACACATACTCATCCTGATCTCAAACACATACTTCATGGACATTCACCTTCCACATGCTGGACAGATCCTTGTCCCATACACTTTACATAGTCCTGCCATACTATGCATTCCTGTCTGTCAAAGCTGCACATCCTTCCCCTCTCAGACATGGTGTGATGACCGCATGGTAATGCATGGTAAATGTATCATTAACCCTGTGGATCAGTAATGTGGCACTGCTTCAGCTGGCCCCACAGACCCACCTGTCAGCTACTGCCAGGTAACCTTTCATCCTAGATTCATACATGGCCCATGGCATATAGCCCACTAGTTGACTTTGACTGTACATGCTATAGTTGACATCCATCCCTGCAAATACCATCTGGCTAGCCAGTGCCCCATGTGTATCACATGTGCCACACAGGTGATACATGGCAGGATGTTGAATTGCTGTACAGTACCATGTAGATGTATATGGCAAAACACATACATGTAAAACCTTATGTGAGCAAGTCTGCAGGGTCACAGGTCATGTCTGTTAAGGCAGTGTAAGTCCTTATATGTGACATATATGCAGCATCAAGGTCGACTGCATTAATGTGGACACATCCAGCCATGTGCTGATAGGTAGGAACACCAGTACAGGCAAACAGACATGCCCACATCAAGACAGCATCCACATGGAGTATGAGCAATGTAATCAGGTGACACACACACACATAGATGGTGATAATATCCACTCAACATTGAGTGTCACATGTGTGTGACACAAACACATCAGTGTTATGTAGGTTTGCAAATACAACTATTTAAACTTAATAAATGCGATACACATGTATGTTCAGCTGTAGATCTGTATGTCTCTTTGAGTTACTGTGACCTGTCTCCATCATTATGTCTTCCAGGTATGCTGCGTGCAAGGCTACCCCCTTTTACCCACTTGGAGGATGAGGCCCTCATCCCATACCTACTCGACAATCACAATATCCTGCTCAGCCATGTGCCACAGGATGCACAGCAGCAGGATGCCCTGTGGCTGGAACTTCGCAGGAGGGTTAATGATGTTGGTCGCCACAACCGCACATACCAGCAGGTGTGCAGACACTGTACAAACCTCATTAGATGGGCAAAACAGCATGGGAATGCAATCACCAAGGAACAAGGTGCAACAGGTGGTGGACCACTAACTCAACCCCCACTCACATGTACCGAGGAGCTACTGGCCAACCTAGGGACACCTGCAGAACCACATCCACAAGCCTTAGATGATATTGTGGAGGTGGGTGTCTCTGGACCACTGAGCCTGGAGTTGCCTGGTAAGTCAGTACTGCACCTATAACAACTATATTCCATATAGTTGCATGTGTCACTGTACAATATGTAATGTAACATCATATGCAAGGCATGTATACACACATTCCACATACTATAGTATGCTACTCTGTGTATGCACACATATGCATACACCATAGTATAGTCTAATGTACTGGTGTATTTGTTATGCACATTGCACCCTGTAGCCATTATACAGGTGTGGATTAAGCTCATACTGCTGTGTTATTCCTATTTAGGTACCTCTGGAGTTCCGCTGTGACAGCAGCCCATTGCAGGTGAGAGTGTTATTATTTATCAGGAATCGTAATGCACAAATCTATCTGCCATGTGGCCATTTACAACATGTACACATAATGTATGGTGCTGTCACAAAATACAGGTTGGACCTGCAATGCATCACAATGACTACCCATGTGCAACTCTTGCAAACTATGTGAATCATCTGACCGACATGAATCCTCACAAACTGTCATTGCCAGATGTGTGGGCAGCTGTGCATACAATGGTAGTGGTGCTGTTCACTTTAGGGATGTACTACCGATCAGAACTACACATGTGGTGAATACAAACAGTACTACACAGTGGGCTGGAGTATGGCCAGCACACAGGATTCACTGGTGTGGATCATAGCCCTGCTATGAATGTCACACAATGTGATGTGCTATCTTGACATGTCCATGACATCTAGTGGCCTGGCTGCAACACTGCCTACCTAACCTGAAAACATATCCCACATACCACCCTTTATCTGCATAACCCTGTCATCAGTGGAGCATATATGTCATATGGGACAACACAGACATGTGAAATAGATCCCCGTCACAATAATTTGGATAACACATGTACACACATGGCCATGGAGGATGGCCAGAGACGTGGAGCAACACACACAGTAGACATGATGTGCTTGTGTGTACACCCTGTCGTACAATGGCTACACATAGTCCAACTATGGCCTTTGTATAATGGTTATAATGTAGATCTGGAACACTAGACATCCGACAGGCCTGTGCACATCTTGTGTAGGCATAACATTAATCCACCACATAAGATGTGTTGAACATCTTGAGTTTGTCGCAACATGACAGCAGTAACCTGTACAGTATCCACATCAGCCCACAGATACAGTACATTCCCCTTGCTGGTGTTGGACATCAGTGTCATACTTGCTCCTCGTGTGTGTGTGTGTGTGTGTGTGTGTGTGTGTGTGTGTGTGTGTGTGTGTGTGTGTGTGTGGTACAAAGATGTCATGTAGGACATGGTGTACCATGTCATTGCACACGTCAGCAGATCACATGTCATACTACATGTGATTGTCAATGCCATATGCCACACATCAGGCAGGTGTACTGTTAACCTGTGCTGGTCTGCATGGTGTAACACAGGGATGTATGCTAACTACTACTATGATTGTGTAATTTGCATGCCATCTGCTATGACACATGCATGCTGTTGTGTGCAACCCAGGGATGTATGATAACTACTACTATTATTGTCTGCTCTGCATGCCGTCTGCCGTATCACATGCATGTTGCATGCCTTGTGTCATATCACATGCGTGTGTGTCTGTGTCTATTGTATAGATTGTAATGTACAGTTCTTGTCTGCTCTCACAGGTGATGTAAGTACATTGCCCTCCTGCGGTACATCTGATGTTAGTGTCCCCACAGACTCTAGCAGTGATGATGAATGTATGATTCACAGGCAGAGTTGTCAGGTGCTGAAACTTTGTCATTGGTTGCCATTCCATTTATATCCCCCTCATCCCCACACCCAGATCCCATACCTGCACATACCCCATCACCAGTGGCCATAGAGAAAGGACAGTTGGCACATGGTAGCTTGGAACAGGAAAGTGTGGGGGCTATGGAAGGTGTGCCTGCACACCATGGTGCCAGCCAAATGACTGGTGGTGCCCCACACAGGCACGTGGCCAGTGCTGCTTGTAGGAGGACCTCTGGACAACATGCTCCTGCAAGACAGAGTGCAGCAGCTGGTGTCACCAGACGCATGTTTCAGGCTGTAATGGAGGCACAGGCAAATGCTGAATGGTGCAACAGAGAAGATCAGAGGCTACAGAGGGCTGCTGTCCGTTCTTTAAACAGCAACATCCAGGCAATGGTAAATGCTCAACAGCAGATTGCTGAAGCTTTGGATCAATGGTTGGGTGACATGGTTAGAGTTCTTGACCATGGCATGACAATCCGCTAACGTGAGCTATCTGTGTTGGAACATCTGGTAGGAGTGAGGTGTCGGGCACGTGGACGTAGGCCTAATACATCACCTGTGTCAGGTCTATGTGTATGAGCTACCTCACATGTCCACTCCCATACTGGCAGTAGCAGCAGCAGTGCATCTGGTGCTGTGCTGTCCACACCATGACACAGCAGGCCATGTGCATGTGGCCCAGGACTGTCCTAACAGGGACATGGTTCCAGTGGACAAGTGACATCAGACAGTACCCAATCTGCACCTCTGCCTGGTAGTGCCCGTGTAACCCCTGGCAGGCACAGGTCACATGTCCGTGGCCGAACACCGTGAACTGTAAAACCTCGGCAGTACAGTCTGCAGCTGTCAATAATACCCCTGTGTAGGCCAGACACATGGCAGAACTGTGTGCATACATACACGCACACACTGGAAACATATGTAGGACACCGCAACACACACATGCATAACATCCACACACGCCCAATTAGATCAAAGGCCCAAACCCACACACATGATGTCATCCAATGGTGCAGCCTAGGCCGCTGGCAAACATTAACACCCTGTGCATATGATGATGCCTGTGCTGCATCCCTGACATCCACACCATCGGTGCAGGGACATGCTCATATGGTCTGATGCACAGGGTGAACAGACTAGGAAGATAAGTGTAGTTTACAATTGTTGAGGACTGTTGACAGGCAGCAGATATACCATGTAGTACAGGTGTACAATACTGTTAACAGTATGTGTCTTGTGTAACAACAGTAAATGCATGTTGGTCATGATGTTCTGCTGTCCTCCTTCAGGTCTAATTGCACGGGCCGGTGGATGTCAGTGTTTGCAGTTAGTGTCCCTTATGTCAATGTGGACTACTCACAGGTATGTATGAATATGCCAGCATGCACTGTGTAGCTGCCACATACCAATGAGAATGTCCCACATTACAAACACGTCTACCAATCCAAGAGCATAATAGCTGTGCATTAAGCTACTGCGGCCACAGACGTGACCTCCATAAAGGGTGACATCTCAGGTACAGTTACATGGAGTGGTGAGGTAAGAGAGTGGTCTAGCTGATTACAAGGGTAGAGGCCAGTGGGAAGTGTGATGCCTCATTGGGAATCAGTAATACACATTTCCATGACAGGATGCCAACACACAACTGCACCCACACACTCAGGTATTGACACACATGTATTCAGTGACACAGTAACACACCCACACACTCACAGATTCACCGACACAGTAACACACACTCGCACACAGTTGCTACTGGTTAGCTGAGGACCCCTGCCTATGTGCAAATCATAATTACAGTACTGTGCACCTACATGACATGCCACAGAGAATACACATGTACAGATAGTCAGTACGGCCTAAGATCGGGGACATCAACATGGATAGTAGAATACATCACCTGAATGGTGGGAGGCATCTTATCAGTTCATTATGATAACATGCATCCTCACCCCAGAGACCAGTCAGCCCTACATACACACACTGTGGCATTCGGTATTTAATACACCTATGTCATGCACATACAAATACCTCACATGTGTGAGAAACATGCCCCTGCCTATGTCCTGCTTTCTACATTGCAGTCTGTACAGATGTGTACACTAGTGTTCAGGAAAGTGAGTAACAATTGAGATGTATTCCCCACAATACGTGACATATATGGACACAAACGCAATCACACATGCCAGTTCTGTGAATCTCAGACCTGCCTAACTCATGTTATGTTTGTTAGATGTACAGCAGTATTGCACGAGTTACAAACTGTACTGATGCTTCCTGTGGCAACAGTGCTGATATATGCACACGGGACGTCTTAACTATTAACAGGTGTCAAGTAATTTACCTTCGCTGTCACCCTGACCACTGTCTAAGTTGTGTGTTATGTCCTTCAATTAACTAAACCATTGCTTACCAGTTACACAGGGTATTGTAGGACGGCTTGTGACACACCTGTGAGCTGTCCACAGCAAACATCCATCTGCAAAGATGCCCCACCACTTAGTTATTTCCACACATCTGTCCATACCTGAGGTACATCTTTCTGTACATTCAGCATATCACCATATGCAGTTGGCAATGTTGAGGCTGCATTGCAACTGCATGATGTACTAGGATACATGTGACCTGCATACATCAGCAACTGCACACACATGTTATTTGAATGCACAACACTACATGTACAGGTGTATAGGTCCTACAATCCTGACATTTGGGTATGTTTGTAGCCATTGCAAGTGGTGGACATATGTAATGACATACATGATACATGGACTGTTGTATGCTATGATGGGTGTAATGGGTGACCAGTACAGATGGAATGTTACCTCTGTCAACACTGATATCACACCTTATGTACTGTTAGCATTCAGCAGCCATGGACCTACATTCCATGTGCATGTGTGTAATGGCTGTAGCCACTTATTTGCACAAAGGACAACAACAGCTACGCTATTTACATGTATGTTGTGTATGTGTATGTGTGTGTGTGTGTGTGTGTGTGTGTGTGTGTGTGTGTGTGTGTGTGTGTGTGTGTGTGGCATATACATACCCAGGGCAGGTACATGTATGTCATATCCATACATGAGGGAGTGTACTGGTGTACAGCAACAGTCATCTGCTAATGGTGGAAAGTACTGAGGGCCCCTGGTATGTGTACAGATGACCTGGTCACAGACAGTGGTATCATTCCATTGCATAACACATGTTGCAACTGTGTCAGTACATGTGTACTCTCTACGGTTAGCTTAGTACAGTACACAGGTCAAGGGTCACATGGTGGTGTACTCCTCTATGTCATACAAAATGTATGGATGCATGTTGGTGGTCCGAGGGCATGCTGGTGTCTGAGGTTTCCATCCTAGAATGCAGCATGTGACACTGTGTCCTGCACATGACTCATCTGTGATGCCTTTCATGGGAGGAGCGGTCAGTACATGTGAGTGGCTTTTATGTATGTGGGTACACCACCTGGAGCATTCCGTACCTGTGTTATGGGCCACATGTTTGGTTCTGAGGTATATGGTGGGAGTGCTAGGTTCTGAGGTATATGGTGGTAGTGCTATTGAGCACTACAGAGCCATCAACCAGGTGTTCCTCACTGCACAGATGTCAGTAGTCATCATTGTTGGATCTACAATGACCAGCTGTAAATATGGATGCTACACATCTAACACTGACTAGCATAAGAAAACAATGCAGTTGTACTGTAGGTGTATGGGAGTTAACCTGTGTTTAGGACATTTGCCTTGAAATGGCACTGTGTTGGCAGATGCGACTTGGGTAATATCCCCACTCCCTTGAATCATGGATTCATGTGATATGTGACAAAGGCCTGCCTACTGTCAGCCATGTCATCCCAGAATGACAGCAGATGTGTAAAAGACCGGTGTCAAATATATGTAGCACAGCATTCCTGCTAACAATGAAAACTACTAACACCAGAGACCATCACAATGTGTTCTTTACATCTACCTGTAATAGCATGGCCACTGTGGCCTTCCGTGTTTAGCATCAGAGTGCATCCCAGTCAGCCCTGTGCTACTAGGAGTATGAGCATGCCCAGTATATCCTTGTGTAGATGGACACATAGTGCATTCTGAACAGCCCTGTGCTAAGTGTGTGAGCATGCCCAGTGACACCTTGTGTCGGATATGTGCCTCTGTGTATGGGCATGGCCATTGTAACCCTGTATAGTGGTAGTAGTCGTCCATTCCACAGATGGGCATACTCCAGGTCAGGATGGATTCCTACTTTAAACACACAGGTTCACAGGTATGTACATCTTAACTGCCAGCATCCCTGTTGATGTCCGCATTCCAGAAGGTCATAATGATAGCCTTAAAATGTGTAGTCTGTGTGGCACAATTCATAAGTAAGTAGTATTGTAATAGTTATCTGTAAATAGGCAGGTGTTCCGTTCCCACCACTGGCGTGTGTGTACGTCTGTCACCATTTGCCAGAGGACTTTAAATTGCTTTTAGACTGCCCACACTCCAAACATTTCTTATAACCACCGTTAGCAAGGCCGATGATGTCACCCATCTACAAATACACCTCTGGGAGTGCTGTGTCCCAGTAATCTCAGTAGAGCGTTCTGTAACTGCGTAATGCTGTAGTGTAATAAGTAGTTAGGTCGGTGTTCTAGTCCCACACTTGCCATGTGTGTGTGTGTGTGTGTGTGTGTGTGTGTGTGTGTGTGTGTGTGTGTGTCCGTTTGCCTGAGAACTGAGTAATGAATTTATACTGCTCACACTCCATACATTTCTTATAACCACCGTTATCAAAGCCGATGATGTCACCCATCTACAAATACACCTCTGGGAGTGCTGTGTCCCAGTAATCTCGGTAGCACATTCTGTAACTGCATAATGCTGCAGTGTAGTAAAGTAATTAGGTTGGTGTTCTAATCCCAGACATACCAAGTGTGTGTGTGTGTGTGTGTGTGTGTGTGTGTGTGTGTGTGTGTGTGTGTGTGTGTGTGTGTGTGTGTGTGTGCGTGTATGTGTATGTGTCTGCTTGCATGAGACAAGTACAGTGCTTTGTAGTATGCGCTGTAGTGAATGCCCTAAATGTGTGTTGCTGTAGTGTGATATGGCAGGGGTTTGTATACAGGACATGGCAAGTGTGTGGTTGTCTGTCAGAGCCTGTGTAGAGGTGGCCATGATTGTCTTACTATTGGACATGTTTGGGAGTGGGTTTTGTAGCTTTCCTATATGGTATCCATCTTATGACACATTGGCCACCTCACGAGGAGTACAGCTGTCAGTCAGCCACGGCACTGTATTGGCTAGCCATATCCATGCATCTGGCAAAAGGCCAGGTGAACTAAGTATGCCGCCCTATTAGTACCCGGTATATGTCCCCCACCCATGTGTCATGTACATACAACCATGCCTAGGATATGCCACTATGTTGCTAGTAACATGCACATTGAGGACAGATAGTAGGCATGGTGTGAATGCAGTGGGCTGCAGAGGACATGGCACCCTGTACTGTGGCACAATAGGCACATGTATGCGGACAATATGCCTTCACTATGTTCCACACTGAATGGCTGCAACATATGTGGTGCCATCAGATGTGATCCACTAAGGCCAGACAATGCTGTACATATGTGCCTGTATGGACCCATGCCACTGACACCATGGAATACCTGTATCATACTATCCATGTAGTTGCAGGGCCGACCTGCTCACTATAGGCAGGTTTCGCCACACCAGGCCAGTATTGGCATATCGGGGTATAACAGGCTGTGTACACTGCATGTGTCTGCCAAACCAGGTACACCTGTACATGTCACTGTACAGTATTGTGGGACATGCACATCCCAGGCAATGTCCATGTGAAGAACTATCAAACACAGACATGGCATTCATTGCAAAGCTATGGCCCTACACATTGGTAACCAGGATGTCAGGCCAGATAATGCAGTACCCATCTATGTGGGACATTGCAAACACTACACCCCTGCACTGCACACCATTGTCGGGTGACACGATGGCAAGGATCACCCTCACCCAGCCTTGTACAGCCATCTTGCACAGCCAAACACTACACACCCATGGAGCAATGCATACCTGCATGCTAGTACTGGCACCCTGTGTCTGCGTGTGGGTTGTGATGCTCCCAACCACAATCATTCCCAGTATAAACCTCATTGGCATACCAACAGTTGTCAAGCACTTTCACATGCACTAGCCCATAGAACCTCCAGATATCCCCTGTGGTGCATGTGGTCCTGTGCATTACTGCAGTGTGGCAAACTAAGTAGTTACGTTGTGTATTTGTGGCCCTGGAAAAGGTGTCAATGCGTGTCTATTAGAGATTGTGGTTGTGGTGACAATGGCATCCACTCACGTGGACTGACATGTGTGCCACACCTAATGTATGTCTACTATATCTGTTGCAGGTGGCACTCACTCACCTACACACATGTTCTTACAGCACAGCAACATGTCGCCTTTGTGGCACATGTAGTATTGTCATGCACATGTAATAGTAATGTGTGGTCAGGGGTTTTCCCCTGTACTATTCGGTGTGTGGCAGATGATGCTTATGGTTAAGTCTCCAAGCCCTTACTGGTGTACATTGCCTGTCCTGTCCACACACTCTCTGGTGGATGTGAAGGTGTACACCTGCACAGCAGCAACATGTGTATTGTAAGAGATGGACATGGTCAGGTGATGGCCTCTGCACCTATTGCAGTCCTCCTCTAGCTGATTGCATGTAGTACAGCTGTGATGGTATTTCCATAGCCATCCGCATGATAACCACTGTACACTTTCTAGGGAAACATGTTATTATCTGGCCATGACAGTCGCTGTGAGTGGTACCTGGATGTGATGTTCTGACACGGCATCACAGATGATATCTGGATGTACCTCAATCATTTTCCACAGTGGAAAATAGCCTAAAGACAGGAGGGTGATGTGCCACACAACTACAGTATGTAAGTGTAGCTATGCTGCATTGAGACTACTGCCTGTTTAACATGTGTGTGGTAATGGCTATTCTGCATGTTATAATACAGACATGACAGTACTCTGTTCATGAGGTATCCCCATCTGTAGGGCCATCTATGAATTGGTCAGTGTGTGCAACCATTTGTTTCCTGTGTTACACACTGAACACACTTCTGTGCACAGCAGAAGCATGGTGTGAGGATTGCAGACAGTACATGATGATAGGGATGTGTTACTGCCATCGCATCCCTGACTGGACATATGTCACATAAGACAGTGGTATGACTGACACAGTGTGGGATTCATACTGACAAGCCAATGATGGGCAACTGTTCATAGCTGCGGTCACATGTCTACTACACATTGTACAGTTGGCATGCAGTATATATGCATGTGTTGTGCTTCCTCTGCAAATGTATACCATCTGTTGTGTTGGGTTGCTGGTGATATTTATGCATACTGTCGTACGTGATCCTGTATGCTGTTGTCTATTACTAAGCCGTATGTGAGTTTAAAAGACAACACCATAGGCTGAATGGGTTGGGAGTTCCTGGCAGAACCTCCTGTCCCACTTCAGCTGACCATGGCACCAGGCACTAGCACATCTGGGGCCCTGCCATAGACATCAACCTCTGTAGGCTCTACACCACCTTCTGGTGGTACCACCACTGAGGATGGAGCATGCCCCCCATGGGAGCAGGACCAGACAGGTACATATCTGCTATGGTGCGGTCCCGGATGTGTTGCGTTGGTGGCTCCCTAAGGGGTTATGAAGCCAGATATGCCAGTTCAAGGGCGGAGCATTACATTTACAGGGTGATGCTGCCCCTCCTGGACAGCCCCAGCGCTGCTTCCTTTGCAGCTGTGTAGGTGCTGTGGCAGTTGCCCATGGCTGGGGACCTCCGTCCCACTGTTCCCATGGGCTTTTGAATGACAAAGACCTATCCCCATCCAGGGTTTATCCCCCCACATGTGTCATATACCAACCCTGTATGCTGTCTTTTCTGTGCTCCTACCTATCCTCCACGGCCATACCTACACTCCTTCCCCAACATCTGACGCTCACCTACAGACACATAAGGCCATTTGGCTCCTAGGACACCATCTGCCCTATACATAGCTGTCCATTACACACATGTGCCCACTGGACACATGAAACCCTTGTAATATGCATCATAACATACTACTGTTATCCTCACCCATGTCCCTCAGGTGCACGATCCTGGTATGCAGATCACTCCTACATGGTCCAGGTACACATGAGGAGGACAATCCCATTGTACACAAAACACTACCAGTCCCTCTATGGTTACCCCATTTACCTTTATCATGATGATGATGTTGCACACAGCACCTTGCAAGAGTACTGTTCACACATACTGATTGGACAGGTAATGTTATGTTAATGTACATTACATGCACAGAGTGATGTATATGACCGATGTACAACTAATTGGGTGTATGACTGACACTTGTCTGTCTGAGGGAGTCTTGTGATCACATAGAGCAACACCACTACATAATACAGGCATCGCTGGTGTTTCCCGTTTCATTCGTTTGTAATGCTTTGTTGCCACATGCTATGTTCCTGTTACATATCTGTATATGTATGTACCTATATGCTGGACATAAACACTCACATGTACATCTACATGATGGGATACATTCCTATACTGTTGAATGACTGTGCTGCATGATATGTTTGTGGTACTTTCCGTTGTCTGTAAATCTGCCATGGCATATTGGTAATACACATTAGCTGTATGCTCAGGGTCCTGGTTCTGACCCTTGCTAAGGACGTTTAGTTGGTTGCAGGGCAGAACAAGCCCATTGGATACGGAGGGAGTAAATCACATTAAAGCAGTTGGGAGTGGGTGTGCGTGGGTTGCGTGGTGTTAGGCACTGCTGACCTCTGATTATAGCCTCGTATGCTTGGTTAGCCTCTACATTGCTTACCCAGTGCAATACTCGCATACTGGTAGCCAAACACTCTTACACCTGCTCGCTCCCGCACTTGCTAAAGCACTGACATTGTTGCTTGCATCTGTCACTCACACCCCTGGATGTGAGCGAGGACCACAATATTACCTTGTGATGCCTATTACATCGGTCTACATGACTACAGTATCGGGGCTAGCTGCCCATTAGGCAATGGCATCACGTTTGGCTGTACGGAATCAGCGGCCTGTCCACTGACACAATCATATTTGTGTGTACCTCATACAACGTGCTTCCAACTTGTGATGCCTATTACATCAGAATACATGAATACAGTATCGGAATGGCTGCCTATTAGGCAACGGCATGGCATTCAGCTGTATGGAATCAGCGGCCTGTCTGGTGAATCATTCATATTTGTGTGTTCCTCAGACTACATGACTACAGTCATAGCCGGCCTTAGGCATAGGCCAACTAAGCGGCCGCCTAGGGCGCCACTTTAGTGGGAGCACTTTACCAGTATTTATTTGGTGTAGGTAGACCAGGATGGGGGCACTGGGTGGTGTGGTGGGGGTTGCCATTGTGCCCTCTGCCTAGGGCACCAGTTGACCTA